>NC_142243.1:86937612-87248699 GCF_052056855.1 Sturnus vulgaris
TTGTAAGTCCTTAAAATTAGAATATCGTAGGCATTTCAGAAGACTTAGTTATACCAAAAGTTATTCCCTGAAAAATACTTAATCAGTGTAGTAAATCCAAATACTGAGTAAATGAGAATAAGAGCTTCAATGATTCTGTTGCTTAGAACACTGATGTTTAGTGATACAGGTTGTAGAGTATTACTCTGCAGCTGCTACAAATATATTTAACCATTATGTTTTGGGTAATTTATGGGTTGCATCTTATGTAGTTATTATTAACGGTTCTTCTCACCTTCTTTGTTAATGTAAGTGGTAGAAGTTGTATAGACTATTCCTAAAATGGCTTAAAACTTTAAGGAAAACTATTTTTGTAGAAGTTAATTGGCAATGTAACTCTTAAATTCTGTTTTTAAAACGTTTATATTCTTGGGATTTCAGGTGCCTTAGAACTTGCTGATGTCTCTTCTGAGTTACCAGGTTTGAAGAGGATGCCAGGACTTACAAAATGGAAGGTACTTAACCTGATATTTTTGTGAAGTTCTTGGTCTGTGGTACAGTGTTAAATTAGGGAAATTCTAAGGTTAACACTTCACAACATTAGGTTGAGCTGCATTAATGGCAGTGATTTGATGCTTAGGGGAGAGAGCTAAGCTGAAAGTCTTTGTGAGGGTAGGTTCTTTTCTCCTCATCTGCTCTCCCTTTCTGTTCTCTGTCTCCTGTACTTTCTTGCTACAAGTCCCTATTCTGGTGTGCATATATGGCCTGTAGATGGCAACATAATTCCAGCCACTTCTAACGTTAGTCATCCATCTCTGTCTTTAGGGTCTGTGAATGTTAGATTCTGCCGTTCTTCAGCTGATCCATTTTACTTCATTTGGAAGTAAAAGCTGTGAAACTCTTTCTGCAAATAAGCTATAAAGCCTGCAGTGATGTGACTAATCCTAGAATATTAATAGAATCTTGTATTTTGTTCCATTTAAATGATTTGCTCCATTTAAATGATTTCAGTTCTGGAAACAAACTAATAGGGAGGAGCAAAAAAAACCAAAGCTGCTTCAGCTTCTTGTCAAGACTATAGTCAGGAAAAGTAGAAAGCCATCCTGGTAAAGTGAGGGAAAAAACGGATTAAATTTTAATTAAGAGTGTGTGCCTTTGCAATGCCATTGGGTTTTCTGTCCATTTCACTAGTCTCTTGCAATGGCAGACAGGTTTGTGCCTGTGTACAGGCTAAATGAACAAGATGCAGGGAATTTTTTATTTGTTTATGTTATGGATTTGTTTATGTTCTGACACTGGAAATCCAGCTTAGAAACTAGCTGATTGCTGTCTTCTTACATTTCCTAAAGTTTACACTGTATGCTTGTACCTGAGGAATAAATGTAAAATGCATAACTGTGGCTTTGTGATCTTAATTTTACCTTTTTTTGGTACTCCGTAAAGCCCCTATGTATATTTATATAATGATCACTAAGGGTATATTCTGTTCCCTGTAGCATCTATTTCATCTTGAAATATAAATCTCTTGAAATATAAATCTCCCTAACAGCTTTTAAAAACTAGCCTGATAAAATGTGTTGCAAGTTTGCCAGACTTTCTTCAGACCTGATTTGCTGCTACTGTATGTTTTCATGCCTCACTGGCTAGCATGTCACTGTGGATGTATTTGCTTAATTTGGTGCTGTTTTTACTTGGTGTAGTCTTTTGTTCCCTGGTGCAGCATTTGTTTTCTGGGAGTTCTGTGACTGATTACATGGAATATTCCTGAACATCAGTTGACCGTAAATCTCTGGAAACAGCAAAAACAGAAATAAGGTTTTAATCAAGGGACATTTGGGTGCTTGGAAATAGCATTTAGTACTCCCTCCTTAAGCCAGACAATGAGTGAACTCTAGTCAATTATTTTGGGCTTGAAGCAAGACACCTTTTTAACTCCAGGTTTGGTCATGTGTTCCTGCAGCACTTTTACTCTTCCTTCTGCTCTAACAGGTGGTCATTAAAACGTGCAATAGAGAGGAGTTCAGCGTGTTCTTTGGTGCTTTGTCATTCTACCACTCACACCAACTTACCAGTTAGGCTGGTAAACCAAAACTGAACAGCACAGAACTGCTAGGCAGTTTTTTCTGGTAAAACCTAGGTAGTTCTAGATTATTTTAGACTTCGGTTATTTATCACTCCTATTGCTGGATTTTCTCAAGCTCGAGTCGTGACTTGCAAAGAAGAGCAGTACAGAAGTACAGTCTGTCTTGTCTCTGTCTAGCTCTATGAAATGTAGCAAATTTTGACTTGAAATACTAATTCTGTAAGTACAGTAATTTCTATTTCAGGAAACGTGGAAAGGCACAAGGTGTGATCTGATCAGTGGCTGAGAGGTGCCAGACTTCATGATGCTGAAATCTGCATTCCAAAGTTCTTAGTAGTCTAGATAAATGTTACATTTCAATTTCCACTAGAGCACTTGATTAAACTTTCAAGACAAATCACAGTGAGATGCATGAAACCACTTCGTTATACTTACCAGTTCTGAAGTCACCAACACTACAACTGCTTTACTTCGTTGCCTTAACAACAAAAATGGGCCTTCATTTCAGTGATTAATTTTATGCATTTGCCATGTGCATCCCCAGTTGGGACCCTTCTTACAGCTTTAGCATCCAGTACAAAACCAGGCATCTAGAGCTCTGAGGTCAAATTTTGCCTGGCTTATTTTTTCACTTTGGTATTCTTGCTTGAAGAGCTTTCAGAATGCCTTCCTATAAGAGTTCTAGCTCTAGCCTTCTGCTTATATCTTAAGAGCCCATCAAAAGCTTTGACTCTTAGCCAGACTGAGGTGATGTTATGTCTACACAGTGTCTTAGTGCGTATCTGTAGGTATGTTCTGAGTTCTAAGTAAAGGTACAGATGCTAGAAAATTGATGAGGACATGGTTCTTCAGCAGCTCTCCACAAAAGCATCTCTGTCAGTGACTTGTATATGCCCGTGTCATGCAGCTTTCTGCCTACTGAGCTGTTGTATTGCACTCTTGCATATTTCTTATGTAATGAAATTGGAATTTTTCAGTTCTGATCTTTACTAGACTGCAGTAGCTCTTTTCCTTTGTATACTGCTTGGAAGCTGCCTCTAACACAATATTTCACTGCCAGTCTCATGGAAAAGAAAGGACTAGTATATATTAAATCTGATCTTACATATTTCACCACTGTCCTTCCGCTGGATTTTGGTGGTTCACATGTTTTAGCAGGTTAACAGATCTTTGTAGTTGATACAGCACCAATCTGCACTTTGACTATGCTTTTTTTTTTTTTTGGAAGCATATGAAGTGGAGCAAAGAGCTGCAGCTGGCAAGAATCTCCTACTCTGAAGTGCACACGTACAATGCACAATGAAACAATACACTTTAAAGAACTTAATTTTCTATACTAGAAAATAACTTCTATTTGGTGTCTGAACCTTGGTTTGCAAGTATTTTAATTAAAACTTGTAAAATGGTGACCTATATTCCTCACTGAATTTGTATTTACCCCTTGGAAGGTGATGCTGAAAGATGGACAGTGGTTTGAGGAATGGAAAGATGTGCCTTCAAACAGACAAACACAGATACGTCCTACTATGTTTCCAGTGAAAGATGAAGAGAAGCTAAAGGCAATGAATCTGGAGCGCTGGTAAGTTTTCACAAAGTAGATCTCATGAGGATTTGATGTAACGTGTATGGTTGTGGGCAAATTATAATTAGGCCCGATTAAGAATGGGTAGGTCTGATTGCTTCATATGTAATGCATAATATTGCTTCATATGCAGTGCACAATATTTAAACTCCAGTGAATCAGGAGAAATTACTGCAAGTTGCGTAAGAGGAATGAGTACTCACACGAAAAGGTCAAATTCTTTGCATCCAATAGAGATAAACAGTCAAAATTACTGAAAAAGTATGTAAAATGTTACCATGTTAACAATGTGACTTACTTGCTTTTAAAGGCTTTCCATAGCTATTCTAAAAATATTGTTTAGAAATGAGTCATTAAAGCTCAAATGTGAATGGTGAATGAATGTGTTGCGTTGATTGAAGTGATTTTGCCAGAATGCTCTATTTAGATCCTGTTTCGAGTTTGATAAATTTGCACCATCCAACTAGGAATACTTACCTTATCCTGAAAGTAAATATAAATGTATTTTGTGATTCTGAATGCAGCTATGAATGTGCTGCAACATTTTTTTTTTCCTTTCTCTCTAGTCTTAGGATATTGCCACATCACCAGAATACAGGTGGCTTCTTTGTGGCTGTCTTAATAAAAAAGTCTCCAATGCCATGGAATAAACGTCAGCCTAAGGTAACTTCTTTTAAATTATCTAAAATGTTAATTGCTAATAATGTTTCAGGATTTTTTTTTTAAAGTTTGCACATAATAGAAGACATAATATAACTGTTCTGTATCTGCCCTTCAGTTATATAGTTCAGTGTGTCAAATAAAAATAACTTTCTAAATCCATGAAGTACTTAAGAGAAAAAACATGACAACTTTTAAAATACAAAAAAACAAAAGAAAGGGGATTTTGAAATGGTAGTAAAATAACAAGATAAATCTTGACCCTAAAATTAAGGCTTTGAAAGAATTACAGAAGCAGATTATATTGGATGGCTAAAGCTGTCACTTCCTTCAGCTGTGTGTGGTCCCCTGCTAAAAGGCTTTTTTCTGCTGTGTTGTAAGCTAATTCTGATGTCAGTTTATCTTACCTCCGTAGCTGGTTGCTCAGGAGTGATTCACTGGCAGATTAGCAGATCAGCAGCACGGGGAATGGATGTAAAACTGTTTGGAGCAGCAGCTTCAGCCGTGTGACTTTAATCCATTTGTTGTCAATTGTCTTTAAAATCCTGTCAACAGGATTTTAAGTTGATGTGATTTATTTGATCTCTTAGATTGTCATGTCTGTGAGAACTTCTTGTGCGAATCCTTTTAGGTGTTTATTTGATTTGCTTAATTAGAACAACTTATGAGTAAAATGTATGTGGCAATAGGGAAGAAGCATATATTCAGAAGCAAGCACCCTCCAAGTAGTTTATGCTGTTCTAAGTTAAACGTTGTAGCACTCTTACAGAAGGTGTGCAGCAGCATGATGCATGTGTTACTTGGAGTGTTAGGAAGAAAACAGCAGATCCTGTTTTAAAATAGTCTTCTCTGAGTGCTTGAACATGATTTTGTAGATGGTACAAAAATAGCTTTCTTGGACAGTTGGTATGAAACTGTCCAGATCAGTACTAGAGGTAAATGCAATTTATAGTGGTATCTTAATCTAGTAATTAGATTAACTCTCTGAATGGATTAACCACTTGCATACAAATTGACAAGAATTAAGCACATGCAAAGAGAGAACATAGGTGCCTTCTGTTACAAGTTGGATACTATCTGTGCTTTTTTGAAAATACTGTAATTTGAAATAGGTTCATCAGAAATTACCACAAAGAACAGGAGATACTGAAGTGACAGCAGCTAATTCGGGTAATGGTTCTGACTGTATTATTGAAGAACCAACACTTGATGAAAATGAAGAGTCTAAGAAAATGCAAGAGTTGCAGAATTTGGACACTGAGCAGAGTAAAAAGGAAGGAGTATGCGGGTAAGGACCACATCTAAGTATTTGTCCTGTGACAGCTCTGCAAATGCTGAGTATTCAGTAGTTCTTTTGTAATTTAGAAGTAGATCAAGAAAAATGAATGAATGAATTCATTCTGTTGTCTTGCATTTCTATGTTTTCTGTCTTGTCTGTATTTCATTCAGCAAGTTTGGAAAATAACCAGTTTTCTTATTAGCATTTATGAAGTCTATTTCTTACTTAACTTTCTACTCTGTTAAAGAAAAAAATGCTTTCAGAAGTTGGAATATCTGTGTTGTCTTCACAATCATTCCATTAGAAATCTCTGTTTACTTGTTTTTGTGAACTGTTTCAAAGCACTGCTTCACTTCCTTATTGTAACAAGTTAAATTGTGTGTAGTGTTAGTGAAGCACAAGAAAATCCCAGTATTCTCTCTGGCATACTGTTGTTACAGTAAGCCAAGTGTTGACTAAATTAACGGAATACACTGATTTTAAGCAGGTACTTTTAGTGAAATTGACAGTGCAATGTTGCTTCCTTTTTAGACCACCACCATCTAAAAAAATGAAGCTGTTTGGATTTAAAGAAGACCCTTTTGTGTTTCTCCCTGAAGATGATCCACTGTTCCTTCCTATCCAGTAAGAAAAAAAGTTTTGGGAGTCAGATTTCTATTAGTTCAGGGATGTTAGTAGTTCAAGTTTAGTTGATTACAAAAGACAGGTCTTGTTGGTCTTGCATAATGGCTTTTCCTGACTTTGCACCAGGGCCCCCTCTCCTCAACACTTAAATGCTTAAATGAAAATAGCCAACTAGAGTTTGCACTGGAAATTTTCCAGTGTGTCTCAGTGTCTATAACAGCTTGTCTTTTCTGATGCCATGGAGCTTAGAAAGTCTAATCTTTGTGTTCCGAAGCCAAAGTGCTAAGTGTTTGCAGAGATAGCTGGAGGAAATGGGCTAAACCATGCATTTTGAGTATGTGATTTTATTGCTCAGTTAATCAAAACAAGTATTATGGTCACAGGAAGTTTTACGCATTGGACCCATCATTTCCCAAGATGAATTTACTGACTCGAACTCAAGAAGGAAAAAAGAGGCAGCTGTACATGGTTTCTAAGGAGTTAAGGAATGTGCTTCTGAACAATAGTGAGAAGATGAAGGTATGGTTCATAAGCATCAGTGTATACCTCGTTGAACTTGCCAAGTGTACTGTTTACATAGAGGATTAGCCCTCTGACAGGCTATCTTTTTTTTAAAGTCTAAAGGATTAATGTTTTCCTCTCTGTCCCTCCTGTGTTCGAGATGAAAAGTTGACTCTGAGAGGTAAATAACAGTTTCTGAGATGAAAATCAGTACATTTTTGGTCGATGAAAGAGAACTTAAAAGTAGGGAGAGGAAATATATAACTGCTCTGTGTGTGCCAGCATTTTTATGTAGTCTTCAGGTAACTTTGCAAGTTTACATTGATGATGTTGTATTTATCACCCCCTTAATTATAAAAGTATTAAGGGCTTTGAAAGCCAACCAGAAAGATAAGCTCATCTAAATTATTTACCGGCTGTGTTACATAGGGACATTGTTTCAAAGTAATATTAACAATTAAGCATTTTGAAAGTTCATTAAGTTGAGTGATAATGGGATAATAAGTAGATTTTGTGAATTAGAGGAATTTTTTTTTATGATTCCCCTTGGAAAATGTCTTGCAAATGCTAAAGATTTGTCTCAAAAGTCATTGTGTAGTTTAGGTTGGAATGATGTCATCTAGTCCAGCTTCCTTCCTACATCAAACAGAGCTGACTTCAAAGCTAGATCAGATACATTCTGAGGCCTCGTCCAGTCAAACCTTGAAAATTTTTGAGGATATTCAGTACATCTTTGCCACAGATCCTTGAGATGGATAAACAATTATTCTTTTATCCCCTATGCAGGAAATGGCTACATAATTGACAAAATTTTAAGAAACTGGTGCATTATATTACGTAGTGAAGCTTTGAGTACCACAGAGATAATGTCCAAATAGTAATCACTTGTACATTTTTGAAATCCTGTCCTTGATCAACTTTCCCAGAATCACACAGAAAATTCGTACTCAAACTGAAATTAAAATTAGATATTAGTAGTTTGTTCCCCTCTTTTTAAAACTCCCTCAGACTGTTCAGTTTTCCACGTGGAAAGGAGTAAAAGGCATTTTATGTTGAAGAATTGTCACATTTTTATAGCAGGAGTTCCTTTTTCTCTTGAATGAATGTTCACATTAATTCAGTGTCTGGTGCAAATGAGCTTTTAGTCAAAGAGTTGAGGAATAAACAAGTTCAGAGTGGTAATTTAGAATTTATACTCCCTGCTGATGCTTCTTGGCTTTGCTGTTTGCAGGTTATCAACACAGGGATAAAAGTCTGGTCTCGCAACAGTGATGGTGAACAGTTTGGATGTGCATTCAGATTAGCACAAGAGGTAATTGCATAGCATTGTGTTTTCAAAGGAGATACTTTGGTTTCCTCGAGAGCCTATAAGACAGCTGGTGTTAAGTGTGTCAGATTAATGGTAATTTACATATTCAGTATGGTTTAAAATGTGAAAATTATTTTCTGGTATTAGGTAAAGCGCATACTGTTTCTAACATTTTTCCTTCAGAAATCAGTGGTTAAATTTTGAAATAATTGTCTTTATTTATTTAATAGGGAATTTATACTCTGTACCCGTTCATTCATGCAAGGATTATAAGTGTCTGCATAGAAGATGTCAAAATTCTGCTAACCCAAGAAAATCCATTCTTAAGTAAATTTAGCAGTGAAACACAGAAGAAAGTCAAAGATATGGGTAAGCTTGCTAATTTTGCTGTCACAAAACTATATTTTATACTTTGCATGGAAGGCTATGAAAATCCTGTAACATGCACTGTGTTTGCTAAAAATTTTGACTAATTTATCTTCAATATACTTGTTAGGGAAGTAATCATTACTGAAAGCCAGTGTGCTGCTAGAAATTGTAGTCCTTTCTGATGGCAACCTCTAAGGTTTTTGAGCTTTAGAGAACAGAAGAGTTGCCAAACTTACGACTTCTGCAAAGTAGTGCTGTGAGGCAGCATTTTAAATGTCTGATGAGCGATGAGCAAAGATTTTACATACACTTCTGGTTTTTCTTCCTATGAGTGCTCCAGCTGAAACTGTTTGTCATCTGCAATTGCTTGTCATGACCTTATGTATCAAATATAGTTACTCAGATTTGATTTTCTTAAATATGGGCAGTGATGTCTACTCGTATTAAACTTCTATTTCCTCTGCACTGGATGGTTCAAGATACGAAAATTGGTTTTCAGCCTTTTGTTATTGTTTTATTTCCAATTCATTGCTGACCCATGTACTTCTATGTTTGATGAAACAAAATGGGAAGAAAAAATGTTCTGAAGTTTGGTCTGGCATGCGCTTGCATTCATTTTAATCAAGTAAAGTTCCTTGCTAGATTCACTGAGTAAGTTAATCCACTGTGTGGATTTTGTATTTTAATTTGTTTGTTCGTGAGTTTGGAGGAGGCAATGTTGGCAATTGCTTCTGTAACTATATAAATATTTTGGTTTGAAAAAAGAGGGAATAAAATCTGGTATTGTCTCTAGTCCAGTGTATTGATGTAGATAACTGCTAACCATGTCATGCTCTGTGTTTGTCAAAAAACTTTTCTTGAACATTTTCAGATTACTATCATTGTACCAAATAACACATCTGTTCTGTTTTTGTTCCCCCTTCCCTGTAGCGATGGGAAGTATAGTTCTGAAGTATGACCCAGACCCTGAGTAAGTAGATGTGTTGCTTTTCATTTATGCACTTCTAAGACCTGGACAGTAATTTCTTTTCAGTCAGCAAAAAAAGTAGAGGCATAGAGATGCATTGAGGGAAACAGTAAAGCCACATAGGATACAGAGAATAAGACAGGGAAAGAAGCTGTCTTGTCTGTGAATTCTTAAAACAAGTCTAGAATTTAGCTTCATAAAGGAGAGTTGGTAGCTGTGCCAGAGATCAGCAGATCACTGCATGTGGTTTATGTGTTTGTTTCCCTGTAGAGCATTTGGAATAGAAAAAGTTAATTTTTATTGTTTCTTTTTTTGGACAAAGTAACTTTTGTGGACAAATCTCTTGAGAACTTTCTAAATGTAAACTCTCATTTTGCTGTTCCTTGTATTAGTGTTGAAACTAGAGCCAGAAAATTATTCTGCTTGTTGCAGAAACATAATAGTATTGCGTTTTGGGGTTTTTGGCTTGCTTGCTTGTAGACAAGCAGGTGCCTGTGTAGGTGTTGAAGTTAAGAACAATGCGCTTTCATCTTCTGTGAATAGTTACAAAATGCATTCAGTGTTAAGACTGAATTGGTGTATGGCTATAAAATAAAGTTTTGAAGATGCACTTTCTCTAATCGACTGAACTTAACTGCTTATTTGTAGAAAACCTCATGATCTTCAGTGCCCAATAGTGCTGTGTGGTTGGCAAGGGAAGACGTCACTGCGTGCCTTTGTGCCCAAGAATGAGAGACTTCATTACCTGAGGATGATGGGAGTCGAAGTGTTTAAAGCAAAGAAAAAAGAGGAGGAATTGGAAAACAAACCTGTCGAAGAAGTTCAACACAGACTGGTGCAAGCAGAGGAAGGAATGGATGTGGAAGATAAAGAACGTGATTTAGTCAGAAAAATGGGAGCAGAAATAGGTGAAGAGTCTTCCCAGAGTCCTGTGGAAAGTAGTGCTATGGAAATAGAAAATAAAATTGAGGATTTAGATCAATCTAGTAAAAATGCCAACACTCATGTAAGCCAGGAAAGCAAAGACACGGATGCAAGTAATGTGAAAGATTAGGTTTCTTTCTGTATTGCTTGGCAGCTTCCATGAGGCTCGCATCCAGACTTTTGCTTTTAGCATGAAACTGTATTTTAAAATTTGGTCAGAATGGGATGTTCCTCTTTTAAAGTTTCACCTATTTTATATTTTAAATGAAAGCTATAAAGAGATTTCTCTTCAAGTGTGTCTTCTTTTCACCATTTTAAACTCCTTTTTATTGGTGGGTTTGTATGTCTGTTGCTGGCAACAGCCCAGGCACCAGTGAAATCTAAAGCCTGTATTTTTTAATGGAACCTTGGTATGCACAAATGCACTGCACGTATGTAACTGGTCAAAAATTCCTAAAGAAGAAAAACTTGGGATTCCATTCACAGCACATAGGTTCCAAAAACATTTTTTGGCCTACGATTTTTTACCCCACCTACCACCCAATCTGGTTACTATTGATAACTGCAGATTCTTTAAAGGGTAGGAGAATCAGTGTGAGTATCTATACAAATTACATACAGGATATCTGACTGGCATCCTGGTGAATGGTTATTCAAAAGAAAGCCATGTCCAGCATCTTGGGGAGGAAAAAGGTAGAATGCACTTTACCAGAGACTGATGTCTGAGGTTCTTCAGAATGATTAATTGCTTTACAGGCCAAGCTAGTTAACTAGATCTGTTAAATACTGTTAGCTAGATCTTCAGGTATCCTGAGTGTGCCTCAGACTCCTGTCTTGAAATGTGCCTGGGAAGAGTCTGTGACCCTCAATCAAATCTGCTGTGGTCATCTGTTCCTCTATCAGTTCTTCAAGTGGGAGCCATCTCTAATTTTTGTTAGATAACTTGTCTATGGCTGAAATAACAGTTACAAAAATTATGGAGGTATATATGTTGTTGTATAGTAGATGTTTAAAAGGTTTTTTAGGTCTAGAAGAGTAATTTATTTGATCTGATTTTAAAAAACGTTGGCTACCTCAGAAACTTGGAATATAAATTCTGTCCTTTATGGCTTAGTTTCAGCAGTACTGTGTCCTTTTGTCAGGTTGGTCTGAAAGGAGAGTGACCAGCAGTATTGTCCTCCTCTAGGACCACAGTGATGCAAAATTTGTTATGCTTGTCAAGCGGAATTTTACCATGTGTATTTTTATTGATGAAGTCTTATGAGGCTTATATCCATTTGCTGTACCTTGCTACAACAGAGTTTTTGATGTCTGCCCTTGAACTGCTTCATCAAAGGGAGAATTCTTGAGGGACAGACATAAAAGTGAAATAATGCCATGTCCTCTGATGAGATATTAGTTTCATGCAGTGAGCAACCACTGACAGGACTCATTTTCCTCTTGAGAGTCCATAAAATAGGTTAATAAAAAATCAGTTCTTGCCCTTGTATTTTGCTAAGGTTTGAGTTTGTTCTTTTGAGTCAAGAGCTATGATGGGACAGCTTCTGTTCTGGCAGGTCCTTAGGCTGTAGAACAGCATAGCAGAATTGTCTTTTGAGCAGAGATGTGTGCAAAATATAACTTTTAATTCTTAAAGTATAAGAGGAAAAAGATTTTGCAACTTGAAACTTCAAGCATCTTTTCATATCTGCATTTTTTCTGGCATATTGGGCATTTGAAATGAAAGAAGGGTGGAAAGACCAGTGTCACTTATAAGTCATTATTGTAGTCTGCAGTACTCAGCCCTGAGGATGATTTGAATCCATCTAATCTTTATGGTCTGATGATCTCCATAAATTATAAGAAGTTCAAGTGTTAAAACCTATGTGAAGAAGCGAAAATTTATTTTTGATTACGCCTGCTCTTACTGTATCTACTGATGTTCCTGAGCAGCAGCTTCAGCTTCTCTTCAGTCAGTGACTCTGCTAAGCACACAAGTTTGACAGGTTAAGCTGAGAAGAATACTTGTTGATACAGACAATCCAGCAGAAAGCAAACTATAGAAAATGAACTGTCCTGATTAGGTTTTTTTGACTGAGCTTATGACTGGCAGACTAAAATGAGAGCAGGAAGCTTTCATCTGGAAGCTAAAGAAAATTAGGTTCTTGGATCATAAACATGACAGAAACTGGGTATAAGTTAGACTTGTAATAGAATAAGAGTTAATAATTTTAAGTCCTCTCAGTAGTCCCATTTTCCTGTGTTATCTGTGAAATTTTGCTTTGCTCCTGGCCTTTTGGAGGTGCATTTTTTTGCTGTCAAGTGCAAGTGGGAGATTTCTTCTAAGAAACTAGGGGTCTAATTTTCCTGTGCAGTTCAGCAGTTTCACTCTATATCTCCAAGCAAATCCAGAGACTGCAGCTTCATTGTATTTTTTTTAACACCGTGAGGTTCCTTACACCAATTGCTCTGTCCCAGTTGAACTTGCCTTGATAGCCAGAAAGGAAAATGCACAAAATTGTGTAGGTAGTGGCTAAAAGCACCGTCCCAGTTTCCCAGGCTGGGAGCTCGATGAAATGGGTGTGTTCTGTTTGTCTCTCTGCTGAGCTCTCTGCTACGCAGCTCTGATGCTCAGGTGGCCAAACCTCTGCCCGGGTGGTTGCTGCAAATAATTCGAAAGGAAGACCAAAGAAAAGTGATAAGCAATCACCTTAAGCTTGAACACAAATCATGAAGTCGATCCTCATAAGTAGTTCCTAATAAATTTTGTGAGATTTCTCTAGTTAGCATTGCTGTTTTTTAAAAGCACAGGACTGTAGCTGTTTGCACTAATGGCAGGGGGTTTTATATGTGATAGAGGGGAAAACAGAAAAAAAATCATGCATCTAAGTGCTTAGTCTGATGATGTGCTGCTCAGAGAAGTCCTCAGTAGTAACTGCCGGATCCTTAAGAAAATCTATTGACTGAAAAGCCTAGAAAGCTAAGGAGAGAACAAAGGGAGCTCACCACATGGGATGCTTTTCTTCAGCATTTACCTGATGTTAGTCTTTGATACTTTCGGAAATTTTTTAGAATTTTCTTACTTTATTTTGCTGAAAAATTAATGTACCATAGATTAAACAGTTAAAGAAAGCAATTTAGCTGGCGTAACAACCCCTTTTTGAATCTGCGGCGGAGGAAAATCAGAGCGTTTCTTTGAAAACTCCGTCCCGGGAAACAATCGGCGGCGGGTTCCCGCTGCGCTGCTGCCGGAGCTGGACTCAGCACGCTCTCTGTGCCCTGTAAACAACAACCCCCAGCAAAGCGCCGCGGACACAACAGCAGTTCTGTTATTCCCAACAAAAGTCCCGATGAGGTTGGCCGGCGTGCCCACATCCATGCCTCTGCCGCTGGGCTTTGCAGCTGGAGCGCGGCGCGGTCGCTCCGCACGTGTGGTGCCGTGCCGGAGGGACCGCAGCGCCCGCAGCATCGCTCACCCGCCGGGCTACGTGCCCTGCCCGCGCCTTTCTCCCTCCTGGGGCATCTGCCACACCCGTGACTCGCCCTCCTGCCAAATACATGGTTGTGTTTAACTGCCATTTCGTTTCTTGCTCCGCGTTTCTTAAACAAACCCGAGCGTTGCTTTTTGATTAAAAGCTGGTTTTCTTCCTAGGGTGTGGCTGCCAAATTTAAGTTTCTTCGGCACTCGCTATTTCTATTCGGTTAACATTTAAGCAAGCTGTTGGCTACGTAAGTGCTTGCCCAGGTGGCCAAATTATTTAAATTTTATATCCATGCATGGTTTTGGCAGGATGGGTAACTCCAAACCATCACTTGGGAACATGCCTGTCTCACTTGAATACTCCCTTGTATTTCTGATGTTTTGTCTCTCTCTTCCCATTTTCTGTTTGTCATCCCTTGAAATTATGGATTTCTCCCTAGTTTCTCTTTTTCATGTCGCTCATATGCTTTCAAGTGTGTTAATAATGGACTTTTGCCTGTTCTCAAAGGGAAAACCAATATGAGTGGTGGCCAAAACAATTCTTACAATTTATGTAAGAATGGGGTAATTATACAATGATCCATGCCCAGAATATTCTTCCAGACTCTTCCAGTATTCTTCCTGAAACTCACAGGAGTTTGTTGGACCAAAGATAATGTCGTTGGGTTTAAGGGCCCTTTATGTATTTGTCCTCCAAAAATTTGCTCCCTGAGACCATGTGGATTTTAGCCCTCGAGACATCCTGTAGCAGGGAGCCCCAAAATCCTACCTCCTGTTGTGTGAAGTATTATTTTAGCACCTAATAGTTTTTTTTTCAATGATCCCCACTTCTTGCATTGAAAGCCACAACAAGCAACTGATTGCTGAGTAGTTTGTACAGGGCACTTGTGATTTTATTGTCTTCTGTCATATCCCTGATCAGTCATCTTTTTTTCCAAGCTGAAGGGTCCTAGCTAACGTATTTATTCCCTCTGTGGAGACTACTGCAGATCTTTTGTGATCTTTATTAAATGTTTCTGAACTTTTCTCAGGTTTTATGTCCTTTTTCAGGGGGAGTAACTGCACATGGTGCTTAGGATGTGGCGGGTGTGGAAGTGTGTGCTCACTGTTCTGTCCTCCAGTACACTGCTTGGTGATTCTTCATGCTACTAAATGCCAAGCTGAGTTTTCACTGGAATTGTTTGTCATAATCTCATCATTATGATCTGGGTGGCAATCGAGAACCTGGGTTTTTTTACATGTGCTGATAGCATTATTTTTCCCCACATAAATAACTTTTGTCTGCACTAAGATTTGTTTGCTGTTTCATCACTCAGTTGCCTTGGTCTTGTCAGGTCCGTCTGAAATTCTTTGAAGCTGTAAACCAGTAAACCAGTAGTTGCTGACTGAATTGTATCCTGCCCAGAATAGTTTTCTGAGAGTCTGCAGGTCCTTAGTAACTCCGAAGGGATCCTAAGCTGGTTGTTTATTATGACTAGGTCACAGAAGAGGAATTTCATATCAAAATGCTGATGAGCAGGATGACCGAGCCCAAAGAGACAATAGTATTTTTCTTTCTAATATTTAAGTAATTAAATATGCATTCACAAAATACTCTTATAGAATGCCTGTTGTCTGGAAAAAACTTACTGAAGGCCAAGAAGGGTCCTTAGGAGTGGAGCAAAATTTCTGATAGTTTCCCCTGAATCTTTTCCAGGGCTCATCAACCTAGAAAACTATGAAGGTGAATCTTGAGAACCACCTCCTAAACTCCTCTATGACTTCTCAAGCTTCAAATTCCCCAACTAACTTGTTGTGCAACAAGGTGATATCCTCTACTTTGTGCTACCAGGATTTCTTGCCCTTGTAGGTCTGGATATCTCCCTGGCCAGCTGTTAGTCTGGTGGAGTGTGGAACTGTGTGTCCATATTTTCAGCTGATAATTCAGGGCAGTGAAGAAGGAGTTGGAAACACACTGAAATACTAAAAATGTCTGTGTCATTTGTCCCAAGTGACTTTTAAAGCCATTTTACCCCATAGAAAACTTTGCATTTTCTCTTATAATTTCTTAACTTTGAATATGAGTATAGAGACAAGTGACTCAGCTGATATACTGAGTGCAGCACTCAGTGAAATGCTTTTCACCTTAGAACTATTTTTCTTCTACACCTTAGTAATATATTTTATGGTGTTGTTTAAATTCATTGCTGCAAAATCAGCTTAGGTTATCTGGATTTATATTTTTTGTTGGTGAAAATACTGTAGAGCTTGTGGCAGATTGACAGCCTTCAAGTTAAGCTGATTGTTCCATTATTTCCCGGCATCTCTCAGCTTTTTAAAGACATCTGCTTTTTTCTAATCTCTCATACTCAGTTTTTCAGATGACTAAGTCTTTTGAGTTAGTGAAAGCTACTTCTCTAGGTATCCTTGGATTATGTTTTATCAGGTTCGTCTAATTTGTGAAGTTGTCTAATTTAGTTTGGTGTAACTTATTTCATTACTCTCTATCTTGTTCTTCCTCTGGTCCCTAAGAGGAAAGATATTCATTGATATTATGTGCATGAACAGCCTCGTATTGTTAAAGGACTAGGTCATCATTTTAGATACATTAATTACTGTCTAGAGAACGCAGGTTCAAAAGAGATAATAGGCAGCTCAGTTTGAAATCATCTGCTGATCCTTTTTTCTTGAATATATTTATCAGCATTTTCTTTAGGCCATTCATCAAAGTAAGACTAAACTGCAGAGAATGGTATCTTGTTATCCTGAAATTCTCTTGCTAAGTTGAATCTCATTTTGCAAAGGTGCTTCTCAGGGCAGTGATGTGACTCACAGCAAAGGATACAAAGACTGCAGCAAGGGAGGCTTCAGTGGGACATGAGGACAAAATTGCTTCCAATAAAAGGAGCTGAGCACTGGGGCAGGTGGCCCAGAGAGATACAGATCTCCTTCCTTGGAGATCTTCAAAACTTGTCTGAGGGAGGCCCTGAACAAGGTGACCTAGCCAGGAAGCAGCTCTGCTTTGAGAAGGGGGTTGGACCAGCTCTCTTCCAGACCTGATTCAAGCCTCAGTCTTTTTCTGATTCCAGGATCACTTCCCAGGTGAATGCCTTCAACCAAACACAGGCAGCCACAGGCCTCTGAGACTTTTTGCTGAGTACACCTTCACCCACACTCTGGCTCTTGGGAAGAATTGCATTTAGTGACTTGGGAGGCACCTGTGCCTGTCTAACTCGAGTTAAACCAGCCTGCAATGGTCTAACAAAACATTTACTGGATCCCCTACTGACTACCTACAGTAGGTTGGTATTGCCAGTGCTTTTCATTTTCTGTAACTCAGGCTGATTCAGTGGAATCTCTCAAAATGCAGGAGAAATATCTTCATGTTTCTTTCAACTATATCATTAATCAGAGGATAAAAGAGTTGAAACGCTCATGAAATTGTTGATTGCTGTGGTAGAAATGAATCTCCAGGGTGGCATTTTGTACCACTACCACTATTTTGTTACTTCAGGAACACTGCAGAGGTACTAGGCTGGGGAATTGTGCCCTATGTTCCAAAATGCTGCATTGCTGGCTGAGGAGAGCTGCAGCACATGAATAATGTGAGGCATCTACAGATCTGAATTGTTCCCATTTTCATTAAGTCATATGTTCAGCTGTAAATGTTACATTGTCTCTAGAGGCAGAGGATGAGTTGTACATAATGACTGTGAATTTCAGGTAGAAAGGACAGATCTGAGCAGTTTCAGAACTTTTTTATTCCCTCAAAAAAAAAAAAAAAAAAAAAAGAGCATGGTTGTCTGGTTACTAGACAGCACAGGAAAACCCATGCCCCCTGCCCCCTTCAATTTGGTCAAGAGATTGCCACCCAGCCCAGGCCTGAGCTTTGACCAGGGAGGATGTAAGACACTGCTCATGGGTGTGTAGTAAAATCAGTACAGGAGATTCAGTTTGTGCTTTATCTCAAAAAGGAAGTGACAGTACAAAAGGAATGACAGCTGTGAGGCACTTGTCCTGGTGGGACTACAGGATGTTCCAAGGAAGTTTGGAAATGCCTCTCTAGGGAAGAAATACTGGTGGAAGGTGTTGATAGCAGGGAAGTGGTTTGACTGTCTTAAAAAGAAATGTTCTGTAGAGAGAAGTAACACATGTGTGTGCTGATGGTCTCTTGGAAGTCGTACAGGATGTCAGCCAGTCCCATGGAGATATTTCTGGTGCTCTGGAACATCTTAAAGACAGTCAGACATTAAGGCAACTGAGCCTTACTTCCCTGTGGGTGGACTTCAGTGTTTAACTGAATTGCTTCTGATATTAGCCAATCTGGGTTTTCTTTCTGGTAAAACAGGTTGTTTGTGAGGTGGTTTTTGTTGTTTCGTTTTGTATTGTTTTGTTTTCTAATCAAAGCATTCTCAAGCAATACTGGCAAAAAAAGGGGAGAGACATAGTAACCTAGAAAATGTGTGTCAAATAACAAAAGCAGTCATCATGACTGATGAGCAATTTATTTGATTCCTATGGAGAATCCAGTTATTCTGCTTTTCACATCCAAACAGGATTTGAATTTATACCCAGTGTTCGGAAAACTCGCATAATACCTTACTCAAAAGCCTCAAAAAAAGAACTAATTCTTTAATGTTTTCCTTCCTGTGACAAATTACAACAGGTCATGGACGTGACACTTTGTTAAGATTTGATGTCATACAAAAGGGTTTACAGGGTTAAAATAATATGAAGTCCCTGATCATGCTATTATTGAGACTGTGCTGTTCCCTTGGAGAAGAAATAGGAGGGATAATGTAATACAAATGGTGCGTCTGAACAGAGGGAAGAACATTAACATTTTGTACTCCAGGCTGCCTTGGTACAGGGCTGTGATAACAGGGTGATGCTGTTGACCTCCATGAACTACACTGAAAGGAAAGTCGAACTCTGCCTGATTCTTTCCTGAAGTTTATAGAAAAACATATTACATTAGATTTAATCTGAAAAGGTAACATCATGAAGCAGGGTATTTCCCTGCTATATCCTTTGTAGCATGCCAGCCATCTACAAGAAACTGATGTCATTTTCCATCTCTCTAGATTAATTTCCGGGCTCTGTTCTGGAAGCAAACGAGACTGTGTTTCCAATCAACCCTGACCACTAACCCGAGCGTGTAGGACCGTGCAAACAGAACAGGCTGGGTTGGAAGGGCTTTGGGGAGATGGGCCTCCTGCACCACTAAGGGCCAACTTCCCTGGTTGTTCAGGGTCAAGGTGAGCCTTGGGAATGTGCCAGGGTGGACTGTCTTGCTGGGCAGCTGCTCCAGTGCTTAACTGCTCCCATAGGGAGGCCATTGAGTAAAATATGGCAAAAAACCTCAGGCAGCTGACCCCTTCATAGAAGCATGGAATAATTCAGGTTGGAAAAGACCTCTATGATCATGAGTCCAACTATCAACCCAGCAGCACCATGATCACCACTAAACCATGTCCCAAAGTGCCACATCTACATACCTTTTGAACACTTCTAAGGAGAGTGACCCGACCACTTCTCTGGGCAGACCATTCCAATGCTTGGCAAGTCCTTCAGTGAAGACATTTTTTTCTAATATCCAATCTAAACCTTCCTTAGAACAGCTTGAGGCCATTTCTTCTTGTCCTATCACTTGCTATTTTGGGAGAAGGGGCTGACCCTCACCTCACTACAACCTCCTTTCAGGCAGTTGTAGGGAGTGATTATGTCCCCCCCAAGCTTCCTTTTCTCCTGGCTAAATAACCCTAGTTCCCTCAGCTACTCCTCCTAGGACTTGTGCTCCAGACTCTTCACCAGCTTCCTTGCCTTTTTCTGGACGTGCTCCAGCACCTTCTTGTAGTGAGAGGCCCAGAACTGGATGCAGTACTTGAGGTGTGGCCTCACCAGCACTGAACACAGGGTGACAATCAGTACCCTGGTCCTGCTGGCCACAGTGTTTCTGATACAAGCCACCTGGGCATGTGCTGGCTCATGTTCCTTTGGCTGTGAACCAGCACCACCAGGTTCTTTTCCAATGGGCAGCTTTCCAGCTGCTCTGCCCCAGTCCTGGAGAGTTGTGTGCAGTAATACTTTATACAGCTGTACTGAAAATACTGTGTTCTCCTGAAATACTGTAGATGTGTTTTAACAAAAAAAAAAGCACAGTACATAGGATGATAGAGAGGTCTCAGTAGGAGACGACTGATTACTGACAAATTACCATTGATTTAGAGAGGGAATATACAGATGATAATTTTTGTCAGGCTCACTGCTGAAACTACCAATACGGGAGCCCTACTGTGGAAGAATGAACAGATAGTTATAAGATAAATACAAAAAGTCTGAAACAGCTGGTAAGGACAACACTTATGGCTGGCTGCACCAAGAAGAAGAATCTAACAAATGCACTGTGGTTACTGGAAATCACTGTATTTGCCTCCAGACCCCTGACTGAGATTGAAGGTCTCTGATAGAGACTAGCTCTGGCTCTAGAGATGCTCACCCCCTTCCACCTGGAAAATGTGTGCTACCAGCACCAAACTGCTCTCATGTATGGCACAGGTAAGGGATGCCCAGAAACAGCATCCCAAAAGAAGCCAAATCAAAGGCAGCCTCTGAGAGCAGCTTCACAAGCTCTCTTTGTGTCAGTGTTCTTCAGAGGGGCATGACCTTGTTCAAGAAACTGTTCAAAACCTCTGCCTCCCTGCATCCCTGGAGGATGTAGGATGTGTCCGGAGGAGCCCAGGGTGCTGAAGAAGCCCTGAGGAGAGCAATGTGCCTGAGCAATGCTTCCTCAGAGGTAGGTGAGTGGAATCATTGCAAATGCCAAGTTAAAGCTTCTTGCTTCCATAAGCACTGTGCCCCCACAACACTTTCCTGGCACAGGGGAGAAGCGTGTGTGGCCTGGCTGTGGATATGCTCTTAAATGCTGTGTGCATGCTTCTTCCCAGAAGGATGCATCCATTCACAAAGGGCTTCCCAGGGAGGCTGTGAGGCAGGGGAAGCTTCAGGGAGAAGGGATGAACAGGATAGGAAGTGGGAGGGCAGAGGATAAGCACTAGAAGAAACCTGGGAATCTGGGAAAGATTGCTGGGAGCCAAATGAATCCTGCAACATTAGGAATAACAAGCAATTTAAAGTATTGCAGCTGGCTGCGGGTGAGAGGAATGTGGAAGGATTTTGAAGGTCAAACATCTGATGTTAAAAGGAAAAGACGCCCCTGGGGAATTGTGTGTATGCACAGCACTGGAACTGCTGCTTTCCAGGACCGAGCAACGTGACGAAGCACTGGTGCACTTAGTGGTTCCAGCTCCTGAGGGAGATGTGTCCATGCAAGAGCCGCTCTCTCTGGTGCTTGGAGGGAGCAATTAGGGCCACTGCTAGGCAAGCAACGTGACATCCTAACAGCAACCACTTCTGCAGGCAATATTGAAGAGATGCCAGTTCTGGGCTCAGGAATGATGGTGAAGTCTTCTGAGATGGGAAGTACCAGAACAAACTGGTGAAAAAAATAGGAGGCACCAAACCAATATGGCATGTAAAAGAGAAGCCTGTTCCAAGAGGCCCAGCTGACTTCTGCTCGAGAGTTTGGAAGGGGCATAAACTGGACACTAAAGGGGTGCAAATGAAATTATGTGATAGGATATAACACATGGTAAACCTCAGTGCATACCCTATAGTCAGTGTTTATTAAATATGAATATACTCAGATTACCTTAATTGATCTACTTTGTGCTAAATTTTTGTACTTATTTATACTTTAAATCTATTATTTTAAAATTTTACTGATTATTGGTAAACTATATCAATATGTATTTTATATTATAAACTATATTACATACACTGTATATTCTATATGTATGTTGTTATAGGTTTATATAACGGAGAGTGTATGATATATGCACATGTTACTATAATGATATAATATACTATGTGCTATCAGATTACATAATAGCATATCACATATTATTTCACAGAATTATGGAATGGCCTTGGCTGGAAGGGACCCTGAAAAACCATGTTGCCATGTGAAAAAAAAAAACCCTGCCATGTGCTTGGACACCTTCCAGTAGACCAGATTCCTCAAAGCTCCATCCAACCCTGACTTTGAACACTTCCAGGGATGGGGTATCCACAGCTTCTCCGGGCAATCTGTTCCAGTGCCTCATCATCCTCACAGTAAAGAGTTTCTTCCTGGTATCTAATCTAAACCTACACTCTTTCAGTCTGAAGCCATGTTGCCCTGTCCTGCTCTTATAAATAGCTCGTCTCAATGTTCCTTATAGCCTCCCTTCAGGTACTGGAAGCCTGAAATTGGGCCACCCTGAAGCCTTTTTGATTTATTATGATTTATTATATAACACAATGTAAGCAGTTCTATTTACATGTTAGAATGTATAAAATATATGTATCGTGTTGCATTATATAGTCTACCTATATAAATAATATTACATATTTCATAAAATAGTATCTATTACATATTAGACATGAATTTCTCACTGAATCCTGATTTTATGCTAGAAGGTTAAGGAGACACAAAATGCTGAGTGTCTGTCTTGTTCTGGTTTTTTTGTTGTTTTGTTTTGTTTTGTTTTGGGGGTTTTTTTGTTTGTTTGTTTGTTTGTTTTTCCCAGATAAAACACCAAGATAAGATTTCTAGGTGATCTTCAGAATTAAGAGCTGGTAAAACTTATGGCTGCAGCTGGCAAATAAGTTTAACTGATCATTTAAAAGAATAATAATAACAGATATGAAGGACAACATAATGCAATTAATCATTCAAAAACCTTTCAGGAAGTCCTTTCTTAGCAGCTACAAAAATGCAGAATTTTCTTATGGCTACAAATCTGGCCATGATACAAAAAGAAGAGTAGAACCAACAAATCAAGTTTCAGGGTGGCAAAAGATTAGAAATATCAAAATGTTTAAAAACATTAAGCTTCAACAGGTAATCTGCATAACATATTAAATATATGGACCTTTGAAAAGGGGATGTGAACAGTGCGTCAGCAAAATTTGTGGAGACTACAAGGCTATTTGTTTTAGTTAAAGCCTGAGACAATTACAAGGCAAGTTGAATGAAGAACATAATGAAGAACAAGAAAATGGAGGATTCCATGACAAATGGCCCTCCATAGTCAAGTCAAAGAAAAGAGAAGTGGAAGGAGAAGATAAAACTCTTCAAACACTTGGATTGTAGATGGAGAATACCAACATGGTGGTGAGATTTGGGCACTGCTGTAAGCAACTCATGGGAGACCTCTGCTTGGTGGGAGATTCTATGAGGATAAAACACTGAAATGTCACCTTGAGACACAAACTAGGGAAATGTAACCATTCTTCTATTTCTTTTTGAACTGATTTTATTAACTTCTCAGCAATGCAGGCCTCTTTCAGAGGTTGTCATAAAGAAGACAGGAGCCAGCAGCCATGCTACTAATTGGACATAAGGAAAAAGGGAAACTCCTAGAGGGTAAATAAGCACTGGAACGGGCTGCTCAGAGGGGTGGAGAAGTGTCTACCTTTTGAGATATTTGGAATTCAGGAGGACAATGCCCTAAGGAATCTGATCTAATGTCTTAGATGATCTTTTTTTCGAGCAAAGGGTTGAATGAGATCATCTCCATTCCAACCTGAATCATTTGATCCCCAGGACAAGAGATTCTGACTCTCCCCTCTGATCCATGAGGACACAGAATTAGATGACTTTCTCATCCAGCTGGACAATTAATTTGTACGGATCTCAACTTTTCTATATTACATCAAAAATACAAACCAGATGCCTCTTTCAAATCTTGCCTAGCACAACATAAAGCAGTTGTTTTTACTGCACATGAACATCATGAGGCTGGAATTTGCAAGTAATATTGAAAGATTTAAAGATGCAATATATAAATATCATTAAGCATTCTTTAGGAAAAGCCTGTATGTTTGCAGAGTATGTTCTGAGCCTTCAAATATCCTGGCAATAAAGTTACCAAATAGCCAAAGCTGCCCTGCATGTAACAATGTGAAAACTAAAATTCCTTTTTTATCAGCTTTAAGCAGAGGGATCAGGTGCAATAATAGTCAAAATCAAAGCCCTAACTGCAAACTGAGAAGCTTTGATGAATGTAAAGATGGACATGACCTGGCAATGTGCATTCACAGCCCAGAAAGCAAACTACATCCAAAGTGTGTCCTGGGCTATATCTAAAGCAGCGTGGGCAGCAGGGGAGGGGGTGGATTCTGCCCCTCTGCTCTGGTGAGACCCCACCTGCAGTGCTGCATCAGCTCTGGGGTCCCAGCACAGGGAGGACAGGGAACTGTTGGAGTGAGTCCAGAGGAGGGAGACAAAGATGATCAAAGGAATGGAGAACCTTTCCTGTGAGGAAAGGCTGAGAGGTTTGTGATTCAGCCTGGAGAAGACTCCAGGGAGACCTTATAGAAGTTTTCCAGTACCTGAAGTGGGCCAACAAGAAAGCTGGAGAGGGATTTTTCACAGGAGCATGAGTGATAGGACAAGGGGGAATGGCTTCCAACTGAGAGTCAATCCAGACTAAAGAAGAAATTTTTTATTATGGGGGTAGTGAAATAATGACACATGCTGCCCAGAGAAACTGTGGATGCCTCATCCCTGGAAAAGCTCAAGGTCAGGCTGGACTTTGACCAATGTGATCAAGTTGAAGATGACCCTGATTATTGCCAGGGGCTTGGGCTAGCTGACCTTTAAAGGTCCCTTCCAAAGCACCCCATTATGTGATTCTCCTCCTTTTCAGTTGCTCCCTAAGGTTATGCACAGCTCAGAGGCAGTGCTGGTGCCTTCTGGCATTCTTCAATGCAATACTCAGTGCTGAGTCATTTGGAGCAATCTGGAGAAGCCATCAAATCTTGAGAATGACACATGGATCATGCTGAAGTTGACACCAGCTCTTACTGATTTCCATAAGGTCACCTTCCACTTTCTGAAATAGCTGGGTCCCTTTACACTAAGTTAAAAGCTTTTTTAATTTGAATAAAAAGCATGCTTGTGACTAGAGCTGATAAAATGGATGGGTTTTGTTGTCTTCTTTGGGGGTGGGGATGATAACTACTTTTGTCTCTGAAAAGGTGAAGCTTCCTTTTAAGTGATTTCTCAGGTTCAATGCAAAGCGTTATGTTTCTCAAGAAGGAAGGAATGGATGCATGAAGGGAGGGTATTTCCTTGCAACTGAGATTTAATCATCCCTTTTATGGATGTTTGCCTTTACTGATAGAGAGTGACAAAAAGAGAGAGGAGTGACATGAGGGTGGTTGTCTGTCTCAGCTCAATTAATTTTCTTGTATCTGATTCTCTGTATTTGCTCCCTTTGGCTAGATCAGTAACATCTTTGCTGGTTGGTCTGTGTTAACTTTGCTTTCCTTTCTTTTCCCTTACCCTGCCCTACCCTTCTCCCTCTATTTCTACCCTAGCACAAGGAATCTGATAGGTTTATCCTTAGGAACAGCAGATGATTCATTCAGAGAAGTAAAAAAATGGGAAGGGAAAAAAAAATCTATCTTTTCCATAAGTAGCCTGTAGACAAAGAGATGTCTCTGGTCAAGGAGCTGTGAAATAAGGAGCAATCTCCTATAACATATTTCCTTCTTAGATGGAGAAGTTAAGACTTCACATTTTCTTACAAGGGGGTGAATCCCACCAAAGATACCTAAATGCTTCTCTTCCAGATTGAATAATTTAATCTAGTTGAAATAATTTACTACAAATTTTGACTAGTTGTTTGAGTCACAGAGGATAATCTGTTTACATTACAGATGTTGACTAAACGCTGCCAGTGCCGTCATATTCCTGGTTTGGCAGTCTATCAGGGAACCAGGGGCAGGACACATTTCTGGAGCTGGAAGCAATGCACAGTGGCAGGGCTGTCTGTTTATAAGAGATTTTTTTGCTTTTAGTGTAAAACTAGGCTCTGTAAAAAAGTTAAGGACATTCTTAAGGGTCCTTTGAAGATATTTTTTATTGGAAACAGAGAGATCCTATCCTTTTACTAGTTTCTGCTTATGCAGAGGAAAAAAAATTGGCCAAATGTTTAAAAAACCTTCTGTGTTTTGCCCACATCAGTTTAAGCTGGATATGCCAGCTGTTTACTTTCATGAGTTAATGAGTATTCTTAAGCTTTCCTCATTTGTTTAAGAGCATCAGCATTAGAGGACAAAGGGATGTCGGTACTGGGAAATCAAATGCTACTTTAATTTCTCCATTGTATTAGAGCTTTCGTTACATGTCATGTGGCAAAATTTCAGATCATTTGACAAAGTGTCCTGAAGAGACAATCTATTTCTTGAAATTAATTTCAGTGACAGAGATGACATGACCTTGTTATAAACCAGGGCTCTCTATTCTCAGATTCATACATTCAGCTCTAAGAGGACATGGCTGCCAGAATTGCTCTGATCCAGAAAATCAAAACGTGAAGCCACACAAGGGCTGCAGCGTGTTTCTTTGTGGCCATTAAGCTAAACACACACTTCAATTTACTTTTTAAGGACAAGTTTCCTCTCTCATTCCAGCTGGCACATTGCACAAAACTCCCCTAAAAACATATCAAATCAAGTATAGCTCTGCAGTTACAACCTCTGCTTGCCAGCTGAGGATGCAGGGAATACACTAACATCTCTGAGTGCTCTCCCTCCTACTAGCAAGCAATTTTACATTTGAAAGGAGTCTGTACTGGCTTTGATGGTGTCACTGACAGGACCCCTCGAGTACAATCCACATGCATTTCAAATCACTTGGGAAAACACTGGGAAGGTGGAAAGGCATACTTAACAGAATAGCTGCTCAAGGCATGTGAAGTAATGTAGGACAAAGAGCTATAAAGAATTTTCTGGTCATCTTTCAAATATCTAGGAAACCCCTGACTTCTCATACATCCCTCTTTGGCTTTGTTTTCTGGCAGGAATTTATGTTCTTCTCTGTTAAAAAAAGATTTCAAGAGAAAGCAACACTTCATAAACTGAAGCTTCTCCCTAAGGAGGCTGCAATAACTTCTGGTTCTTTTTCTTCCAAAGAACCTGTAAGCTCTTCCAGGAACACAGTCAGTAGGTGCACTGGTGAAGGATGTTTCTGCCTCCTCCTTTGCCACCTTCACCATGGTGGATCCTCACCACTCGTACTCTGGTTTGTCTGTTTACATTCATGCTTCTTCCATAAAGAATTACCATGGGTATTATGGGCAGCATCCAGTTCTGACTTTTTGAGGGCTGATGCATGAATTGTAGATAGCAATAGATGGATCACCTCATCTGTCCATGAAATTCATGTCACAAAATACTTGGACCTTTCACTTCCAGTGGGCAGAAACCTTTAAATTTATTACTGCCAAAACAGAAAAAAGAGCAGAAATGGCCCTAGATAAAGTTGTTATTTCTACCCCAAGTCCTGCAGAAGATGTTTATGTAGTTATGTGTCAGGTCTGAAAACCTCGTGGGTGTTATGGTCAAAAGAATACCAAAACAGAGTATCTTTCACATGTGGTCTTGATTTGGTGTGTATGTGTATATGTATATAAGTGAATACCAAATAAAAATACATATAAAAATTAAAAGTAAATCAGGAATAATTGACTGCCCATAGAGTAACTGCTTAGAAGGTCAGGACGAGGGTCATATTTTTTTCTGCTTAATGATGGAGGAGAGGGGAGAAGCAACTGAGCACTGATGCACCTTGTTTTCAAGAGCCCTGTAAGGGCTGGGCACCGCTTGTGTTCGCCGAGAGCAGCAAAAGTGCTCTTGCAGTGCCTAACATTCAGACTGACGGCACTTCCAGTATGACTCCATTTTGCGGGATGCAGAGGATAAGGGAGCTGAATCACAGCACTATTCACGCTGGCAACGTTACCAGCTGTGCTCTAGGGCGACTCACTTGGAATACATGAGCCCTTTGTTCCATCCCTTTGTTTTTCCAAGTGCTCTGACTGCCCTTGTGAGGGAGGGGTACTTGACAACACAACTTTATCTCACAAATGGGGTCAAAATAAGTGAGATCAGAGAAGGCTTTCATATTCAGGTGCAGTGATGTAAAGCATATAAGGGAGCAGAGAAGGAAAGGTAAATCCAGATCCTCACATTGCCTGTAGAGCCTTTGACCCTATGAGGTGGACAGAGGAAGCCACGTGTATTGGCCACATTGGGATCTGTTGTGCAGCAGAATGTGGACATCAAATGCAAAGCAGAAGAACTGTACTGTGACATGGCCTGGATGCAGGACTTGAAGAAATACTAAGAAAGTTTTCAAATGACAGTGAACTGGGAGGAACTCCCTCAAGGGCACCTCAAGGGCAGAGAGGCCCTGCAGAGAGACCTTGAAAAATTAGAGATGGGCAACCATCAACTATATGAATTTTAACAAGGTCAAGTGTTGGATTCTGCACCTGGGATGGGGCAATCCTGGATGGGTGGACAGGCTGGGGAATGAGATGCTGGAAAGCAGTGTTACAGAAAAGTGCCTGGAGGACTGTAAACTGGTCCATGGCAAGCTGACCATGAGCCAGCAGTGCCCTGGCAGCCAGGAGAGCCAACCCTGTCCTGGGGGCATCAGGCACAGCATCACCAGCCAGGCAAGGGAGGGGATTGTCCTGCTCTGCTCTGAGCTGGGGCAGCCTCACCTCCAGTGCTGGGGGCAGTGCCACAATATAAAAAACCACATTAAACTATCAGAGAGTGTCTGAAGGAGGGCAACAAAGATGGTGAAGGGTCTGGAGGGGAAGTCGTGCAAGGAGCAGCTGAGGTCACTTGGTCTGTTCAGCCTGGAGGAGACTGAGGGGAGCCCTCACTGCAATCACAGCTTCCTCATGAGGGGAAGAGGAGGGGCAGACACGGATCTCTGCTCTGTGCTGACCAGGGACAGGACCCGAGGGAATGGGCTGAAGCTGTGTCAGGGGAAGTTTAGGTTGGATGATAGAAAAATGTTCTTCACCCAGACGTGGTTGTGCACTGAAATAGGCTCCCAAGGGAAGTAGTAGCAACACCAAGCCTGAAAGAATTCAAGCAGCCTTTGGACAACACTCTCAGGCACATGGTGTGTCTCTTGGGGTGTCCTGTGCAGGGTCAGGAGTTGGACTTGATGATCCTGGTGGGTCCCTTCCAAATCAGCACATTCTATGATTCTATGATATGACATATTACAGGAGAAAGTCCCTGTCAGAAATATCACAAAAATCCTTTTCTCCTCAAATGTTAATTTGTAGAATGTTTAGAGGAGGTAAAACTGGGGCGTTATTGAGCACAGAGGCTCTGGCCCTAAGACCTCAAGGATAGCTCACCTTAGCAATCAAGAAAAACTTGCACTGTGGCACAACTTCAACTGGAGTAGCTTGCTTTCTGTAATTTAAATATCTTTCTTACAGAAGATCCCCCCTGTAAGCTCCAGGCTTGCTTTCCATGACTTCTACTGAGAGAAGTATTTTTCAATCTTGTATTGCAGGAAAAGAGGCAACAAACCTAACATGACAAACCTGTTAAGCTTGAAGTTCTTCAGGGAAAGCAGAATTGAAAATTCTCACAAGACACCCATTTACATGGAAAATATTTTTAACAGTGGCATCATAACTGGTGTAGGTATGCAAGAGTTTTAGTGTTGAATTAGTGACACCTTGAGCAGGTGTTTGTACAACTTCATACTCCAACATCCATGTAGTGAAGTTGGAGCACAGAGTGCTAAGAAAGGGATATTTTACACTTTCTGGAGGCCAGCAGCTCTATGAATCAGGCATATTCTTGGCTATAAATTTTATTTTCCCAATATCTCTGAAGAGAAGAATTTTATAATACATATAACAAAATAATGGAAGTATTTCATTTGGAAAAGACCTATGGAGATCTCTAGTCAAAATGCCTGCTTCAAACATGGATCAAGTTACTCAGGGCATTATGCAGCTGAGTCCCAAAAATCTCCCACAGTGGAGATTCCATTACTTCTGGGCAACCTACTCTAGTGCTTGCCTGCTTGCATAGTTGGAAAACGTCCTTCCCTTCATCCAGCTGAGACTTGCAATTTGCATCTACTACTTCTTGCTCTTTGTTCACCTCAGAGAAGTGGCTCCATGCATCTTGTCTGAAATCCCTTTCTAGGTAGTGCAAGACTGCTGTCAGTCCCCTCTCAGCCTTCTCTTCCCAGTCTAAGCAGAAGCTGCTCTCTCAGCCTCTTCCTGCACATCACAGGCTCCAGACCCTGAACCCTCTTGGTGTCCCTACAATTTGTCAAAATGTGCCATGTTCTGGGGGGCCAAAACTGGATGTAGTGGTCTGGATGTCAACTCACAAGTGAGGAAAAGAATCACAATCCCTGAGCAGCTGGCAATGCCTTTGCCAGTGCAGCCCAGTGTGTGGCTGATCTTCCTTGAGACCTTGAGGCAGGGGTGCAGTGCTGATTCCTTGTAACTCCGGTGTTCCCAGGACTCCAGGTTCTTTCCTGCAGTGCTGCCAGACAGCCCCAGCCTGTCCTGGTCAGTTGGGTGGCTCCATTTGAATACAGGGTCTAATCCCTGTCACGGTCAAACTTCATTAAGTTCCTGTTGTCCCTTTCCTTCACCTTCTCTGGGTCCCTCTGAATGTGAGCCCTGACTTCCAGGATATCAATCAGTCCTCCCAAGTTTGTGGAGATTATCATAAATTCTGTTAACGCATTGCACAAGTATATTTATATAATAATCAAATAATTAAAACCTGATCCAGTATAAGGCATTACCTGTGTTGTATTGTTGCCATGCATTTTCAGAACTAAATGATCCTGGCATAAATGGTATAAATTTCTTGTAAGTATGGTCTGCTTTCATTCCCAAGACACATGCTAATCCAAGTCAGCATGAATTTTGTGCTGAAATTGAAGTCCTGGTTTTGTGGAGGAATATTTAGCAAAAGTCTGCAGATCTTGCTAATGCAAATGGCAAGTGAAGTACGCTTCTAAATCACCCAGGCAACTAGAATTGGTTCAGTTACATTTCACTGATTTTTGCCAAGAGGACCTGCAACACGCTTCACATATTTCTGTTAATGAACCACAAATAATTTAAAACACAGGAGGTCACCGAATAAGAAAATACAAGAATATTTGACAGGAAAAGATAATGAATGCTATGTGTGGTGGCAAACACTGAGTATAAAATGCAAAGTTTTCAGAATGAGAGGAGTTATCTCTGAATTCCCGTTTGGTGAAGCACAACTGCAATGAATATTTATTGCCACCTTATTTAGCAGCATGAACAAAAGGAACTGTTATAAATAAACAAACGCTATGACAGTTCCACTGCTGTTAGCCTGACGTTCTAGTCTGTAGTCAGTCAAACTGAAAGACAAAGCAATCAGCGAAAAGACTGAAGTCAAACATCCAAATTACAGAGGTTCTATTTTTGTGTTAACTACCGTCATCACTGATTTGTCCATGACTTGTTCGAGGAAGCTGCTGGTGAAATTTGACAGGCGTCAGCATGGCATTTGCGTGCTTCCAGATTGAAACGAAGGCTTTTAATGTAAATTTACACGACTTGCTTAATGTTTCCTTAGCATATGAGTAAAACTTTGAAGGGGCTAAAATTTACAAAGCAGAGCAATGTACAGTTAAGAGGATGCAATTGAGTAGTCAGTAATGTGGGATACACACATGACAGAGGAAGGCTGTCTTTTTAACATCTTGCAATGTCCTACTGGTGACTCTCCCTCAGTACCTCACCTCCACCCTTTGATGTAAGGATGAAACCACCTCTAGAGTGCAACTGTTCTGATAATAGCAGGTGACTCACTTCCAACCTATTTGTGCTCAGACCTAGTTTGACAGCCACTTTATTCTTTAGAGCCAGCAAAGCAAAACTTGAACTGTGTTGCTACCTCACACGAAAACCCACAGTGTGTATTTAGTAACCCATCTGCTCTGCAAGCAGGAACTTGGGTCAGAGGCATACTGAACCCTGCAATTCAATCCAACTAATATGGATGTTTTGTGAAATGCTTGCAAGGTCAGTGTTTGACAAGACAGGATGCACATTGTCTAGGTAAGCTCAGAGGCTTGCTGCCCCCCTCATCCCACGGCTGGCACTCTGTAGGGCAGTGCATGGTCTCAGTGCATGTGCACAGCCCTCTCTGTCTCTCTTGTTCACTTAGACCAGAGCTACATCTTCCCTTCAGGAATGCTCTGGGAAGGCTGGAGGAGATAATATTCAGGAGTTTTACTTCAACATTGCTACTAATTGTCATCTTTTGAAACGTGTTGTCTGTAGCAGATTATTTGAGTTGGTGCTTGTCAAGGAGGGAAAACATAACTGGAAAATTACATTGTGCCAGCAGGCTGGCCTACTTAACTCTATTGTATAGATCATAGCACAGTTTCAGAGGAACTCCTTTGCCAGAAGTTACTTCCTGCGTGGAAGAGACAAACTTTTCACACCGACTCTATGCAAATGCCTCCCCATGATTTCAGCTAAGCTTTGGGATGCCTGTACATGCATCACATCTGCCTACGTAACATTGACAAGTAAATCCTCAGTGCGTCTGCCAAGCTCCACACCCAGGCATTCAGCTGGAAGTCAGTTATCCTCTAAAAACTTCTGCAAGAAAAAGTGTGTTCATAATCAACCACCTCACTGGAGTCATGTAAATTACCACGCTGATCATACTGCCAGTGAGGCTCCATGTGGGTGCCTGAAAATCTTGAAAGAAAAATAAATTAAAAAGTGGAGAAGAAAACCCATTTAATTTAAATTAATGATTTAAATCCCAAAGCCAGTTAACTCTACACTATTTTTCTCTGTACAGTCAGCCTATCAAGAAGCTATTTTTCTCTACTGCAGGTTCCTGTGGAATGGAAAGTGTGTGCACATCAGAGCACTGGCCATCACAACCATTACTGCTTGGCAGTTGTGACTCTCCATGTCTTTCTAAATGAGTTTTCTTAAAGTGTATATATATATATCTGTTATATTGTTATATCATGTGTATTTGTCATACTAGAAAGACTTTGTTCCTTTGTTCCTGAACAACAACCCTGCTGTTCACTAAAGAAGCTCCATTTTGGGATCTTATGCACTGCTGTCGACAAGGATAATGAAATGAGTCTCTTTTTTAAACATAAAACGGCATCACAGCACCAAATAAACAGACCATATCTATGATCTTTCTCTGGGCTCAGGACCGAAGCTTAGGCTAGAATGAAGGAGACATGTCATGTTTGGGACAGAAAACAACATAAGTTCAAGAGGTCTTTGATTGCTAAGGTTTTGATTGCTGAATTTTTAGGATCAATTTCTAATGACACAGAAATACATTCCCATATAAACCATCAATTCTGTTCTTTGTGGAAATCTTTCAACATTTAGGTATCCAGGGATAGCTTTCTTTCTTTATCATCGGCTTGCTTTTCTCAATGCCTGTATTCATTCAAATAGCTTTTTCAGACTCAAAGAAGATCCTCCAAAAGGATATATTCTAAAGAAGCCAGGAAGTATCTTCCCAATACAGCTTCACACCTCCCCAGATGATAGTTTCAAATTAATCATCTGTTCTGGGGACAGCAGATGGAAAATAATGTTCCTGATAAAATAGGTCTAATGAGAGCTGAAGGACCTGTGCTGACTGCTAATTTTACAAGAAATCCTAAGGAGATTTTTGATTGGATAAATGGGGAATATTGAAGTTTGCTGTCTGCAAAAGAAATCCTCTCACTTCGCTGATTTTGAGGAACTTTGACCAAGCAGATGACTGTCCAATCTGTTTTCATTTTGACCTCCTGGAATTTAGAATCTGGGAATGACACTTGGGTTTATTTCTCAGTCACAGAAGAGACGTGACAGCCTGATTTGAGTTCCATAACACAGCTCCAAGTCCTAACATCCTTCTTCTCCACTGCCAGAAGGATAGAACATGGAAGAAGCTCTCACTTTCTGGGACACAAACAAAAAGGACATTATTGGATTTTAGGTACCTGGGGCAGCTCTGCAACAAGTTCCTGCAGTATGTCCTACCTAAACTGATGTTGTGCTGCCTCCCTCGTTCTATGCCCTTCCATTATCAGTCTTTTATTTTTTGTCCTGTGTTTCACTTGCCCAGTTACATTTGCTCCAGACCATACTTTCTCTCTCTCTCTCTCTTCTCAGGTCTTCCTCTTTTCCTTCCCTTCATACATCTTTCCCGATTTCTCCGTCACTTTTCTTTTAGGCTTGTCTGTTGCAGAGAAAGTAGAACCTGTTTAGCATACAGCTAGACAAAAACCATGGACTAATTTTCCCTAAAACATATAAACTCTCTTTATAGATCTCTTAATTAACCACTCTCCTAGCCATCTCCCTTCCTGCTCAGAAGCACAAAGCTTCTGCACTCCCTGCTGTCCCCTTTTTCCTGCATGCCCTCAGCACAGGCTGCTCCTGCCATAAGCCATCGTCTCTTTAATAGCAGCAGTATTATTTTTGGTGCAGCAGGAACTTCATCCTGCCCTAGTTCATGCAGTGTACTTTGCCTTCTTTCCTCCTCGCACGAGTTGCTGCTGCAGCTTATCATCACACGCACTCTGCTCCCCTTCTGCTACAGCTTCAAAGCACTCCAGATTTTTTGATTTGCTTCTCCTACTGCTCCAAGACACTGAGTGATGCAGAGAACCTCCTACAGCCAGAAACTAACTGTGATTTTTAGCGATGATGTTTGCTCTAACTATTTAAAGCACACTTAAGAAGACACATAATAAGTAGGTTTGAGGGAAGTGGTAGCAATCCACCCACTACGTTCCTTTTAGCAAACCCTTTAATTAAATATTAAAGATATGGTTCTCAGGAAGATTTAAAATAACCCACTGACAGAAAAAAAAGAGACAGGTTAAAAAACAGCAGAAAATGAAATAATCCCCCCCCCAAAGACTTACCACACCTTCATGCTGTTTTTAACATAATTTTACTGTGCAGATGAGGGAAGAGCTTTTCTGAAGGGAAATAACAAACCTTATGCTTTCCAGTGCTAGATCACTCTCTATGTTCTCAAGGAGGCCTGCTAGGGATTACAAATTATTTGATGCTTAACTAAACATACCAGTTTCCTCTTCCATAAGGGAGAGCAAAGAGTTTATAAAAATTGAGTAAGTGAATTACTTGAAATGTTATTCCTCACTCAAAAGACACACTCTGCTGCTGGATGCACAGAACTGATATGCAGTTTGAGGGGAAAAGTACATATATACACTGCTTTATAGCCTTGTCTCCAAGTATAAAGCAGAGTGAGATAAATGACAGCAAGATCTGGGCAGATTTATGGTATGAAGCATTCTCTTTGTAACTGAGTTAAGGCACAGCACAAATGATCAGAGGAGAAAGAGAAGTGACTACTGATGGGGATCAGAAGTGCAAGAAACCAGGTATGTCCCCAAAACCGAATGGCTCTGACCTGCATATTCCTTTTGGTGAAGACTTTGATTATTTTTCTCTGTATCTAGCTGACAAAGCTCCACGGCCTCACTGAGGTGTTTTTGCACCAGTACTGCAAGAATACCCGTTCTGCTGCTTCTTCTCTTGTGTTTGAACTCCATTGTACTGCTTTTGCTCTTCTATGCTGCGTGTAGTTTTAAATCAATCTCCAGACCCCCAAGCTCTCTGTATAGTCTCCAATGTTGCTGTAATACAAACAGAAACTGGTCAACCATTTCGATTTGTTCTCACGTTAGCCATATAATGGAAAGTGCTTCCAAACACACACTGCGTTCCCCCTCCAAATCAGTCTTACAATCAATACTGTCCTACTTTCAATTAAAATACCACCACCACAGATACATCTGTACGGTGCTTAGAATCTCACAACAGAAAACCCATTACTTTGAATACAAAAGCTGGCCAAAATGATTGAATTCCTGAGGCAACAGAAACGATACTGGTGATTTTATTCAGCACGTGTCCAATACGATTTTCCATTCGGAATCCACATTTTAAAATGCTTTTCTATACCATTCTTAACATTACCTTCAGCTTTTATGGAGTCCCTTAGAAAATTGTTTTTTTCAATTTGTTTACCAGAAAACTTAAATTTTAATGATTAAATAATAGGACATTTATATACATCAGTGGGTTTTCTCAGATACTGGGCTCTAAGTACATACAATGTCTATTGAGTGAAAATAAAAAAATTCCAGTCATGCAAATCATCTTACAAACCATGTTCCATTTGACTTGAAAATTTTTACTCTTTTTACTGGCATATCATTTCAAAATTAAACAGATAAAATTTAAAGGTTGCTTTGTCCATTTCCACTCATTTGTTTTGCTGTTTTGAAGGACTGACAGGCCACATGCTACTGCAGAAGGTACCAGCAGGGTAATCATTGTTCTGCTACCACCAACCAACCCCTTTGAGCCCTGGTGTCGATGTGTTTTAAAAAGCCACCTAACCTTCAGCTAACTGCACTGGTTTATTTCTGAACAGCACATCACAATATCAGCACAGAGAGCACATTGTAACCGGTTGGGTGATTCCACTTAATAATTTTTCAACACTAGGACCTTTCAGCATTTTAATTCTGGTTTCATTTATGAATTAAAGGTCATATATAGAGCACAAATGAGGTCTAAATTTAGTCACAGCAGACCACAGTTCCACATAAAGACAAATCTTCAAGTTATGTTGACCTGCTAGGAGACAAAGATAAACAGCACAGCAAACATGTACCTGCAATGCACTGCTTCCCTATTAAATATTAACTGTTTCATTTACATTTAAATGAACTGAGCAGTAATGGATAGACTTTCCAGTACTGCTGTTTGGTGCTGCTGTCATGGAAAGAAGCTGAAGACAATGTGGGCTGTATGGGGGCAAATGACGCAATCTCAGCATCCGCTCAAGTGACTTCAATGATGACCATTCTCCAGTCTTGAAATATAATCCTACACAGCATTTTTTTTTCTCTCCCTCTGTAAACACATCTGTTCATAAATAACTTAGATGTCTCCTTGACATTCATGGTATGTAACTGAAGCTGAAGTAGAAAAGGATGGGCGGTGTACAGCACTGAGGAGATGTCACAGTACTTTTGTTCAGCATTTTTGTCAAGTGCAGGTTGCTAACATCAGCCATCAGAGACGGGTGGGGTGACCCACCCATATTTTTCATGGGTCTTCACCAAACTCTTAAATGTTGCTTCAGCTTCCTTTCGACTGAATGACTTTTTTGATTTGCCAGCTTTTCTGCAGATACGGCCCTGCGCCAAACACAAAAAGAAAACCTTCATTAAAGATGTGAACACACATCTGGAAACCACAGATTTAATTTAACTTTTCAACTCATCAGCATGAGAGGCATTCACTTACGGGTTTCAGCAAGCACAGTTCCCCAACTCGAGCAGACAAATGCATTATTAGAGATGATTTAAAATGATATTCAGTGAACGGGTAAAAATAAAAAAAGAAAAAAATTTTAAAAAAAGCATCTGCTGGGCTGCTCCTTCCCTCCTGCCCCTCCTGCCCAGCCAGGGGCAGCCCTGGAAGACAGTGACTGCCCAGGCATGACATCCATCCTATGGAACGCTCCATCCTTCTTCCTGCAGGCTACCCGTGAGAGATTAACAGCTCTGCCCTTTCTAAAAGGAGTGCCTTAAACCAACTTGCTTCCATCTTAAATCAGACGTTCTAATTTGTTTATTACTCCTTCATGCCAAGTTCGATATTGAATGAAAATATACCCATTTATTCAAATCCTTGTTTGGCAAAAGAGACTTTTACTGAGTTATCAATAGCTTACCTTATTTTTCACTTTCGTCTCTGTCAATTACCAACCAACAGAGACAAAAGAAAGAATTATAGCTGCAGGTTAATATCACTCTACAACAATTAATACCTTTAAACAAAATAATTAAAATAAAATAAATACCTTTAAAATATTTATGCCCACTGAATTTGTTACAAAATTGAAGTTTATCAAAGTCACTAGTCTAGTAATTTTAGTAATTGTTTGATAGATTGCACTGAAGGCAATAAATTTGACAATAAATTGTATTTGATGAATGAATACCATATTACAGTGTTACAATTATTAAGAACTAAGTTAGTATGTTCTCGTTTTTTCCTGTAGCTTAGCTCAAAAATCATCTTTTGCTGTCAATTTGGAATTGAAATAAAAAATTGGCATTTGCAATAGTGTGCAACAAATACTGAGAAAATAGTCAGGTATACAAATGAAAGGGGAAAATGGGAAAAAGGAAAACAAAATCTGTCCTCGGAGTATCAAATTTACTTTTAGACTAAAATGAGTAAGTTTAGTCTGCAGTGTGGACAAACAATTTCCTTATAGAAACTGTCACAATACTGCAGAGGCTCTTTTGCATTCAGCACTGCTCCTGTTACAGCAAAACTATGGACACAAGAAAGAAAAAAGCCGTTTCCTACTCCTGTTTTAACAAATAATTTTTCCGTGCAGTTTGTCTCTCAGAGAATACCTTAACCAAAAATTATGAACACCCTCCAATTCCCACCTCGATTTATTCACAGTCAATTTATACCCATTCGTTTGTCCCAAAACAGCTGTTTTACCTGTCGATGCTTTTCTCGCCTTTCTCACTAGCTGCCATTTGCAGACTAGAAATCTACTTCCTCTTTAAACCCCCCTGATAGACCAAACAGCAAGGCACCTTCTACAACTCCACACAAATTTGGCAATTAATATGTCCCAAATACAGATGATCTGAATGGTTCTCAATTGAGTCCTGATCATAAATTTTCTTAGAAAATGCTCATTTTTAGTTGTGACATATGGGATAATTAAATAAAGCTGGGTAACATATTTTTAAAATCTTATTGAATAATCATACATAATTATATAATCTATAATTATCAATCATAATTATTCTACAGAGTTTTTTTGTTGTTACAAAACATTTTGCATTTTCTTAATAATCTGAGGTTTTGTTGGAATTACACTTAGAGAAACATAGGAAAAGATAAAATAAAGTGCAACAGAAGATTAAATCAGCACAGAAAATGCTGTCCTCAAAATCTCATGGATGAAATACTTTTGAAAGTAATTATAAACTTACTCTGCTGCTTAATTTCTGGATTAGATCCATTTGCCACCTCCTGTGTTTTGCGTATTATTTTTTATCCTTTAAGTCTTTGGTACCTTTCTGAATTATGCATAGCACCTAGGACAGTATGATTCACATCTTCCCCAGATTTTACAAAGCATTAATACTAAGTTGTACCTAGAAATAGAATCTTTGCATTGTGAACAGCTCATGTTTGGTGTTGACTATGTAAAGCTTTCAAAGCAGGAACATAAGAATTCACTGGTGTCATAATGATGTGATAAACATCGTCACATAATGTAAAATTTACTGGAGCTATATCAGATGAAAGGAGCATCAATTCATGACTTTATTCTGAAACCTTTCTGTTGCTAATGCAACAGATCATTAAATCTATTTCCACTCCAGTCCCATATGCAGGTTGTATGTGAACAGCTCCATTAAAGACCAGCTAATTCTACCCTGCTGCAGTCCATGTATTTCTATGCTTATACAGAAACTACGGGTGGCATGGTCAGCATTGTCTCTTATTAACCAATATCCTGTCAGCTGTTTATAATTTGGATAAAATTTAACCTCCTAGACTGAAAGTTTCCCTACTTGGTGCCTCAAGTAAACCTGAGGTAAAAACAAAGAAGGCTGGAATTTCAGCTGACCAACTGCAGACGCTTTCAAACCTATACTTGGGTGGTATCTGCTCTCTGACTTTTAGTTTTTTGCCATTCCCAGAAAATTCTTCTGAAGTTTAAGTAAAAAATGTCATTTTGGATGCAATTATAAAGTGTCAAATGTTTTACCAGGCACTGCTACCAGCCCTGACTACAGTTTATTTTCAGCCTGCTATTTAAACATGCAGAGCCTGTGAGCTGCTGCATTCTGTAAACATGGAAGTGATGGTAAATACAATATGTAAATATGTGCTGTCCACAGCTCTGTTGGGCACAGCTGCATTTTTACCAATCCCCAAACTACATGTGTCACTACTGCCAGGGTAAGCAATACAGATCATTTGCATGGCCAATGTTTTGATGTGTCCAGCACCACATCAAGGGAAGATATCAAACTGGTATCTGAACAAGATCAAAACATTCCACAAGAGGTTAAAAACAACAGCAAAAACCCAAGAAAGCCTTTCATAAAGATATCACTGTCAACTTCAGCTCCGAGAAGTCGCACCAGGAGCTTATTTAAATACTTGCAATACTTTCAGACACTCGCAGAGCGCCTTTCATAAAGGGATAACTGAAAACCTAATTAAAGAGTTGGAGAGAACGTTTCAGATTTTGCCATCTGCTGTGACTTCATGTACTTATCAAGATATAATTTTAACAAGCTAGAAACATATGAAAGGTGAAAGCAATGCCACAGCACCCAACTGGTTTTTATGCAGCCGTGCTGGAGCGCAGGGGGACGTGTGCTGTGCTCAGCCTCCTCCCTCGCACGCGCTCCTGCTGTGGCCAGCCTGCGTGGCACAGAGAGCAATCCCATGCCACTCATCCAGGCTTTGCCCAAACTAATGAGCTTGCACAAACAGCTGATAAGCATCCAGCCTGTAGCCCTCATAATGGTGGGCAGAAAGACCTCCTTGAACACGATCTGCTGCGGGCAGCCTTCTCAGGGCCCTGGCCCTACCAAGGGACCAATCACTCCCTCCTGCCATGTTCAGCAAAAGACCCAAGGTGAATCTCACTTATGATCTGTCCCCCTGTCCTGGTTTCAGTTGCAATAGAGCTCATTTTCTTTCCAGTAGAAGTGGTGGTTTTGATTTAGCATGAGAATAATGTTGATAACACCCTGATGTTTTAGCTGACGCTGAGCAATGCTCACGCTAAGTCAAGGATTTTTTACAGTGCCTTGTGCTCTATCAGTGAGAAGGTGTACAAGAAGCCAAGGGGGAATATGGCCAGGACTGTGAGCTGAACTGGCCAAAAGGATGTTCCATATCATAGACCATCATGCCCAGTATATTAACTGGGGAGTGTCGACTGGGAGGGGTCAATCACTGCTTGGGGACGGGGCATCTGTCAGTGGCTAGTGAGTAATGGTATTGTGCATCACTTTCTTGTGGTTTTTTTTTGTCTCTCTGTATTTAATTACAATTAGGTTTTTTGTTGTTATTATTATAATTATTAGTATTATAATTATTAGTATTATATTTTACTTAGCTTCAATTATCAAACTCCTTATCTCAACCGAAAAGTTTTTACTTTTTTTTTTTCTGAGTCTCCTCCCCTGCCAGTCAGGGATGAGATGAGGGAGTGATTGTGTAGCATTTGGTTGCAGCTGAGGTTAAAACATGACAAATTCGCATCTATGGAACTCTGTGGGCAAATCTGGGAGCTTTTCTACTTCCAAGTGATGCCACAGTAGTCTCCGTGAATGCGTCTCCCCTTCATAATGCTCTGTGACACTGAAACATATCTTCAAAAACATTCAACTCAACAACTATTAGCTCTTTAAAATATGTCAGTACCACTATCAGCAGTGTGCCATGTCAACTCTTACCCAACATCATCAGATCACAAAGTAGTCCAAAGACAGAATTAAGTCCTGTACAAAGACCAAATATGAAGCCTGAAACTCTTGAGCTCACCATGACCTTATATTTACCCACATCAGGCCTATGGTGCCATGAAAAGCAGTCTTGATATTTCTTCTGGTCCTTCCAGCGTCAGGAGAGCCTCAAGAGGATTTCTCTGGACAAAGGGAGTTCCCTCTCTTCTCTCAAATAAATTATAGTAGCTCCCAGATCCAAACCAAATAATTTTAGCACAGTATCAAGTGTGCTCCCATATATGTCCTGTTGGCACTCCCTAGAAGGACAGGATGGTTTAACAGAGATCAGTCTTCAGCAGGATCATACAGTCACCAAAAGTATTGGCTGGAAGAAACCTGTGGTGATCTCCAAGTCCAGCTTAGACACTTGGAGCTGAGCTGCCAATACAGGTCAGCTGTGGCACTGTGCAGTCAGGTCCTGAGCCCTTCAAGGTTGTGTTCAGTCTACTCCTGATGCCACTGCCTGGCATTATTAGGTCCCAAATTTTTAGAGATTTAGTGTACACAGCCATGAGCCCTTACAGGGCTGATGTTATTGTGGAAACAATGTAAGCTCCTGTGTTGTGGATCTCTGAGGTGTCACAGCTAACCTTCAGTCACATCGACATTTTACCTGGACAGCTAACAAGAAGCTGTGTACGTTTCCAGTAGTGCACAGCTAAGAGACTCAAAGGCAGAAAATCCTTTGTTGTTAGTACAGCTCTTAAGCTCTTAACACAATCTCCTCAGCCCTGTGTACTTTCATTAGTCCTGGCAATGCAAATAACTGCAGGTTGGTCTCCCAAGGGCAAATCATGCAAGCCTTCTGCACATGGGGCTAAATTTAGCCCATCATGTATGTCAGCATAAGGACACATGGATGGCTACAATTTCCTTTTCTGCCTCCATCTCTTAACAGATCTCTATAGCAGGTTCTGCTGACCCAACCCTAGGTAAACGTCAAGAGATGGAATTCAAGCAGAGAGAGAGAAGCACACACAAGACTGCAGGAAGTCACTATGCCAGACACGGCATCTGTGGTGATTCCTCCATGGACAAGAAGGTGATCTACAAGGATATGCCCATTTTCCAAGTCTGTTGTGCCAGGCTTCTCCATGGGTGACAAAAAATCTATGTATTTCCTAAATATTGAAGCATGCTATGAGTTTCCAGTATGTAGCTTGTTCCATAATGTGGCAGTGACTAATGGCTTTGGGCCCCAACTATTCTATGAAAACATACTCAAACATTTTCTGATAAGGAATAGAGGCACTCAGTGCTTAAGCCGGAACCAGCCTTATCCTAGAATATTTAAACAAGCTTTCAGAGGAAAATATTTCCACTGGCTTTAGAGACGCATTCAAAAGCACAGCGATGCTGAAGTGAGTACTGTCATGCTCTCAGTGCAGTGATTGCAATGTGTCACAACATCGCTGTTAGAGCGCAATATACACAGTCTCTCCCCCCAATTACATGGTTTATAATTTTTTTTCTTCATGTACTGATGAGGCACAGTTAATCATGTCTCAAAAACTGCACACAATTTATATTGCACTGTATATGATTATTAGCTATCACTAAAATAAAATGGTATAGAAAGTGATACAGACAAATACTTATAATGTTGGAGCATAAGTGAATTAAAATAACAAGGTTTTCCTGAAAATGTGTAATTTCCAAAGCAGTACTTCCCTGTCTTTTTTGGTCTCCTTTTAAAGAATAATCCATAAAAGAAGTGAAAACATAGCAAGTTCTGGCTTTAAAGCATCCTATAAATTGTGCCTTCTGGGAGCATAACTGTTCTTTGTCCAGGAAAAACGAAATCTGAGTTGCAGCTGAGTAATTATTTATGCTCATTTGTCTGTGCCAGTAGTCCGGTGCCAGTAGCTCTTAATCGATACAAATGCTTACAGCCCCAATCTCTGTCTGACAGCTACAGAGCACTGTGCTGCTCTTCCTCACTTTTCCCTAAACCAGCACCAAGCTGGCAGCATGATTTCGGCACAGATGAGGGTTAAGAAACTCCCCTACTGCATTTTATGGGTAGGACAAACTCTGTGCTGGCAAAACAGTAAGAAAATTTGGGTGGCTGGCTACATTACTGGTGACTCAAGCATCTCCAGGGCTGATGGCATGACAACTGGTTGGGCTTCTGTCAAAAGATCAGTCCCTGTTCCCTGCCACCAGAAGGACACTTGCTAGTCTGGGTGACAGAGGGATGTTTTCTCTGCTATGTATTCTGTCTTTTGCTGAGCTCCCTGGACTACCTCTCTGCGGAATCAGGCACTGGCAGAGTTCCTGGGGGCCAGTCCAGGTGAGAAGCTGGGAACATGACAGCAAATCTTTGCATAAGCCCACAGGAACCTGAAGCTACCCAAGTCAAACAGTCATGGGTGTGAACCCAAGCAAAGCAAACCCAACCCAACCATCTTTTGTGACAGGCTGTAAGGACAAAGGCACAACAATGCCCATCTTTACGTTCCCCTAAGTTTTACAATGCTAAAACAAAAGAAAAAGAAAACATCCAAAAACAGTAGTAAAAAGCAGGTTGTCTGTGGGAACATCTAAGCCAGTTAAACCCAAATTTAGTAAGATCAGAGTCACAAGTGGATGTGCTTTTCTCTTGCTATTTATATGAATGTGCCAATCTCTTGACTGCAGTATGTTTCATACTGATGCACATGGACATCTACTCAGAGAGCCCTCACTTCTGAGTGCTTTAAGCACATATCCTCAAATGCCCTTTGGGTCATTTATAAATTTGTACTTTACATGTGAGAAAGAAGAATATAGTGAAGTTATATGACTTGCCCATGGACTGCACCTGAAGTCAGTGACAAAACCTGGAAGCTAAACTCAGATCACCTTTTCTCAGGCTAAGTTCTCAAACCGTGAAACAACCTCCGCCTGTAAATAATTATAGAACACTTAAATGCCAGGTATATTTTAATGGAAATAATATTGTCAAATTCACAGAAAATTTAATATTCATAGAAACTCATAGAAAAATTGAGAAACTAATAACATCAATTTCTTCTATTTCACGATGCTTTGGTTTTTCCATGGACATGTATTACGGAAACCAGCCCTTCTTACTGCAGCTGGGGGCTTGTTACCATTTGTAGCACAAGCTTAGAAACATGAGAAATACCAAGTCATTCCACAGCTCATAAAGCCTGCCTATGACAAGCATCTGAGCTCCAGGCCATTTCATAACACAAGCTTATGTCTTCCTTCCTCGGCTTTATTTTCACTCGTTTTTGAATGCAGGTTCAGGATTATAACTGACTTGTAACTCTATCAAGGAGTCACTGCAGAAGTTCCATGGGTTTTGGAGATCCTGTGCAGCAAAAGATTAAATCAATGGGGATCATTGATTTTAACAAAGAAAACGAACAAGATCGTGAAGTAGATAAAAATACATTTTCCAAGGACAAACTCAGCATGTGCATGAGGCAGGCATGAACCTGCCACGTGTGGCTGAGGATGGATACGCCTGATGTATCCTTCCTCAGTGTGACTTTTAATGGGAATGGGGCAATCAGACTGGCACCTTGATCCTGTTTCAAAGAGGGATCACTTGAACCTCTGAAGCGTGGTGCCCACTTACCTGTTCTGTGCACACGGGTAGGGACTACAAATTCACTTTCACGCTTCTTCCTAGCTCAGGCACTTTCAATTCCCAGTGCAGTGTTCATTTCACTGCAAGCCAGGTTAGGTAACAGTATCATGCCCTTCCTGTAAAGCTTGTCCTGAGACTTCCAGGATCTACCCAGTTACTGCTGTTTCCAGATGGAGCTAAAGGCCAACACCATGTAATGCTCAGCAGCCTCCAGAAATGACCTGTGGAGTACAGCTCAGACCAGACCCCGCACTTTCAAAAAATACAATGATACCTAAGAGAAACCTGCTATTCCATTTACAAGTGCAACAACTGGATCTTGTGCACCTTACAATTAAGACACATTTTGAGCCATTCAGCCAGCATAACTACCGCAGCATATGAAGTTCTCCCTGTTTAACTGCAGAGGAATTGCACCCAGCAATCTTTCCACCGCCCGTCTCCCTTTGCACCGAATGCCAGCATTACCTTTTTTGGAATTTACAGGAGAAAACTAGAAACCTCGTGTGAAGGACTGAATACATCAAGGAAAAGAAGAGCCCTTCACCGACTCTTGCCAGCCCAAAGGAGCTTAGACAGGAAAAAGAAATGCAGTAAATATTATGTTACTTAACCACTGTCCCACTTTGTGAGAGCAGATGCCCACAGGGGGACATGCCACAGATCATGGCTGGCAATCAGACTCCCAGGATATGAGGAGCTGAATTACTGTGGAGTTACAAATCTTCAATCTGGAAGCATCCGGTCATGCATGGAAATCTCTGGGCATTGTGTGGATGCTAGGAAAGCTGCATATTTTCAAGGCTAGCCTGTAAAAGGAAGAGTAAATCTTCCTCACAATAGAAAGTGGGTTATTTAGGTTACTCCTTCAGGACATCACCCTTCGTGACTAGGCTTTCTGCATTTGAAAAAATACAATTTTCAATGACGTATCTGACAAAGCACCCCAATGCTTCATGGTTCTCTCTGCCTGAACACTCACACTGAAGAAAATGAGCACTTCTTATATAATTCAGGGAAGAAGAATCTTGCACTTTTCAGCAAATTCAATTTTCTCACAAAATCCAAAGCCACAATTCTTACAAATTCTTATTTAGGAGATCAGCTAAGTATTGCCAAGAAGAATAAAAGCATGTTTTAAAATTAGTAATTTGGCTCAATTTAGGGATTTTGTTTATTTGATGACTATTTTACAGTAATAAGGATCGTTGAAAGTATTTTAAAATTTTCATTTTTATGCTTTGAAGGAGAAAAATGGAGATTAAATTCCCTTTGCTTTTCAAAAGAATTAAACCAACCTCCTATTTCAATGAGTTGGAATCCCTGTGTCTTCATTCCTCTCAGCAGAATATATTTGCATAATAATAGTGGATGGTCAGAACACCACTATATCAGAGTACACATGAACAATTATTTTTTCCAGCCTGTTTATCAGGCCCAGCATCTCAATACACATGCTCCCACTTAAACTTCAGCTTCCAATCCTACGTCTCTCAAGTGAAACGAAACAGCCATCTTAGAAGGCCAATAGATCTGATTTTCCTCTGTAGACAAACAATATTCTGTTATCTCTTTGGCCCAGCATTTATACCTTTACATGGGAAACAAGTCCCCTAACACAGACTTGGTCTCCTCTGTCATCTTTGTATACAAGTCGATGTTTTTTCACCCATGGACCTAATGCAACATTTCCTCCTGGTGAGGATAACCATCATCATTTGCTCAGGCAACTAATCAAAAGCAAAAAGTAAAACAATTCCATTTTTTAAGACCCTAATAGGATATAATGGCTTCAAATAATTCAGAGACTACTGTGCTTCCTGCACATTTCTGCAGCCTTTGAGATTAGCTGATTTATTCATGGCTGCACTCCTCAAACCCAGCATCTGGAGTATGAAAACCCATGGATCTGCAATTAATTTCTGCTATACATATTTGAAAGACCTGGACTCTGCTGACCTCCTGGACACTGTGCAAGTCCCATCTGCTATCTGCTTGCTCACACTTTTGTTTGAAATGATGAAGAGGGAATAATTTAGACTATGATTAACAGCTACCTTCTGTAGCTGTTTGTCATAAAGCAAGCCCATTTCTGCCGTTTCAATCTGGTAAAACTCAGCTGGGATATTAGAATTTTTAAAATGGAAAGATAAATCCGTTCAACAGTCATACAAGGCACACAGCATTTGAAACATATGAACAGGTTCCACTGAGGTATTTCTAATGTTATAATGTGAGGGATTAAAGTACTAGACACTAACAAATTTATTCAAATTCAGAAACTTTTCCAGTACAAAATTAAAGCTTAACCATAAGCTGTCTTTTGATTTTTATTTAAATCATTACATAGAAGGCCACAACAGCAAGAATACTCAGAATTAGGGATACCCTGCTCCTTTTGTAATATGTCCTGGCAAATTTTCTATGTTTCTTCTGTTCCCTGCAAGAATCCTGGAAAAAGTTTTATGGTCCTCCTATTCACTGGAAGAATAAGGGAGTACTTCCCTCAAAACGAAGACCTTTTTTCCATGACAACCTGCAGAGCTGACAGCTACCTGACGGCTGCCTTTGTCTGTCAGCCTGGTCCCCAGCCTCTATGGAGAGAACAAGGGACTCGTAAAAAAGAAGACAAGGCATCTACTGGTCAGCACTACCACAAGCTTACATCTAAAGAGCCCAAAGCATCAGATGCTTTGCAGCTCTGTTTGTTGCTCTCAAAAGAGAAAAAAACCAAAACTCTGGTGCATTTCTTGGACATTGATACATGTAGCTTCATCCTCTTAAATGTCCACCAAACAATTCTGTCCAGTGAGAAACAACACATTTATTAGAAGACACAAAACCCCCTCTTTACTCTTGGACAACGTCCACTCCTTTTCCTTTGGAACCACATCAACTACCATGTTTTCAAAGGAGAGAGACGACTCCTCCATGAAACATGGGCATTGGTCTCATCTGTGTGCATTGTCATTCAAGGGGAGCCATGATTAACTTCCTGCTGTGACACCCCTCTCCAAGAACCAGTGCCCTCCCTCCCTCCTTCCTATTATTGTGACAATGACACCATTATCTGGAAGAGGAGAGCAACTGACTAATTTTTAAGCCTCTCTCTGAAATAATCAAGAAATCATTTTAAAGGAGTAGCACTCCATGGGCCACTTCCACAGCCTGGACACACACAGAGAGACAGACATGGGAAGCTCTGCCTAGACAGACGTGTCGAACAGTTGCCTCCAGGACGATAAACAACTGGTATTTAAATCATGTCATTAGCATCACCCCACCTCCTGGCTGGCACCCCAGCTCTGCAGCGGCTCACGGCGACTGTTTCGCCGGTTCAGCAGGGCCAAGCTCTTGCCTGTGATGACAGGAGCCAGCAGCAGCTGACTGTGCAGGAAGCAAGTACAAAGTCATCCCTTTAAAAGCAAGGCTACAGTTGAGTTAAGGACAACACCAAATTGTTTAAAATAGGATTCTGGATCCCAGACAGATAAACAGTCTTCAGCCTTTGATGTACTGAGAATTCCCCTCAAGATACTGACTAGAGCTGTGTGAATAATTGATTTTCTCAGCTGAATAGCTGAAGCAACCAACCAAACAAACCCCAACTTGTTTGTTAATTAACATTTTTTCCTTGAAAACTGAGGGGGGAAGAAAAGTTAAATTTAGGATTGTTGAATTGTTACATTCAAACAAAAGTAATTTCTCTTCCATTTTAAACACTTTTATTTACAGACAAAACCCCCTAAAAATACAATGCTAGATTCATGATAGGAAGCTAGGGTGTGCATCCCATAAGGTAGGGCATCTCTCAAGCAAGGCCACCTGAGGCATATGGTTCCTGCTTGGTGAAATCTAGAGAAAAAGTCACTCTGCTTTAAAATCCAAGCCTGGGAGATATGCTGAGGTCTAGGAACTTGGACGCAGGTTTTGCCACTTACAAGCACAATGCAGAAAAGTAACAGAAAAGTGCAACTCTTAATTTCTCTGTTGCACATTTTAGTCTCTGTATAGACACAACTCCTGAGTGACATCCCATGAGATGTCAGAATGACTTATCTCAATTTCTCTTCTACTCTGCCAAAAGGTCTGCGAAATCCATAAAAAAAAAATCTGAGTTTGTCACGGATCTTAACTGCCTGAAAATGTATTTTTAATGTTAATTTTATCTGCTTTTGGATCACTTTGTCAGAAAACAGGTGGTCATCCATGCTTACAATTATGACTAGATCTACCAGTAGACCAAGAAGTGCTGTTTCTCTTTGAAGAACCAGCAGAGAATGACAGTGCCACAGCTGGCTCAGAGAAATGGGACTGACAATAAATGTCTCACGAAATGAGCCACCTTGGTTCCATCCCCTGAATCACCCCAAGGAGGAAGGTGTGCCAATGGAACGCTCAGCCCTGCCCACTCACACTGGTGCCTGTGCCAGCCAGGCGCACTCTTGGATGCGTCACCAGCTCTAGCTCGTATTCATGGTGATTTCATGCTAAATCATGGCGCTGGGAAACAGTGACATTTCTCTGGAAGGTGCCTTTGACTCACTGGTGGTGACAGGGCCCCATCTCCCCCTCAGCCCGATGGCTGCTGCCATTTGCTCAGGCAGGTTCATTCTGAAGCGATGGAGAATGGCCCTCACCCTTCCAGCCTTGCTGATCAACAGCATCTTGAATATTTCATGCTATTATGGGTTGCAGGCTGCTCACAGAAATTGACAATTAACCTGGTGACAGCCATGGCTATTTGTTCAGGCTGGCTCCTTGCATACACCAAGGCTGCCGTGCCCCAAACCTGGCCACACAGCTGGGGAATGCAGCACCTCAGCCCTCGATGCTCCATCGGCTCCATTTTTATTTTTAAAAACTAACTGGCCAAAAGTAGATCACCTGTAAAATGAAACAGGGATAGGGGAGCGCCAGGCGTATTTTGAGCCCTATTATGCAATGGAGTGGGGATTACATAACGAGGGGAGTGCAATTACAGAAACGTGGTTCCCATGACACAGAGCCCAGCTACGGTGACAGGTCGGCAAACCCACCACAGGCAACATCTCTCTAACCCAGAAAATAAATGTATTGACTGTACTGCCTAATAACCTTTCCACTTGGATTGAACAATCTGAGAGGTTGACACGTGCCATGTTACATCAATTTAACTACTAAGTTACTGTCAGCAGTTTTTTTCTGTCTTTTCTTTTATTTTAATCCCAGTTCTCTTTTTGTCATAATTGACTTTGTAAACTTTTGGAAGAATGTTATTGAAACTCTTGCTTTTTAAATGAGTTTATTAATGACGCACACTTAAACATCTTCTGGTAATCAGAAATTGCTACCACTTTCTGGAAATCTCTTAAGTGGTTTAGGGTAGAATATTGTCATATTATATAGCTGAGAATGTATTATTGATGAAACAATTCAGTGCTTCTCTTCACTGAACCATTTTATGATCCCAGTAAATATTCATGTAACCCCTTTAACATGCAACACCGCAGCAAGAGGCTGAATTGTTACAAAATGAGAGAATTTGGCATTGTCCTTCTAAATTCTTGTAACAAATAACAAGAACTATGACCTCTCTAAAAAGAGACAGGTTAACAAACAGTGAGATGCACTAAGAGCAGCTACAGAACTTCACTGTACCTCAGGCTCCGTGTTAATTAAAACTCTTTTTATTTTCCTTCCTTGGAGGATGTTTTTTTATATCCCAAGGTGACCTAGGAAACTTGACCTCTTGAAATGAAGTGCAGAGAAAAATACTATCTGATTAAAAAAAGAAGTAGGCCCAAACCAAATAGGTTAAAGGGAGGACAAGCCACTTACAAAAGAGCCTGTTGAAAAATCAAAATTAATTTCAGTCTTAAGAAGAAACAAGCCTTTACTTCTGCTCAGGCAAGCAGTTCCATAGAAGCAACAGGAGTAACCTCATTTTTAAGCAAATAAAAAGTATGTTATTATTTACGCTTTTCCCATCTCCTCGCCAAGAGAGAAATTTAAGAAGTTACTTAGTATCATTTACTGACAGACAGGGAGCTGTGCATGTCCCCCGAGTTCAAGGGCATTCACGAACAGGAAAACCACCCTGTCACAGCCATGTGTGCACTGCCCACTATAATATCAAGTGTAATAAAAGGCATAAAGAGCTACTGCCTACCAGCAATATTTGCCCATTTATTAAAAATGGCTTATAAAATATTCCTCTTCTACGGATATTCTGCAGGAGAAAAAGGAAAAAAAAGAAAAAGAAAACAAAACCAAAAACCCAGCATAAAATGCAGCGATTCAGGTCAGACGAGATCCTCTGCCGGGAGAACCGATCACCTCCTTTGAAGAGGCGAGCTGGCAGGAACCGTCTGGCTGCTGCAGCTGCAGTACCTAGCCCAAATTACTTGTTCCTTTCGGGCCGGAGGATTTGAAACCGGTACAAGTTTGCCAGCAGCCCGGGCAGCGACTGCCGGCGTGACCCCGCGACACATCTCAGCGCAGTGTGCCGAGCCCCAGAGCCGGGGTCGCCCCTTGTCCCCAGGGGATGCTGTGCGGGACGGCACAGACAAAGACCTGGGGGCAGCAGCTCCAGCGTCGCGCCCTCCGCCAGCGGCAGCACTGCACGCAAAAGACCAGAGAGTACGGCCGACTGCTCGGTGAAGGGCAAGAGGCCCCAATCCCAAACCCCACTGGAGCCCGGAAAGCCCCCTTTTGCTGTGGTGCGAAGGAGATGCCCGTCAGGGGTAGCGAGCACGGTATCTTGGTGTGCCACAGGCGGCAGAGCCAAGCACAGGGACAAAAGCCGGGAGGGAGGACACGATGGATGCATATGTTCCTCGTCCCTCCAAGCTGCCCCGCACCTCTGCCGCATCTGCCCGAGAAGGGACCCCGGAGCCAAACACGTGTGTCCCTGCCTTCGCCCCACCGGTGACTCCAGGTCGCCGGGGAGACCGGGCCTGGTGGCGGACAGCGGCGGGCTGGCCGCCTTTGAGGTTCCCACCCGAACACCGCTCAGATCCGCACCCCGGGCCATGGATGCCTGTGCTCCGCCCCGAGCACGGAGCCCTACCTGCCCCTTGACCAGGCTGGCGGCGAACTGCCTCATGACTGCCTCCACGGTGTAGGCGCTGGACCAGCCGCGGGGGGTGAGCAGCTCCATGCAGATGGCCCCGCCGTCCAGGACGTAGCCGTTCTCCAGGCGGGGGCTAAGCACCCTCATGAAGGGCGGCGAGAAGGGGAAGTTGTCGGGGAAGGTGAGGTTGAGCAGGATGTACTCCGTGTTGGTCTCCTTCATGTCCTGCCACAGCACCGAGTCCTTGTCCACTTGGTGCAGCTTCACGTTCCAGTCGAAGAGGCTCTCGTCCACCAGCTCCACCGAGATGAAGCGGTCGCTGAGCCGCGCGATGTCCTGCAGCTCCTTCATCAGCCGCCGGGTCCGCACCTGCGTGCAGTGCTGCTGCCGGCCCGCGGGTACCAGCGCCGCCGGCCCCGACCCGCACCCGGGACCGGAGCCGGGGCCGGGCCGCGGCGCTGCCTCCTTGCCGGCGCCGGGCTCCCTGCCCACCTCCCGCGGCTTCTCCCGGCCGACTCCCGAGCGCGCCTGCTGCGGGGGCTGCTTGGCCGGCTCCGGCGCCTTCTTGTTCTTGTGGCCCCCGGGGCTGCCCTCGCTGCTGCTGCTGCTGCAGCCGCCCCCGGGGGGGCCCTGCGGCTGCGGCTTGTTGCTGCTGTTCTTCTGGTTGCCCCTGCCGCGGAGTGAGGAGCCCTGCTGGCTGCTGCTGCGGTGGTGGTGGTGGTGCTTGGGGTCCTCCGTGTCCCGGCTGTGCAGCCGGATCAGCCCGATTTTCCGCAGCAGAGTGGCCATGTTGTGCGCGGCTCTGCGATCCCTCCCGCCTCTGAGCACCGGTGGGGCTCTAGCGCGGTTATTATCAATTTAGAGCTCGGCTCGGCGGCTTTGCTGTTAGCGGGCGAGCGGCGAAGCGCCTCTCCGCCGGTCCGGGGCGCGGAGAGGCGGCGGCGGCGGTGCCGCCGCGGTGCCGGAGGATGTGCGGCCGCCGCTCAAACGCCTCCCCTGCCTAGAGCTGCGGCGGGGAGCATTGCCGCAGCGGGGCTGCTCCCGCGGACATCACGGCCCCGCCGCCGTGGCCATGATCCCGTGAAAAGGAAGGAGGAGGAGGATGAGGGGGGGGAAAAAAAGGTAGGAAGAGGAAAAAAAATCCCCCAGCCGCCCGCACGGGAGAGCCCCCTCCCTCCCCCCGCACAGCGGCGGCGAAACCGCCTGCGCTGCAGATGGCTTCCCCGGCACCTTCGGATCGCGCTCGGCCGAGCCAATCCCCGGCGGCTCCCGGCGGGCCGGGCCTCGCTCCGCTCCGGGCACCTCCCCCCGAGGCGGGCGGGGGGTGAGATCCCGCCCGCGCAGCCCCCGCTGTGCCCGCGGCGCGCTCGGCCCTTTGTTCGGGAGAGCGGCCGCCCGCCCGGGCAGCGCCGCCGCAGCCCCGCCGCGCCCCCCGCGCCGCCTGCGCGCCTGGCGGCACCGCCGCTGCGGGGCTCGGCGGGGCGGCGGCCGGCGGGCAGCGCGGGGACCGTCCCGTTCCGCTCCGCCCTGCGGCAGCGGCCCCGCCGGCCGGGCGGGCCGGGGGCGGTGACGGTGGGGAGGGGCGCCGGGACAGACCCGCGGGTGCGTGGGCAGGTGTTGCACACGTACGTGTGTGTGTGTGTTTTGTGTGTTTGTGTCGGTGCCCACACGGCCGGGAAACGACACCGCGGCAGCTCCGCGCACGTGTGTGCACACGGACAGAGCCCGCACCTAACGCGGGGACAGAACAGCTCTGTGGTCATCTGTGAGGACACGATGGCATTGAAGTGCATGTGCGTATATGTATTTACACCTACCTGCCTAAACACGTATATCACATACATAATGCCTGTAAAAATCAATATATAAACATGGTTAAAAAGTAGTTATAGGTGCATAACTTGTGTATATGTGTGTGTGTGTGCATACATGTTGGTATTGATGGGGCAATCTTGCTTTCTTCGGTACAGCAGATAGACATATTCCATCCCTCTCACACCTGCTCCCCTCCAAACCAAGCAGGTTCGTCCTCCTGGGACTCTAGCACAGGAAGGAGCTGCCGATTCCCAAAGTCTCTGTCCCCATCATCTTCTTTACCTTCAGAGACTGGAAAAGAAAAAAAAACTACAAGAAATGTTTTGAATTGGGGAATAGTGAAGGCAGGGCCCAAAATGTTATTACATCTGTTGTGCAGATGATGTAAAGTAATGAGCAATGTGTGTACATAGCAGCATTATATTCCATAACACATTTCCCAATGGAAGATCTGGAGGTGGATCTCCTCTTGCTCCCTGAAGACTCTGTAGAGCAATGTCAGGAGATACTGGCAGAATTGTCCTGTGTGTGATAGCCAGTGCTTCTCCATCAGCCTGCTTTGAACAGGGAGAAGATGAAGGGCTGTGAGCAAACTGTGAGTGATGGCCTGAGAGGCCCAGGTGCCACAACAGTCTCCTTGTTTGCTCCTGCCTTCTGTCCTGTTGACCTTGCCAATCCAACAGTGTGATAACCCTTGGAGTTGCTCTGATCCTTTCCTGTGTGCCGATACCCAGCTGTGTCTGTTGCAGGAGAGGTGGTTGCTAAATCCCCTACCCCTGAGAAGATCTGCATTGTGAAGTACTGTTGACAAAGTGTTTCCCTGGAGGTCAGACATCCAGGCGAATGTGAAGTGGGTGGAGGCTTAAGTGTCAAAGATTGTTCTGTTCATCCCATATTCATCTCCTACCTCCTACATTTGCCTGAGCAGTTGAAGAACCTCCGGTTTATAGGTTATTGGAAGCTGTTTCCAAACCTTTCCTTAGTAGTCTTCTGGTGCGGCAGTAATGCTACTCCCCTGAACTATCCATGGAGCTGGGAAATTTCTGAAATGCAAACAAACTGCACCCAGACATCTCGTGGTGTATGATGCTTCCAGGAAAGAAGTAATCTGTGCTTCATCTGGAAAATGACTGCAGCAGGACGTGCAGGGGGAGAAGCTACAGAAGACATGGAAAACTCTCATCAGCATATGGAGCAGGGCACTGAGAAACCTGATAGGACAGGTCAGAAGACTGTTCCTGCTCTGGTGCAAAAGCTGGCAGTCACAGAATCTTCACCTGCAGCTTCAATCCCCACGGGCAGTCCCCAGTGTCACCTCTGGATGAATACCTAGGGTAAGGCAGGGTGGTGTGGCAGATGCAGAACTGAACCACTCTGCCAACCAGCAATGCGAGCCTTTGTGTCGGCCACATTAATGTTTTAAACTGAAAGGTCTCTGCATGGTGCTGCTGTGGCAGGTGGCAGCAGGAGCCGTGATCATTAATTTAACATTATGGAAGTTATTTACCTGTCTCACATAACTGAGGTAGCTGCCCAGTGGTGAAGCCAAAGGAAAAGAGCAAGGTCTCTGCAAAGGAAGGCCAGAGCCAAGCATCCCCTCTGGCCTTCCACCACTGCTCTCTGAAATGGTACAAGATTAATGAAGGCAGTGATGAGAAAGTTGTTTCAGAGATGAGGAAGGTGTAATAGGTGTCCCTGGCCAAACAGGGTTCTCCTGTCACAGGTTGCTGCTCTGGTGGTGCTGAAAGTAGTGAAATTTGTTATAGTCTGTGCCCATACCGTCTGCAGGATCAAAATGCTGAAGTGATGGAGCAAACTCTTTTTCATGCCCAGGCTTCCTCAGCAAGCAAGTTACTTGGTTAGTCCAGTATGGACTCTGGATGGCTTGAAGTCGAGTCTTGAGGGAAAACAGGTAGTAAAACATCTTGCAGGGGGGACTTTCCCTGTATCTAGACTGTCCTTATCACATATTCCCTGACTGACCAAAAAATATCAAATTTGGTCCATGGTCTCTCTTTATACATTCCTAACAAATTTCTGTTCCTTCATATCTTAAATAGTAGAAACATATCTATTAAATTTGTTCATTATTATACTTTCTCACCAGTCTGCCAAGTGCAAACTGAATTCACCTGCCATCTCCCAGACAAGGCTCTCCTGTCCTTGGAGCAGGACTGGTTGATCCACTTACATTCTAGACTGATGCCATGACTTTCAAATCAGGGAGGCATCTGGGTATGAAAATCAGACTGACCTCTGGCAGATATTTCTCCTATGTATTCAGCTGGAGAGCTGCTTTCAGGCTCAGCTATTTAGTAGTGACACAGGACAGCATTCAAAGCTCAGGTCTGGCAGAAGCCCTCAGCTCCATGTGGAGCAGGGTGCAGCTGATGAAGGGCATCTCAGACTATTGTGGAAGGGAAGCATCTGCCACTAGCCGGAGATTGAACTCCCATTGCTGTACCAATTTGATATTGGGGCTGGCAGGAAGGTGGTGGGGTTTTTTTTTGTGTGTGTGTTTTTGTGGGGGTTTTTTTGTTTGTTTGTTTGGTTTTTTTGTGTGTTTTGGTTTTCTGTTTGTTGGTTTGGTTTGGTTTATGGTGGGTTTTTTTGTTTGTTTTTTTTTTTTCTGGTAGGATAATACTGGCCAGTGGTCATCTTATTTTAACTGAGTTTGCAAAGAAAGGAATTACCTGTAGTTCAGCAAAAAGTTAATATGTGCATTGTTTACTTCCATTTAAATGCAGCAGAATTTTAATGCCAAGTGATAGAAAAATGTTACTTAAATTGAACAAGTGCACAGAAGCATTTCTAGGATGTTTAGGGGAACAAAATTTACATCTTTATAGGAGAATTATAATTTTTTTTTCTTGTTTAGTATAGTTCAGCAAAGACTGAAGAAGGCCGTGATAACACTTTATAAATATATTTGAGAAGTAAATGTCAGAGAGGAATATTGACTTCATCACATGATCAAATGGCAGTACAGTGAGTAATCCTGAATACATCTGCACTGGAAATCTAAAGGCTTCCAGATATGTGATGAAGCAAGCATTTGAATACTCTCCTGAGCACTGGAAGGAGTGTCGTGCACTCTGGCAGCAAGGAGCCTGAGAAGTTTATAGGCATAATTGTACAACACAATAGAATAGGAAAATGCCTGAAGAGAGAAAATTAAGCTTATATTATGAGTCCCTGGGCATCTGGTGTGTCAGTATCCCCAAGTGTGTGAGAAAATAGATTAGATCACTGTCAATTTGCATTATAATAATTCCATGCCTCAGGGCTTCCACTGTAGTTGGGAAAGATTTTATTTTATTTTTCCTGATACATGATTTGTCCTCTACTGCTCTTTTTTTGCTTTCCTCTGCAGGTCTGAAGATAAATTGTTATAGTTGGCATTAGAAGCTTAGGGTTCATGTGTCCTGCTGATATATTCAGGATTAGGCCAGCCTCTAGGCCTGGAATTGTTTTGAAGGAGTTATTTACCTATGTCGGCTTGGTAGACTCCATTGATTTCATTTATGGCATGGGACACAGCCTCCTTCCTAGAATCAAATGAAGTAATATTTAGCTAATTCTTTGTAAACTTGCAAACACACACTTTTTCACTGGACAAGCTATTTATTAATCTCTCCCTCTTTTGCCTGAGTTATCCTGTTGGTTACTAGTATCTCACTGGGCACCTTTGACTGTTCATTTTCTGTTTGCCTCCTTTCATCCTCGAAAGTGACAACATCATTTATTTTTAGAAGGATATTCAGAAGAAAGGCATTTTCGGCAACAAACAGCAAGAATGAAGAAGGACACAAAATTGTTCACTCCTGGAATATTAAAACTTATAGAGGTATATGTGTGATTCCTACGTTCCTGTTGACACATCCTTTGAAATTACCTTCTTGGTGTTGGAAGTCCACCTGGCAATGCTAATCTCTTTTACTGACTTAGCTAAACAACATTCTTGAGGTGACTTCCACTCAACAAACATGATAAGCTCAGTAAATGCAAAGGATACCTGGGTAAATGAATAGCCATTGTATCACAGTGATAGCTTTTGAGAATGAGTGAGGCAAACAATATCCATGGAGAATATGGTTGGTTGTCTGATTTTTAAGTCTGCACAGCATTGGAAATGCTCAAGAGAAGATTTTTATGTTCAGGGTGTTCGCATCCATGTATTACTTCTTACTTACTAAAAGACATTTGGATTCGGCAATTCTGAATTACAGAACTGTGTCAGAGGTGACCTCCCCACATACACACACAAGTATTTTAAAATTCTTGCACTCATACACAAATTCAAGATGTGGCCATTACCATAAAGAGCAGAAGTCAGTCACAAATTTCTCCCCAAATAAAGGTAGAATGCATGCTTTACCTTGTTACACCTTCAGTCTTGATATCTGGCCATATTTTTGTCCTACAGTATCATCTTTGAAGTGATTCTGTAGCTGCTCAGTCAGGAAGCTGTATTCCCTGGGATGGCTGGGGGAATGGCAACTATTTGATGGTCCCTCCACTTTGGATACAAAAATTTTTGTTTGTGTGACTCTGTCAGTTATGACTAGAATTTTTAAAGGCCTGAGATCATGAACTTTTCTAAGCTCCTACATATAACCAGAGAGCCAGGGCCATTGGTGAAGCCTTGCAACAATCCTGCTTTTAACTGGGGGCAAATAATATGAATCTGAGCCCTAGGTAGCCCCTTTTTTGCAGAGCATCCTGTTCATGGATGGTTCTTTATCCCAAGAAGAGTCTCAGGAGTCTCCTGGCTCAGCTGCAGTCCATTCCACATGAAGCTGAGAGCTGGTGCCAGACCTGCCCCACTTGTCAGTGCCCAGCACTTGAGCCTAAAGCAGCACACCAGGTGTTCCAGTACTCTGGTTCATTGCACCAAAAGGACACAAAGGTGTCTCTTATTACCTGCTCAGAGCACCAGATTAACCTTTGGCTCAGCAAAAGCACTGTAGGTCATCTAAGTAACAGATGGATGTTAGTGGAAACCACACAAAATGAACACAGAGACACCAACTTTAGTTAAACTTCAAAGGCAGAACGCTGGAATTTCAGTAACTTAGTCTCAAAGACCTTATGGTGCCATGAAGTAATTTTTGGATCCTGAAGTTTTAAACGGCATCACAGGCCTTTTGCTCTCCTGAAGTGACAGGAACACAATAAACTTCTGTAGTAAAATGTACAAAGTGCTGAGGGGCCAGTGATAAGGAGTTTTTACATAAAGCCAGAGAAGCAGACAAAGAAGGAAGAGAGAAAAAAAGAAGGATGTGTTGGTAGAAGGGATTAAAAAGATGTGTTGCCAGAGTGATGCAGCTTTAAAAGAACAGGTTGATGTGATTGAAGATGGCACTCAGTGAGGTATTTAAAGTAAAGATGGGGAAGTATTAGAACATTTGTATAAGATGATATAAGGTCACATTTGGATCCTAGAACAACATACACTCCTCTTTGATGCCAGCTCAACACCTTTTCTTTGACCCCAGTCAATCCTTTTCCTTCATATTCCCTTAAATCTCACTATATTACCTCATTTTCCTCTTTATAGCACACAGCCATAAGAAAGGTCACTTGCAATGCATTTATGGGTAATGGACTCCTCCTCCTTTATCCTAAGATTTTAACATGAGCCTGCTCATTACAAGAGTGAGAGATATGTTTTAGCTTCTTGTTTCTCCGTGCCAATTACAAACCCCAAAATACTATGCAAAAAATTCAAAAGATGTCAAAGTATTAGAGAAGCTAAGTTATTCTTAAAACAGTTAGATTAGTTGCAAGACTACTGATAATGGCTCAGTTTCTTTAAAATGAGGAGTGTGTATTTGCTTACTTTCATACAGTGTTGCCAGGATCTGAGATCAAGTCCTCACATCCTGATCTTGGAGAAGCTGCTGCTGCCACCACCTGGTAGTTCCCTGGTCCTTGGCTAGAGAAATAAATATATAGCTTACACAAAGAACTCCCAGAGAGACAGGTGGACCTTGAAGGAGGTCACATCTACAGAATGTTATAGAAACATTGATGCAATCTGAAGTACATTTTGGAATATGACAAAAGATCTGCATTATGTGTAGATGCGGCACTTAGGGACATAGTTTTGTGGTGGACTTGGCAGTGCTGAGTTAATGGTTGAACTCAATTATCTTAGAGATTTTTTCCAACCTAACTGATTCTATGGTTCTACATTAACAGGGCCAACCGATGATGACGTTCCCAGTCAGCAGTTATCCACAGGCATGGCTACAGCAGCAAGCCTACTGAATTCACAGCATCAAGCATGCAGCACTGGTTCTTTCTATGATTAGATGACACCATGTGCTTCACCACTTAGGTTCAAGAAACAAATTTTTTGGGTGGCAGCACCATTTGAAGTAGAAATGACAGTTCCTTGCATGATTCACCACTGCTTCTACAAAACCAATAAAAGGAGGAATCTAATGAGCACTGAGTTGTATACCATGTGAAGAACAAATGGTTTGTCACCCTGTGGCTGCAATCATAGATGTAAAAGAAGGGGTTTTGCCACACGTGTGGGATAAGTGCAGGTCAGTGGTCCTTTGTACATGTGAAGAGGCACATAGAGATGGTGGATTATCAGAATCTGCACACAGTTGTAGATCAGCTGCTGGGGTTATCATTAGCAAACCAAAAAGATGGAGTCTTTTTTTCTGTTAGATTTATGAACAACAGGGATTTCCTCCTGCAATATCATCTACAAGAGAATGGTAAAAGCAAACCTGTGCTTGAGTCCTGGAAGCATAGGAAGGTACTCCCGCTGCTGGCTTGCTGTGCACTTTAGAGGGGGTTTGTCAGGGCTGGGATGGTTGTGTTGTAGAGAAAACCTCAGCTTGCTGCTTCATATCTGGTTATTCCTATGAAAACTAATTTGTTGCAATTAACTGAATTATAAGAAATCAGTAACTTCTTTTGTTTCTAAAGAATACTGCTATATCTGGATTTAGATATAGATGAAGATGTACATCAACAGAAGATGACCCTGGACATCCTTGTTTCTAGTCTGAAATATGGGAATTAGAAACAAAAAATCTTCTTGGGTTTAAGACATACATTCATAGGGTTTAAGACATACATTTATAGTAAGTTACATTCGGTCTATTGTACACCTAGACCACAACTATAGCAGTGGTGATGGGTAGTACTAAACACAACCTCTCAGCCATAGCTGACTATTGCAGCAGAATCCCATGCAACAAGATTCATACATATTCCTGAACTCTTAGCTAGTAGTGGCATTTGCACATGAAATGCAAAAGCAGAAAATATGTGAAAACTGGAAAAGGAGGATCTATCCAGGCTTCTAAGTAGGGTGTGTTTATTTTCAGAAGTGTCTCATGAGGCTTGCCCAAGGACTCATCCCTCTACCTGTGGTACTCATCCAAGGAGGCTGTAACCAGGTCTGACATTGTGGTTTTGGTGGCAGAGGAAAGAGAGAGAGTGAAAGGGCTGATGTCAACCCAGTAGCATCAAGGCCTTGAGCAGGCAGGGGACCAAACACCTCCTGAATCAGTTTAACTTACTTGATTTCCTCCTGAGAACACATGGTCCCTTCCTCTTCCAGCAGCCTTTCTCTGGCATCAGGGCAGGCTGTTCCCTACCTAATGCGTGATCAGTCTTCCCTGCCATGGTCCCTAGGACACACAGCGTCTTCTGTTACTTCAGTACATGCCTGCTGAGGTGAAAATCAGGGAAGATACATGAGGCCCCAGCCACAACACCATGGTGAACTGCGCTCATGTGGATTTTTTACCTCCATCTCTAGTCACATTTTGTCCCATTGCAGAAGAAATTCCAGGGTAGGAGAGCCAAACTATGGGGTCTGTGAGGTGATCATTGTGAGAATAAACTTTTTCTGCTCTAGCTTTTCATCCTTCATAGTACAGAAAGCAGTCTAACAGCCTGTGCTACTAACTGTTTTGGAAAGTCAGGGACATTGAAGCACCATGAAAACAGTGGTTTTATCATATGATGATAAGGCTGTACATGGTACAGCCTGAGCCAGGGCTTGCAGAGAAATGCAGGGACATGACACCTGTTGGAATAGCATTGGACTAGTGGTCTGAGCAAGGCAAATCTGAGAAAACTCATCCATACAGTTTGCAAAAAGAGGAACTTGGGGCAGTCCCTTATGCCAGACTTAACCTGGAATTTGCCTCACATCAGGCTGGTCTAATCATTCCAAATTTAGTTTTGCGAGCAATATGACAGACCAGGTGATCGTTTAACAAGTGAGACTTTATCTGGCAATATTGCCAGCAGAATTCCCAGGGTACTGTACTGCCATAATTTAATAGTTGTATTGATGGTCTGGAGGCAAATAAAAACTTTCAAATAAAAGAAGAGCATACAGAAAGGCCAGCAAAGTGATAGAGGGTGGAGGCAGACTGAATTGAATAGCTGTGTTTGTCAAATTAATGTGTTTTAATAAAAAACATTTGTGAAGTCATCTTATTAGGAGCAAATCATGCAAGTTTATGTAACTGCAGACCATATTCTATGTAAAAAGAAACATTAAAGGAAATTAGGGGTCACTATGTATCAGATCATCACAATCCGGTGGCATAATCTCATTGAATAGAGGAATTCTGCAGCCCTGAAGTGCATAAATAGGAAGGGTTACAGAAGAAGCACAAGGCATGGGGGAACAGAGACCAACACCATCACAGGGACCATTACTAGATTGCAATGTGCAGGTCACCTTCGCTATTCTGCTGATATTGAAAAAAATAGAAACACTGAAAAAGCTGAAATTCATTAAATAAAAATATGTAAAGAATTCAGTGTTTAATTTATCATATAGAAGTTTGAGAGATGATTCAATTATTTGATTAAAGCACAGAATAGATACGTATACTATCTACATCTAAACTAACTGTGCAATAAAGCATTTCTTCATCAGTTAGACAGAGGTGTGGAAAGAATCAATAGCTATAAATTAGAGTTTTCCTCAGGCAACTTCTTTAAATAAAACATATTTGAAGACTGGATGCTGGGTATGAATAGTAAAGTGTCTTTCACAGTGATGCAGGCAGATTGTGGAGACAGTGGGATATCAACATGCAAGAGTATGAAGAACGAGTTTAAAATTGAAAAGTCACTAGAAGACCCCTCCTAAATAATAGCGGAGTCTTTGGTGCACTGCCTGCCTGTCTCCTAGTGCCTTCCAGGAAGGAATTCCTCCTGACATGATAAAGTATACCATAGAGCCAATAGGCTAGGACTGTGTCCCAAGAGTCCACAGGACAGGATGGACTGGAGGAGCCATCTATTCAAGTCTTTTGCCTCACCACATTCTGAACTCCTCCAGAGCCTACCATCATTCACACATTCGTACACCATTATTAGTTTAAACATGTGCACTTTAGAAATAGCTTGGAAGAACTGCTAGTCTCAGTTTGAACTGGAGGCAGCTTGTGGGGATTTCTGTGAACATGAGACACTTTGTATTAATCAGACTGAACCCTGTACTGTTCACTGATTCCAGCGTCTACTACAGGACATCCCCATAAGGCCCAGGATTATAAAAAAGAGGGAGAGCAACTTTTTTACCCAGGCAGATAATGATAGGATGAGGGGAAATTGTTTTAAAACTAAAGTGGAGAGATTTAGATTAGATGTTAGGAAGAAATTCTTCACTGTGAGGGTGCTGAGATACTGGAACAGGTTGCTCAGAGAAATTGTGAGTGCCCCATCCCTGGAAATGTTCAAAGCCAGGTTGGATGGGGCTTTGAGAAACCTGGTCTAGTAAAAGGTGTCATGCTCATAGAAGGGAAGTTGGAACTAGATGATCTTTAAGATCCGTTCCAAACCATTCTATCCTTTTATATTCTATCCTTCTATGATATTCTAGCCCCAAGTCAGTGGTGCCAGTAGCTCCATACCAGCTGTGACCATGGCTGTGCTCAACTTGCTTATCTAAACCTCTTTCAGGGGCAAAACCTTGAATGCTAAGTATTTGTTCTGATTTGCTGATTTGTCCCCTGGTTTGAACCCATGTGGCCATTACTTCCTTTTTCCTGTACACTGTGACTAACAGATCTACCTTAGAAAAATGAGAAGTGACAGGGAAGGACACAAACACAGGAGCATAGGCACCCACGCTGTAGAACAGCAACAAAGGTACACAGGCAACTTTTTCATCTGGACCATCCACATTCTTCCAGAACTACTTTCAGGTACATTTCAGGATTTGGAATACAAATAAGGGCTGCTCCATGCCAGCTGGACTCAGTGCTGGAAAATGGTCCCTGGTCTTTTTCATTTGCTAGCACACATGTTGTCTGGGTGTCTTAGAAATTCTTCCTGCCCAGGATATTCCTATGCCTTCTTTCCTGTATCATTGGTAATGACAAAGGTATCAGTTTTAAATACAAGATGCTACTTATTCTGAGGTACAGGGGAAAAAATAAAAAGTACCAATAGGCAAATCAACCTTACTTGTTAGTATTGAATAATCAGAGGAGCTTTTTCTAGGAGTATGATCACATATACATATACATATACATATACATATACATATACATATACATATACATATACATATACATATACATATACATACATATACATATACATATACATATACATGTCTGTCTCACAAATGTGGTAATAAAAGCTACTTGATAACTATTGAAAGCAACTCTGCATTTCAGAAGAGCAGACATTAATTTTGCTTTAAATGACAAGGCAGCAATATGAATGTAACGTAAACTGAGTCTAATGAATAAGTTTAATATTCCAGGAGGAAAAAACACATAATTCCACTGATTTCTCAGCATATTTTAAAAAACAAAATTAAGAATTAATTATTTATGGGATATTAAAGGTACCGTGAAATAAAAGGTTTCAGTATTGCAGATCTAGATGAGTTATCACTGCACTATGAAAATAATATTCCTGTCCTGAAACATATATGGAAGTCCTTTGCTGCATTTTGCTGACCTCTTTGGAGGCAGTGTTGTGAGAACAGTCTGTCATCCAATGTCCTTTACCATCAATAGAAAGAACCTCATGGGTCTCAGTTATCTTTGGATCTTTGGATCAGGTCCCAGAACATTCCCAGATCTGCAGGACTTGGAAGACCATTAAATTATCTTATGAACAAAATCCTGATCCTGCTGCTTCTTAGATAAATAAATTTAGATGATCTCAGTCCAGCCATGATGCATAAGTGCATCATCCTGCTAATTTGTGGTAAGACATGTATTATTTCAATACATTTGATATAATGTATTTCAAGTCATTAAGGTACACGTTACTAAGCACAAAATCTGTATGGAAATTATAATTGCAGCTCTTATTCAGCTGCATAATTGATTTATAAAAATTGTTTATTTTATTTTATTGTATCACATTATTTTTATGCAGTAAAATGTGACAGTACCACATGCTTCTGAGTCAGCTGAAAAACATCCTAAACAAAATTGCCATCGGCCTGACACATCAAGAGCAGGTAAATGGTATCCTCTGTTCTGTTCACATCTATCTCTCCTGCCTCTCTTCTGCTTATTACCAGCTGTAATTAAAACAATGAAGGGTAGATGGCTCACGGAATGGAATTCGTAGCAGGTGATGCTCCCAGTTAATGGCCTGAAATGTCAAGCTCCATTTCTTTGTCTGCAGAATGAAGAAGTGATTTAATCATGCAGAAGGAAAGAGTGAAAGACAGGAGAGAAAACACAATGTGTTTTACTTTATTAATTTTCCTCCACTTTACTGGCCAACAGCAGAAAACATGAGGAGGAGAGTCATAGTTCTAGAGATGGACAAACAGATGAATTATTTGTTGCTTTTTGTATTCACGAGAAGTTGACAGTCTCAGCACTTTCAATAATGAATCTTAAACACCATGTTGTGTCATATTATATTGGACGAGTCATTTATCTGGAGTATATGTAAGACTAAATAGGAAAAGAATGAGCTGAGCTTTTTCCAGACCCAAAGGCTATATAAACAGTCTCAAATCAATCTTTTTATGGTCTGCTTGGTAAGAAACCATAATCTGTCTGCATCCTTCACAGTACAGGTCATCATTTGACATTCCAAGCAGGAAGGACCTCATAGCAGTAACCCCCCACATTCAGATGAAGGCTCCATCTGGGTCAGTATCCTGTGCTCAGCACTAACCAGAAGCAAATGCTGAAGAGCAAAGACGAGAAAAGCAACTATGAGACCTTTCCTGACTACCCTCCTGGCCTTGGGCTACCTTCAGTTCATGTGATTTCCTGAGCCAGGAATGGTTTACCTACATCTCCCTGATTGTCTACCAAGCATTTGTCCCATTTTCCTTCAACACCGCTAAGCATTTTCTGTTTGTAACATCCATTGGCAAATAGTCCCACAGGGCTTGTGAACTATGCATGACAAAAATCACTGCTTTTTCCATATTTTGAAGTTGTCACTTCTTGGCTTTACTTTCATGGCCCCTAGTTTTTGTTCCAAAAGATGGTCTAGGCTCCAGACCACTCATGGCTCTGTAAATAGAGTGAAGTATTGGCCATAAGTCTCATTAGTGGGCTCTCTCAAGCTGAAGAGTCCCTGTCTGCTCATGTTTTCCTATTACAGAAGGCATTTAATATCTACAGTTATCTTGGCAGCCCTGCTCTGACTCCTTTCCAGGTCCACTCCAGGGAATGAGAACTGCACACAGTGTTCAAGGTTGGGGCAAACTGTGGATTTATGCAGTAGCACGACATTTTCTGGTTTGTTCTCACATTTCTTTCCTTACAATTCCTAACTCTCTGCATGACTTCTGATAACTGCTGAGCTCTGAGCTGATGTTTTCAAAGAACTTTCTATTCTGATCCTCAGGTCTTGCTCCTGTATGGTAGTGGTCAAGAGGTCAAGAATCTTCATGTGAAACTAGGGTTGTTTTTGCTTGTTATGCTCATCGCTTTACATGATCCATCTTAAAATCTTTTCAGGTCCTTCTACAGTTTCCTACAAACTGCATTCATCTTTAGTCTGCCAAATAATTTTCTCATAAGCCAATTTTCTCATTGTACCATCTGATCCCTTTCTGGGTCATCTATGAACATACTAAATGGCACAATTTTCAGCCTAGTTCCCTGTTGAACTCTTCTAGGATCACCCCCTTACAAGAATCAAATGTTTGCCCCTGTCCTGCATTTCCTATCTGGAATTCTAGGATTTCTCCCGTTATTCCATTCCTTTATTTCCTTAATAAATTTTGTTTAAGGATTTCTCTAAGAGCTAATGGGAAATCAAGTAGATTGTATAATTTAGATCACTCTTATCTACATGCTTGCTGACCTCTTGAAAAACTCATTAGAGGTCTGCAAAACAGGATTTTCTTTCACGTAATCTGTGCTACTCTTCTCAAATGGGTCATATTGATCCATATGGCCTCTCATTCCATCCTTTATTACAAGCCCTACTTAACTGCCAGTGCAGATGTCCAGCTTAGAAGTCTATAATTGCCCATTCCCTGTATGAAAATCAGGGTACAAGTGCAATATGGTTACTTACATCATGAGCCATGTGACATTTTCTTTCTCAGTCTTTCTATCTCTACATACCTATTGATCAATTCAGACTGACTTTCTTTCTTTTCCCCTCTCTTTCACTGGAACATAAATTTCTCATCTTTACATTTTACCTCTGAACATGAAAATGATGCTGGTGATCATGATAAAAATTTAACAACTGGTAATATATTTATAGCCATTTTTAACTTTAAAAGCACTGTATACATTTATCTAACATAATTCATTAATCTAACCTAACTAGGCCAGTAATAACAGATTTACAGTGAGCTGGATATCTCTATATTTGATGTTAAACTTCTGTGATTTTCTTCTGTTGAATACATTCCCTGAATTAGATGTGATCATGGATATCTATAGGATTTATCCCAAGCAAGCCAGAAGTCATATTTGCTCAGATCCAAGAACTAAAGGCTTTTACCCAAACAGGAAGGAGGGGAAGTTTTAACAGTACCTCAAAACCCTTGTTTGTTACTGAATTTAAAGCAAGTGGTTCTGCTCTGTACTTCCACAGGATATGTTTGCCCATATTCAAAGATGGACATAAAGTGACTCTTCTGTTTGAATCCCAGTCTCTTGTGTCTGCAGAGCCACATCTGACACAATTGTTTGCATTTACACTCTTCTTTCAAAACTTGACATCCCTGTTCATCATGTTCTTATCTAACTTGTTAAGTGCACCCTACTTTACATTCTTCTTTCCAAATATTAGAAGTTATTCTTTTCCTCAGACCAAGATCTCACATGTGTGAAGCATGTGAAGTCTTAAAATCTTGTAATCCTGGGACTTCTGCTGTCCAAACAACATTCTGCCAACGATGACAGGATGAACAGCGACTGCTGATCAATAGACAGTGGGATTACTTTATCATAGGATGACAATACTTGTCAAGGCCTAGAACTGATCCTTTTCTGCATCCTAGGATTATTTTTTAATTTTGCATCTGCACAGTCCTATATCTACCTTAATATTCAGTACTTTTTACAGTTGCTTGCTTTTTAATTTTAGGTTAGCATACTTAATCCTATGAATTCCCAAACAGTTCTTTATATTTTGCAAAATCCCAACTTCCTACTACTGGTCTAGCATGGTAACCCAGAATAGAAACTGACCATTTGATGATGTTATTGTCATGAATAGAAAATGGAAAAATAAGGTACATCCAAGAAACTAAGAGTTGGAGATTTTGATGGTTCTCATTGTGGAGCAGAAATCGCTGCAAGTTATAGCTACAAAATGCATACAATTCATTAAATCCCAGTTTGGGATGGAAGGTATTATCCAGTGTCATGGGACACTTACCAGGCTGCTCAGAGCCCCCTCCAGCCTGGTCTTGAACACTTCCAGGGATAGGACATCCACAGCTTCTCTGGGCAACCTCTTCCAGTGTCTCACCATGCCCACAGTCAAGAATTTATTTCTAATATCTAATCTAATCTTATCACTGTCTTTCAGTTTGAAGCCATTCCCCCTCCTCCTGTCACTGCATGCTCTTGTAAAAAGTCCCTCTCTATCTTTTTTGTAGGCTCCCAACAAGTACTGGAAGGCTGCAATTAGGTTGCCCCTTCTCTTTTCCGGGCTGAACAATGCCAGGTCTCTCAGCCTTTCCTCACAGAAGAGGTGCTCCATCCCTCTGACCAGGGTGGTGGTGGCTTCCTCTGGACTCTCTCCAAGGGTCCATGTCCTTCCTGTGCTGGGGACCCCAGAGATGGATGAGTTATCTCCTGGCATTTCTGGACTGATCTGCTCAGATCCAACCCAAAACAGACACGCTGGAAACAAGCTATTTGTAAAACAGTTATTGTGATGTGCCGTGGGGGTCTAAGCATGTCAGACAACCTTCCCACAGGGATGAGTGATAGCTGGATTATTTAATATAGACCGATTCATGGTAGAACAAGAGGTAATGGGCTCAAACTGAGAGGGGGTGCCTTTAGATTGGATGCTAGGAATAAATTCTTTAGAATTCTTTGAGGGTGGTGAGGCACTGGAACAGAGAAGCTGTGGATGTCCCATCTCTGGAGATGTTCAAGGGCAGGTTGGAAGGGGCTTTGAGCCACCTGGTGTAGTGGGAGGTTTAGAACTAAAACTAGATGATCCCTTCCATCCCAAACCACTCTGCGATTCCACGTTTTGCCGTTCCCCAGATGATTCCAGTGTGGGGTTTATTACGAAGCAGCACCTCTGCCTGTCACCGCTTCCATTTCTTGCACAGGCCCGAAGGCGGCTCAGAGCTGGCAGACACCAGACACGTTGGAACACTCAATGTCGCGGTCTCGTTACCGGCGCTATCCCGCTTTCCCCACATGCGGCGGCAGCGGCGGGAACGGGACGGCGCCGCCCGTGAGGGGAGGGGGCGTGGCTTGGGCCGGGGGCGTGGTCGCCCCACCCCTCCCTCCCGCGCATGCGCCCGTGAGCGGAAGTGGCCCCGGCGCGGGGGAGGCGGCGGCCATGGCGGAGAAGTTCGACTCCCTGGAGGAGCACCTGGAGAAGTTCGTGGAGAACATCCGGCAGCTCGGCATCATCGTCAGCGACTTCCAGCCCAGCAGCCAGACGGGGCTCAATCAGAAATTGTGAGGAGCCGTTGTCGGGGGCGGGCCGGGCTGTGCTGCGGGGCCTTTTCCCCCTCCAGGCCCAGGATGGTGCCTCAGGGTTCTCTCTCCCTGTCTGGGTATCGCTGGCCTCGCACACACCTTCAGGGGCAGCGCAATGACCCCGAAATCGGCTGAACCCGACTTGTTTTTCTTCCCGACAGGAATTTCATGGTGACGGGCTTGCAGGATATTGACAAATGCCGGCAGCAGCTTCACGATATCAGCGTGCCCTTGGAAGTTTTTGAGTAAGTCTTTGTGAGCCTGGAAGGGAACGTGCTGCAGTCGGGGACTCGAGGTAGCCTGGCTTCGCAGCATGGGTGTTTTGACTGTGGGCTGCTTGTCTCAAATCCGGTCCTTCTGAATGTCTCATGAGAACGTGAGCAGTCAGAAAGAGGTCAGAAGTATCTGCCTGTGAGAAGGCAGAAAGGTAGGAGAAGTGATAAAATATTCACCTGTCTTGATGTAACCGCTGGACGCTTTGATTTGGAAAGGACCTTAAAGCTCATCTAGTTCCAACTACCCCACCGTGGGCAGGGATGCCACCTACTAGATAAGTTGCTCAGAGCCCTGTCCAGCTCGCCTTTCAGATTTTTTTTTTATACTTTTGCATTTGTAGGCAGTAACACGAATTCTGCCGAATTTAGTGATTTCATGACATCACAGAATGGGCTAGGTTAGAAGGGCCCTTCAAGAACATTTGGTTCTAACACCTCTGCCATGGGCACAGACACCCATTTAATAAGTCAGCTTTCATTTTTAAAAGTAGACTTTTACACTAGATTAGAATCAGGATTTAAAGTTGCAAGTCAAAAATAAAGTGAGCCAATACTCAGGTTTTTAGTTTCAGGAGTGGCAGTCTGGCAGAGAATGGGAATATTAAAAGAAAATGAACATAGAGGATGAGCTATACTAGAGAGCTTTTGTGATATAGCTGACAAGTTAATTTATTGGTGTTTCTTCTAAGTCCAGATGTTACTGGTCTGTACTCCAGTGTGTTACTGGCTGTACACAGCTTTTTTCACTTGGGGTTTTACTCCAGTTATAAGTCTGTGATGACTCTTAAATGTTATTTCTAGCAAGTTTCTGTTTGTCAGGAATTGTATTGCAAAACAAAATTGCACGTAGGTTTGCTGGTACAGTAGTGTTATTTTTTTACTCTTTACTGTGGCATGTGCAGCTCCTCTTCATCCTTGATTTGCTGGGTGCCATATTCCTGTGTGTTTAATGCTCACCATACCCTAACTAGGCCACTTCCTGGTTAGTCCCCTTCCCCTTTTCCTTGGAGAAGGATCATCTTCCTTTGATCACCTGTGCTTATTGCCTGTGAGAAGCTGGTAGATATATATATTTTTTTTTTCTCTGTGTGTGTGTGCTTTTAATACTTCGTTCAAAGCTCTGCAGGCTTTCTGGAAACAGAGGTTTGCTGGCCATGGCCTTGTCCTTGAGCTGCCTTTTGGAAACGGCTAAGTTTCACTGTGGTGGTTTTTAAAATGCACATTTCAGAAAATAGTAGGAAGAAAAAGACAGCAGGATGAGTAATTTTGTACCTTGGAGAGCATCCTAGTAGGAATATGTTCATTTAGTAGTGTCTTTTCTATTTTCAGATACATAGATCAAGGCCGCAACCCTCAGCTTTACACTAAAGAGTGTCTGGAGCGAGCTTTGGCTAAAAATGAGCAAGTGAAAGGAAAAATTGACACTATGAAGGTAAGCCAGAATTAATGGAAGTATAATTCAATAATGTATTTGATAAGTTTTTACTTTTTTGTAAATATGTGGGTATTTTTTACTTGTGCAGTTATTAACTTCTGTTATTATGTGATTTGTCTTAGAAATTGCTCTGTATCCCCGTATCTTTATTGATGCTGATACAGGCTGTTCAGGAAAGGAAACCTGTAGTTCATCCCACAGTTAGGGATGCAGCTTTCAGAGTGATTTTATATTGGTTAACGCTGTATGTAGCAGTAGAGAGATTTTACTTGGTTTGTTTTGCAGATGTGTAATTTTGCTATGTGCAAATTAGAAACAAAAGAGGTATTTTCCCGGTCTTGAATTGATAGTAGAGGGTTAAAATGTCAAATATGTTCTATAATCATCAGTTAATCTTCATAAAATTAGTGAAAATGCATGCCAGTATTTAGGGGTTTCTGAACTTGTACTTCAGTTTGGGATGAACTGAAGCATTCTGTGATACTGTTTAGCTCTTGGAACTACTGCAGAAAAACAGAATCAGAAAAGGAAGTTTAGTGAGTTCTGAGAATCTTCTTTGGCTGAACTTAGTGTGGAGGATGACATGTTGTACTGCAGAATGTAGACATACAGGGATAAGTCCTAAGCTTCTCTTTCTTTTCTCTGTGCTTGTGAAATTGTGTACTTCCAAGGCAGATGTGAGTTGCTTTTTAAAGGTGGAGTGGATTCCATATCAAATCAAGAGGACGTGTCCTTAATAAGGTTAGGCAGATACTGGTGCACCAGAGTTTACTAGAGAGGTCCAACTGCTTTGTATTTCATAGGAGAAAATGCAAGTGAATTTCTGGGAAATCACAGACATTTTAGTTTGCCTGGTGCATTCCTCGTGGATTTCACTTGGCCATTTTCTGCAGATTTTGTAAATACAACTTTCTTTGTTCTGTAGTTTTGGGGGTTTTTGGGTACTTCAGTTCACTGAGAGGTGTATTGGGTACAAACATTTCTGTTCATCAGGTAACATTGCTTGATGAAATCTAAATAAATTGTCCAGATGATGTATATACATTTTTTTCTCTTTACAGAAATTTAAAAGCCTGTTAATTCAAGAATTGACAAAGGTGTTCCCAGAAGATATGGCAAAGTACAAAGCTATTAGAGGAGAAGATCCTCCTCCATAAGTTGGCCTTTGATAGCTCTAAAACTGTCCCATGAACTGACACCACCTTATAAAAACATTGATTGGAGAGAGAGGGAATCCAAGCCCTCCTAACAGCTGTACTAAAAATGGCAGTGGTGACTGTAAAGGAGCTTGATGGTTGTTCATGGTTCTGGTCTGAAGCTACTGAATGTTTCTGAAGACTTCTACTCAGTGATTGTGGTTGAAACTTCTATAGTAATCTGCTTTTCTTTCCTGAAGGGTTTGAGAAATGTAATTGCCTACAGGTCATCAGTGCAGAGCACTTCTCACAAAGTGCATTTCCATAGCAGAAAAACATGAGTTTTTTGTCTTCTGAAAAGTGTGCCTCAGGATTGTGGGCTCATCTGTTTTTTAAGAGAAGTGCATTTATTACACTTGATTATTTCTCATTTGTAAACTTCAGGGTTTTTTTACTGCAGTACGAACAACTGACTGCTTTTGTCTTGCCGAATTCTAGTGAGCAGGAGCCTGTCAAGGGCTGGAGTTCTCATGTGTCATAATTAGTTGCAGCCAGGAAAAGCTTCAGATCTTGTTTTGTTCTGGGAGCTGCAGTGCAGATGGCTGAGGATATAAAAAGTGAGCACACCTGGGGACTAGCTCCTCTACAACTTTAATATTTTGTACAGTATTTAATGTAAGCTTTTGTTTATTCATTTTCTGCAAGCAGGTTTTTGAATAAAAATTTGAAAAAATTTAAATCCTGATGTTTTTCTTTTGTATGCTTCTCTCTGGAATGTGATCTGAAAGCTGTGAAAAAATAGTGTATTCCTCAGTTCCATACTGATAGAAATAAAATGTGTATCAAAACTTGGCTCTTGGAATCTTACGTCTGAAGGTGGTGTCAGCTTAGTATTTTGGTTTTTTGATGAAAACTTCCATTTTAGTTCCTGAAATAGAGTTTGGGGATCAGCAACTTTCACCTGAAGTCCTGTGAGCTCGTGTGTGGGTTCTCTAACTGTACATACATAAGGGAACCCCAGTAATGGAGCAGGATGGTGGCTCCTCACCCAGAGGTCGGACGTTTGTGGGACAGCTTGAGTTTGTAAGTGGGAGCAAGAGGAGCCCTTTACATCTTGGGTATTTGTGAAGCTGGAGCCCTTTGTGCTTATGTTTGCTCTCCCACATCTATCTTGACTTTTTGCATCAGCAAATTATTTTATTACTTTAACTTTCTTCTGGTTGCTAAATGGAGTGGTTTTGGGCAGGCGCTCCAAATAGCACTATATGCATGTGCTCCATAGCAGGCCTGCCTAGTCTGCTAAAGACTTAACGGGGATTTAGGCATTTTTTAGGGTTTGGAGTTACCGGTGGCATAGTTTGCACACCTGAAGCACTTTCTGTGTTCAGGTACCTGCCTGAAGCAGAGCCCATCCATGATGCCAAGTTCCACCAAACTTGGACAGCAAGAGGAAAAACAAAAGCAGAAAACTAGGTGTTACTTTTAAAGTTTGTTACCTACCAGTCTAAGTTAATTGCTGCCTGATATTACCCTGCCTGCACAGTTGCTTTTTCTTGTATTTGTTCCACCTGTGTAATTCACCTTCACAATTTTACTGTATGAACTTGGAAGAGAGAGTGACAAGGAAAAGGTTCTCTATGTGTTTGGCTTGGCCTGGATTGTCCTGGGTCCCTAGGAGCTGTTGGAGCTGTGACTCCCAAGTGGATATATATAGGACACAAGTAAAGAGGGTAAAGAGGATTTTTTGTGTGTGTATAATGTAGTTGGAAAAGGAGCTTAAGAGCAAAATTGTTGACTGCAGGCAGGAGAAACTGTATTTAAATGATAGTTGAGAGAACATTTAGGAGCCACGAGGCATCCAGATACTTGTCTGGATACTGGAGTATTCTGTCACGTAGCACTGACACCAGCTTGTGTGTCAGATCTGGTGGAGTAGGACTCTTTAAAACTGATGCTTCCAAGAAGTCTTATTTATATCTCATGGATTCATAGAATCACAGAATAGTTTGCATCAGAAAGGAGCTTAAAGATTATCTAGTTTCAACTCCTCTGCCATGGGGGAGTTGCTCAAAGCCCTCTCCAGCCTGGCCTTGAGCACGTCCAGACATGGGCAGTCACAGCTTCTTAAGATAGCCCATTCCAGTGTTTCACCACCCTCACAGTGAGGAATTTCTTCCTAATACCTCACCTAAACCTGCCCACTTTCAGTTTGAAGCCATCACCCTTTGTCCTGGGATTAGCTTGGAGTTAGAGAGTCATGAGAGATAAGCAGCTCCATAGCCCCGAGGCCCTGAAAATGTGTGAAATATCTGCTCTCTAAATCACGTGTATTGATTTATTATGTCATTAGTTAATGAATTAAGTACCCAAGGCTGGCCACAGTGAAGATGGCTACCCATGCCTGCTGATGAGCAGAAGGCTTTAGGCTTCTCCAGCTTTCCCTGGATATCCCTGGACATGTCTGGGATAGTTAGTGGAGATGGAGGATCAGGGAGTAACATTAGGTCACATCATCACGCAATCTTAGCTGCCTGTGTTTTGTGAGGAATCTGTCTAGGAAAACAATTTTTTGGGTGGTGGATATATACATTAGGAATAAAAATTAAAAAAAAAAAAGTGAACCAAAAAAAAGCCTCTCTGTTAAATCACCAGGTTTTATATTCTGCTCAGCTTCTATTCCAACTTTTTGATATTATTCTATTATTTTATCCTTACTTCACTGGGCTAGCAATGCAAAATATTGCTATTGCTGCAACTGTCCATATTTAGCATAATATTGAAGAGAGGTTACTGTTGTAAATTATGTTTGTCTCAGAGAAGAAAAGGTGGCCTGAATGAGTGCATATTAATTTATAATGTAGAATGAGAATTGCTAGAAACAATAGTGTTTTCCATGTCCAATTGCACATGGAACAGAAAAATCCAACCTAATTTTTCCCATTTGTTAATTGGTTTTCTGAGAAGGAGCACATGTCTGAATTATCCTGATGTCTGCTTTGTTTTATCTGATGATAACCTTCAAGGCACTGAGTAAAGGAGACTGCTAGATCTTTCCTCTTTCTTACTTTCTTAACTGGATTGCATGGTTGGAGGTGAGATGGAATTTTATTTAAAGGTAGAATTAAAACAACATCAGCCAGGCAGAAAGGCTTCTAAAATAGATTTTTGTTGCCCTTTAATTATCTCAAAGGGAAGTTTGAAGCCATTCAGGTTTCAAGTGCATCCTTGAATTTTTAGTAAGATTAATGAGATTTTGGGTATAATAGAGAATATTTAATTGCAGGTAATTATTTTTTTTAACAATTATCTTTATTAAATACATTGTGAGATGAGAAGATGCTAGATAATGCTGCTCAGTATACACAGTTCTTTAAAATGGAGTGCGTGCTCCTACACTCCATTTAGGATAAACAAAGGCAATGTAAAATTCTTTTGCTCAGGCACAGAAAGAAACAGATCAAGAAGGTGCTAAGGATTTTGCTGCAACCTGTTAAGGCTCGGCATCCTCTCTGTCCCGTTTTTTACTGTAAGGAGAAGCAGTTTGGTGCCCAGCCTTCCCCTGTCCTTGAAACAGTTTTTGTTTAAACCTCCTTGTGAAGAACAAGTAATGCAGAGCTGTGCAGTCTGACAGGGACAGACATAGCTGCTACAGGAGTTGGATGCTGCTCAGCTGTTGGTTTATCCAACCTATAGCTCTTGTTAATTTGTTTTTTTTTCATGCAGATCAAGGCACTGTCATTTTTAGCCAGTTCTCAGCATAAGATGAATCACCAGTGTGCCTGAGACAATCTGTTTCTCATACCACTCAGAAGAGAGTCTCTTGATGGTAAAAAAATCATCCTGGGCAGAGCAGTTTGGGTTTCAGCGACTGACCTTTCTAATTTAGTTGGATGAACTGCTAAGTGGTGGGAATGGTTTGACAATTTCCCGAATATTTAATATTGTGATGTTTTTATAAATTGCTTTCTTCGATGAGTGCAGTTCCCAACTGATTGAAAGTGCTTATTGTGTGATTCTAGCAGTTACCCCAGGTACTCTATAATCTCATCTCTGACTCTCCTCTGATCACAGAAATGGAGCACATAAACTCTGCAATCCACTTCTTTTTGCCCTAAGTGATCTTTGAGATTTTAACTAGATCAGTTAGACACTACTCACTGAACTTGTAGTTTTACTGAAACCTTGCTAAATAAATTTATTTAAAAGGTGAATTCTGTAAAAAAATACTTAAAAATGTGTAAGAAGTGTTCCAAACACTCAGCTTAACTGCAAGTTCATAATAGAGAAGTATCCCTGCCGAGAATATTTCTGGATACTCATGTTTCAACACAAAGTAATTTCTTACTCTACTATGATTAATAGCTGCAGCATTTCTGGGCAGGTGCCAGATGTCCTTCCAGCTCTGCAGAGCAGAGAGCCAAGGTGACACGAATATCTGCCCTGCTCTGAGAAAACTGTGCTTGCTGCATGTATTTCAATTACTTCCATATGCTTGAAATCCTTCTGTATATTTTCTTAATTAAAATAATGGAGAAGCGAGCACACAATAAAGGATACTTCTGTAACAGCTCTTGTAATGCTCTTGAATTAGGAATCTGTATTTTCTGTATTGTGACATATTTCATACTGAGAACTAGATCGTATTTAGTCTCAATAAGATGTAATGCAGACAGTTAAAAAGAAACATCTTTCTGCACAGTATGAAAATTTCCAAACCAGTTATTATTCCTCCCGTGGAAGAAAATACTGTTCATGTGCTAAGGAATGGCACTTAAAATGTCTTTTTCTACAGACCTGACCTGAATCTACTTCTCTTGCTGTTTGCAATTTCATTACATTAAACAAATTTATCCACACATTCCTCAAAGGAAGACAAAGCTACTTTTATATATAATCTGGGAAAAGATAATTCAAATTAGGTCATGCTGCATTATTTAATAAGTTACTTGGGTCATATTGATATCATTTTTGCAGCAAAAAATAGCATGTTAATTGTTGAAATTTGTAAACTTTTGTTTGAAGTGTTACTAGGGATTCAAAATTCCTGTGTCTATATAAAAGTAATGGTATATACCAAGCCACTTCTGTACCGTCGTGGAGATTTTCAGTCCTTGTATGTAAACAAATAAGAGCTTGTAATTTTTTCTGAAATCACTGCTAGGTCCCATTTTTGTAGAGAAAATATTTTATCTTTACTCACCTTAAAAATACACTGCTAAAATAAGAGATTTTCATTTAAATATATGAGAAAATCCCTCTTCAAGTTTATTATTTGTTTTAAAGTATTACTACATTTTCAATAATAGACTATTACCTCCTATTTTATTACATTTGACCTATACTTTTTTGAGACATTCTCTGATTTGGTCAAAGTATAAGACCCAAGAAGTTCTGGCAGATAAAAATGGCTTTGAATAGGTCTCTAATCAAACACCAGATGTCACTCGGGCTAAGATTATTTAATATAATTTCCGGTCATCACTTATTAGGTTACAATACTTAAATAAATAGTTGAATAGGCATCTGCTACTCAATAAAACAAACGATGGATTCAGTGATAGATCAAATCCAATTTAAGAGAAGTATGTTAAAGAAACCCAACAACCTTTCTTTCAGAGACTTTAGGCATAAACTATGTGACACTGCTTTTTGCTCAGCCTGGGAATTTCTCTGCTTATGCAGCACACTGCAGAAGACACGTAACTTCACAGATACGCTGTTTCCTTGGACAGACTTTCTGCTTTTATATAAATGGACTTACTAAAGTTGCTCTGCATAACGCATAACGTCTGTCATCTCTAGAGGTTTATACTCATGGTTGGCAGAGCATTATGATTCCAAGGAAAATCTAACTTGCTGCTAAGCTTAGATGCTCTTCTTAGATTGAGTGGAGGGGAAAGAGCCCTTAGGTGTACATGTTGGAACTCACTGAGATCATGGTGAAAGCAAAAGAAAGGCAGTCATTACTAAACCTCTTTTTTACTCTCATCTTTTTGGCTCCAAAATTGATCATAGAATCAGTTACAAAGCTTGCCATGCAAATATTGCTATTGCTGTTACCTTTTATCATTATTTAAGGAACATAAACAGGCTAAGGATAGATCACAGGCACATGAAGAGAGGATTTGCAGGCAGAGAAAATTGTGCCACAGAATAATGTAGCAGTACACAGCTGACTGACTGGCTATTCTTCCCCAGTCTCCACTGATTCAGGATGTGTAGATGTGGCATTTGGGGATGTGGTTTAGTGGTGAACTTGTCAATGCTGGCTTAATGGTTGGGATCAATGATCTTGAGGGTCTTTTCCTTAACAATTTTCCTTCAACCTTAACAATTCTATGATTCTGTGACATCATCATCTTGATGTATATTACCTTTGGGCTGTGTAAGTCTCAATTTTTTCCTCCATGAATTTTTTGGGCTGCCCTCTGAATGCCTTTAAATTGCAGCATCTACAAAATCTCAGAACAAGGAGTTCCATGGTTCATATTTGCATTATATGAAGAAGTCTGCTTTCATTTGTTTTGATTCAGTCATCCACTAATTTAATTCTTTGTGCTTGCATTGTAAGATGTATGGAGAACACATTTCCTTCTCTCCTCTTCACTTGTGGTTGTATAGAATACTGCAAGACTCCCTTCCCAATCATATTTTTACCAGGATTCAAGGGCTTCAAGCTACTCTGTTGAGCTGTTCCTCATACAGAAGACTCTGTGTGCTTCAGATCATAATTGCCACTCTTCTCTGAACTGTTTCTAATATTCACTTCAGTCTTTTTAAAACCTGAGATGCTCTAAGATTCTTTATAAGGTATATTGTTGAAGGCCATCAGGAATCCAAACAGAGTCTGTCTATGCATCTTTGAGGTCCAACAGTCTTACACACTTTTTATGGAGCTCCAACAGCACTCCCTGTATCTATATAAAGCCTTCCCTGCACCAAAAGCTGTGCTAGCTTATTTCTAATACATACTTTCCTGAATATACAGTCTTGCTTTTGCTGTTCCTGAATGATTGTTGTTCCTTATCATTTCAGGATTACGAATGTAGCTGGCAAGTCAGACTCCTGACCTACAAAGATATCTGCACACACTGTATTTATGCAGAACCATGTAATTTAAGGCAAGGAGAATGTACACAGCTTTTACACAAACATTTGCATAAAGTATATGTCAATTTCGGTTCACCTATAAAACCCTCCAGTATCTTTTCAGAGGATTTGTCAACATTGATAGAATGTTTAGAAATCCTCTTTTCCAAGTGATGGCAAAGGGAAAGGACCTTAGCCACACGTGCATTTGCTGGATTAGGTACATGTGCTTTTTGAGAGTTAATATTAAACTGGGAGTTATAGAGACATCCTCCTTTGCACAAAGATCCTCCAGCATAAAACCATATTGCTGTGCCTAAGACCTCTTGCCACTGATATAACATTAAGTTTCATTTCAAAACAGCTTAATAGACTGAGTTTTAATATTGTAACATGTTAACTCACCCCTATAAACCATCTGGGAACTACATGAGATGCATTTTGAAAAGTACAGAAAAAAAGAATTTCTGTCTCACAGCTTTGGCATTTCCTTTTCTTATCTTCTTATCTGCACTCTGGGGCTGGTCAAGTAAACACAGACATATAAATGAATATGTAAAAGTTCGAATTATCATAGCCTCCGGTTGTACAATCATTTAAACAGCCCCAGACACATGTTAGCAATTATGTGTAAACAGATATAAAAATGGTATTTAAATGTACAGGTATGCAGTCATCCAGCCCTACACAACAAGGAATTGTGCATCTGTCAGGTTCTAATGGTTCCACACCCCACTATGCATATCATACAATATTGACATTTTCTCAGGTAAGAATCTGGGAGTCCTTTTTTAAACTATAATTCTCTACTAACTTGTATTTTTATAAGTGACTATATGTACTTTGTGTAGTAGTATTGAACATTCTCCAGGAAGCTGTGGCCATATTGTAGCTCCATGAGCTGTAACAGCTGCTTTATTTACTCAGTGCTCTAGCAATTTCATACAGATTAAAGCCACAGCACAAGAGAGCTATTAAAAATTGAAAGGAATTATAGCAATTTTGCTGGTCTGTTTTCTCTAAGTGATCTGGTAAACTGCAGAGCTAGAAAACTGCAGAACAATTTCCACACAATTTTTGTCCAGTTGTGAGTAGAATAAGAGGGGGTTGAAGTGGCTCCTAATAATCAAATACATGGCTAATGGGATGTGTATTCCCTTCAAAGAAGGCAACCTGAAGACTCATCAATAATTATAAATTGCTGCAAATTATTGAAGCTGGTTTATCTCCTGGGAATAGCAACAGAAAAAAAAGTATTGCAGAGGCAGCAGTATTTGGGGAGATGCAATGATGAGGCAAAAAGGCAGTTCTGATCCATTTTTATAGTATTGTCTTTGCAGCAGTCCTGAGGCAGCCCCAGTAAGAGCAGGATGAAAGATTTAGATTCGCCTGAAGAATTGACAATATTCTCCCATTCTTCCATTGGTCTGAATTGATTCTGTTTACTAGAATAAAAATCTTGTTTAATTTTGCATCTGTTGCAATAACTGTGAAACCGAGGCACCTGAGGCAGGAATCAATTTACTGCCTCTTTAGTTATTTAGGTGCACTGACCAACAAATTGCTTGCTAATTTCAAAGGACTGACGTATTTTAAAGGAAGATGCTGCTTTATTGTTGCAGAGAGAATATGCAAAATTGACTGGATTTTTTCATACAGTTGAAGCTCTTATACAATAGCAATCTTTAGTATTACTGCAACTAAGATTAAAAAAATGCAAAACTAGAGAGACTGTAAATATTAAACCCTGAGAATTCAAAATAAGATAAAGAACTTAGTAAAATGCTTATATATAAGGCTAGAAGAGACAAGATCATCTTACCAGCCCTATTACATTCCTGAGAAATTCTTAATATTGGAGAACATAAGGTTTCACTCAGGCATTCTTTGACTTAGTTAAAAAAGTTGAGCTAGGCTAAAATATTTCACTAAAAAACAGGCAGAGTCCAAAAGCAGATCTTAGACATGATGGCTCTGATGTAAACTAAACCTTGTGACCCCCAAATTTATGAGCAAGCTCTAGCAGTTACGTGCCTGATCTGAGCTATCAAGGTGATGACTCATTGTATCCCTTGTTTTTCTCTCTGTAAGTGACTTATCCATGTTGCTCAAGGCAGACAGGAACAAAGCCAAAACTGTAAGAAAGTAAGACTTGTTAATGGTGTGCTGGGAATAGTGAGGTCCATGCTGATATCCTCATCAACACCTCAGGTAAACACTATCATAGAATTGCTCACATTGGAAAAGGCCTTTAAGACCATTGAGTCCCACCATTAACCGAGCACTACCAAGTCCAACACAAAACCGTATCCCAAATGCCATATCTACATAGCTGTTAGATAGCCCCAGGGCTGCAAATATTCAGCAGCAAAGTCCTCTCCATGCGGAGCTGCACAGGTAAAGTTGAGGTGCAGTGTGCAGGTGTGTTAGGCTACAATTACCTGAGGGACCCCCAAAGTGCTCTTACAGTCCTGTCTGCAATTTTATGTCCCCACAACATCCATACCCTATATCAAGCATCAGCCCTGGTGTGGTGTAACACACCCTGTATGATTTTTTAAGAGTAAAAGTGTCCTTGGTGCTCATATATGTGAAGCAGTGTTTGAAAACAGAACCCTACTGTGCAAATAAGCAACCAGCCCACTGTCATCCAGAAAACAGCAGGAGTGAGGGTGAGGCATCCCCAAAGAGCAGTGCAAATACTAATTTTCAAAATATTCCTTTGGTAAGTATGGTCCAAGTTGCAGAATTATAAGGTGAATGAACAACATAAGCATAGGCCACAGGCAGAGGAGATGTAGGAACCAGGCTGCAGCTGCCTTCAGATCTGTTCCTCAGATAGCCTAGAAATGTTTTACATGTGCAGTACAGATAATCAGAAATCATGCCAGCCTTAAACTGAAGGAGTGCTAAACTGATCAATATGACAAAATGTTTTGAAGCAGCATTAGCTTGCAAAGCTGCTCAAATCTGTTTCATTGAGGATGTGTTAAAATTAATTTTAATGCATTTTAGCAAGTGTGTCAAAAGAATTCTGAGGGGAGAAGTCTATTGATACAATCACTCACCAGACCCAGAGTGAACGGTTTTACAGCCTGGCATATAAAAACAAATTTTGTCTATTTAGCAAGATGCCCTAGGAACCAATTTTCTAGAGCCATTGTAATTGCTCACCATGAAAATTGCAGGTTGTGTTCAAGAAAGGCTAAACACCAGCAGAACCTTTGTGCGTTTGCTCCACTTTCTGCCGAGCAGCTTTGGCTGCAGCTTTCTGAGCATCGAATCTCATTTACAAGGTGACCCAGAACACAAAACCTTGTAATTAGCCTCAAAACCCAACCTGCTTTCTCTCCCTGCCTGCCAGCCTTCTGCTGCCCTTGGTTGCGATGGCAGCGTTTTCCCAACAAAGGGGGGTCTCATGCAGAAAGAGAGCAGTGGAGCCAAGATATTCAGAGCTTTTGCATGCAGCCAGATAAATATTCATGATTCAACTGTGTGCTTAAGAGCCGCTTTTTGAATTAAGTTCTGAGGCTATTGTTCACCCTCAAATAACACCAAGAAGAAACTTTTCCTTACTTAAAAATAAACAAATTCCTAGATAGACTGCAAATGTGAAATTACCTTCCTTCCCCAAACAGCAATAAGGAGGTTCGAGAGAGGAGGAAGAAGGATGAATCAGGTGCTTGACCAGTGTAAATTGGCCTGTTGAGATCTGTAAAACCTCCCCAGCTTTCACTAGGTGACAATTTTGAATTTTTTTCTTTACCTTGAGATGGTATAACAACCAAAATATCTGAATGTGCTTTGGCACCAAAAAAAAAAAAAAAAAAAACCAACAAAAAAGGTAAAAAATTTTAAAAGTACTCTGGGATGATTTTGACAGCATTTTTTGAAATAGTTAACATATATGCTGACCAGGGCTCATTGTAGCTCATAAATCTTATAATCATCAAAAAAGATGCTGTACCTTCCGCAGAACACTGATTACTATAATACATCTTTCTGCCATAAACTGACTGAGGTGCAGATACAAAAAAATAGAAGGACTTGAGTGGTAGAGATCAACTTCAGGTTCGGTGACATTAAAACATCTAAAGGAAAAGGGAAAAACTGAGGAAGGAAGACTGCTTCTATCTGGGTATCCACATTTGGATTAAGAATTTGATATTTTTTAACCAGTGTATGAATGTTATATCTTAGTGGCACGCTGCTGTAAGGTGAAAGACTGAGAAGTACTCTATCACTACAAAGTACATTTTGGTTTCTTCTGAATAATACAAAGCAGACTGTAATTCATTATTGAAATAACAGAATTTACTTAATGTTGAAATTAATAACTTATGTAGTTGCTTAGCAACTCAGACATTACTAACATCCTTAGCTAGGTATTGAGTTCCTTTTCTGAATTTCTGAGAGTATCTTTCTTTTCATTTAAAGTTTTGGAATAGCTTCCCTGCCTCTTCTCCTCTAAACCCAAGGCCCTCCCCTTCTTTTTCTCTCTGTACAAAAGGTAGCCTTGATTTAGGGGAAGTGATTCCACAGAATTAAAATCTGATCTATTTGATACATCTCTATGGCCTTTGAACCGTTTATGAGGAAAGACAGCTGTCTTTTGTTTTCATTAAGTAATTCGGTTAATTTTAATTTATTTTTTTAACCTCTTCTTTGTCCTGAACCACACATGTTGCTGATGTGACTGGGATAAGCAGAAAAATGGACTTCATAGGATATGGGAACAAACTTACCTTTCATGCTGTAAAAGAGAACTTTGCACCACACTTGCATCAGATGTGCGCAGTGAAATGACAAGAGAAAAAATTTCCAGCAACAAGGCAGAGCAATAGAAATGTCAGTGAATGTAAGGAAGGAATTCTTCCATGGTGAGAGTAGTTAACTACTGAAACAGGCTGACCAAAGAGGTGGTGAATTTCCTTCCTTGGCAATTCTCATGACTCACCTGGATGACTTCCAGAAATCCTTTCCAATCATGTTTTCTGTGATTTCATCTAGGGGACAAGTTATTTGTATTTTTTCTGTGATTTCTGCACCAGGAACACATTATGGATTACTTTCCCCACTGAAATACATTATGAAGATGACTAGGCCCCATGGTGAGGCTTAGGTAATGGAACAGAGAAAGTAGGGAACATAACAAGAGAAACTGCCAAACATAACAAACTGCAGAGTGAGCAGCTGGCAAATATTACACTGTAACACCATGAAAAACAGCTGTACTTCACAGCTGATTATGGGGAACTGTGTGAGAGGACAACCTCCCCAGCTAATTTTAGGAGAACTGAAGGGCGATATTGGAGTCTTTTTGGGGAGTGGAATCTTGGGGAAAAAACCCACAGTGTGCAGGTTACCATATCACTAAACCTTGTAGAGGTTTGAGAAAACTTTTCAAGGAAAGGGTTGTCAAGCATTGGAACAGGCTGCCCAGGGAAGTGGTAGAGTTGCTATCCATGAAGGAATTTAAAAAATGTGTAAATGTGGCACCTGGGGCAGTGCTGGGTTAACAGTTGGACTGGGTGATCTTACAGGTCTTTTCCAACCTTAATCGTTCTGTATCATGTAAGGCTGAGATGTAATAGCTAAAGGTATCAGAAATGCCAAATATGGTTATGGATGTAGCAAAACTGGAACCAATGGAGAAAAGCTAACTACAGTGTTTTATTTGGGAGGAGACAAGGGTGGGAAAAGAGATGGATCAAGGTGAGGGGCAGGAATTACAAGTATGGGAAAATGGAGAAAAGTGTGGAGAGATGAGGACAGCCATGTAAAAGCAAGCTGCTGGTTGATAAGGCTGTCTGATCAAGTCCTGCAGTTTCTCTTACCTTCTTCCTATATCCTATTCTTTACTATATTTTTTCCTGTGCAGTCTCAGTCTCTAGCCTCTGTTTTTGTGGAGAAGTCCAAGTGTCAGAAGCCAGAGAAGAGGCCTTGGGTCACAAGGGTTCACAGTGCCAACAACAGGACAGCACAGGATGTAGACATCCCTCTGTGATGAGGGACAGGAGATTAGGGTTGGAGCCTATGAGTTGCCAATGTAAAATGGAAGACTTGGCAGAGATGCTTCTGGGAAGAGCTGATAGCTGATACCCAGCCATTACAGCACTCATTCCTTAGTCCCTCCTTGTTTCAGGTGGGACAGGATCAGGCTGAATACCTTCAGCAGGAGCAGAACTTGAAAAGCTAGGTATAAAATGTTTTGCCCTGTTCAGTAACATGACATTTTTAACCTTGACATTTCTGATCCAAACATACATAATGCTGGCAAACAACAGAAAAATCAGGAGGAGGGCTGAGGGAAAGAAGTATGCAGCAGTAGATGTTTGCTTATTCTTAATTGCTTGGCTGCCATGGAGATAAGCATAGTGGATAGTTCCAGCAGGATCTACTGTTATTTTTGCACATGCAATTCTATAGCTCTGTGTGTCTATCAAGCCTTACAAATGAAGTATTTCAGGAGAGATTTGCTTTAAGAATTCTGAACCTCACATCTACAAACTGTATTGTCTTTCAATGGTCTCTCAAAGACTTGAGATAAAGGACTGTCTCTCCATAGCTGAGATTTTGAAATGAATTTTGAAGAACAAGAATTTTGTCTGTGAGTTTTTATAAATTCTTTAACTCTATGACTTAGTTCTGTGTTTATTTCTTGTATTTCAGTAAGGCTTAGGAAGCTGAGCAAAAAGGGGAAGATGGTGGCAAACTATTTACATTTTATTTGAGATTTGATTCCTCTTTCCATAGGGAGCTCTTCCAGAAGGAGGATTTCTACACTTGACATCTCTGGTCTGGTTCCACAGCTGGGAGGAGTATATCTGCACATATAGACCACCATTCTTGTTTAAATTAGTGCCTCTGGAAGGCTTAATAGGAATATACTCATTGCCTCCATATATTCTGATGCCTACAGAGAAGAGAGAAGAAAGTCCAGCACCTTGAGAGCCTCTCCAGCTCATAAGAAAGGTTGAGGCATGGCACAAGCTTTAAGGCTTGCTCTCAAAGTCTGTCATGCCTTCACTCGGACTGGAGGAAAGCATCTAACCCACAGTTAAAGAGCAGAAATACACAGACTGAGATGACAGCATGAACAGAAACTGATTTACATGAAAGCACCCTGAGACAGACCAGAGCACAGGTTGGAAGAATGGCCAGCATCCATGGCCAATGATGTATGTGACAGAAATAAAATCAGTAGCAACCAAGAAGGTGCTGCTTGCAGCTAGGCAGCAGGACAACTGCCTCAGCAGAAGAAGACCAGCACTCTGACAAGAGAATGGCTGCACGGTTATAACATGTGAGCTGTGCCCCTCTCATCCTGGAATTCCAACAAGAAGACAGACTGCAGCCACAAGACACCCAAAATGAGGAAATAATAGAAAATGGGCAGCCGCCTTGTCTAGCATTTTTGGAGGCTGTTGTAAGTGAATTCCTGAGGTAAAAGATTATGTTTCAGTAACTGGGGACTCTTGAGAGGTTCAAAATAATTGGCCCAAAACAGCTACCACCAAAGAGATTTCAGAATACACAGCAAGGATTCAGCAGCTGGCACATCTCATTCTTCATGTTAAGCAGAAGTGATCCATCCCATAGTACCAGTGTACCAGGTTTATATGAAGAAGAATGATAGAATGGGTGTAGAATAAGTTTTGTTTAAAATTAATATCACCTTTCCTTCTCATAGGGTTTTGCATTGCTTTTCATTACTTTAATTAGAAAGGGTTACAGTCCTTGTTTATTGAATATATCATGGAAATATTGGGTAGGCAGCAGCTTCTAGGCAAGTGTTCTAAAACTTGAGCTATAGTTGCCATAAATCTCTGATTCAATAATCAGTAATTATTCCATACAAAGTAGGACAGATTGGGATGCTGAGGGCTTTTAATCTCAGACTTCCTGGTATCAAGAATGTTCCACCCTTTTATTTGTGGGGGTAAGGTCTGACAAATTAAAGGAAGGTTAATATGCACATGCAAAGGATTGGATTGAGGGAGCAGGATTGAGCAGTGGTACTCCAGTTCTACTTACTCTAGTCTTACTGCAAAAGCCTAAAAGTGATCTCTGGCCCTTCTCTCATTCACACACATTTATCATATCCTATGAAGTTTGGTGCAAGAAAGACTCCTGCTATCAGCAGGATACTTGTTGGTTTCTTGCAGTTCAAATTAGCCTGTGAGGTGCCACTTGGGAAACTGCAATGTAGTTTCGTGGAGGGAGTGTTCAAAAAGAGCCTTAGATCCTGAGGCAGGATCCACAGGCAGGGAAACACCGTCTCTGCAGCATTGTCTCTGATGTCAACCTCAGGGCTCTTTTATAAAAGATGACAGCACTGCTTTCTCTACTCACTGTGTTCTCTTTTCTCCTTAGCTGCTGTCTGGGTACTAGGTTAGACCATCCTGTACAGGACTTTAAAGAATGTGGATTGTTAGCATACAAACACTGGCACTTCTAGCCAGATTTTTTAGGGCTTAGGCATCAAGCAAAATGGAACTTTTGAGAGTCTAAAATTGGAGTCTAGGCTCCAGGAGGGATAACTGGACAACACTTGAGTACATAACTCCTTGCCTTGCTAGCTTTATTAATACCACTTCTTCCTTCCTGTACTTTGACCTTCTCAGAAGATCATCTGGTTTTTCCCAGACCAGCACCACTTTTGAAACAAGAAGAGAAGGTGATATGTTCATGCTTGACACAAATGCAGTGCAACTAACCCTGTAAATCAGAATACAGGTGGAAATGATTTGATTTGATTCCCTTCTTCTAATTGAATAACTCATTCTTACTTTTACTTGAACACAAAGAGGCTTAAACAGCACTGTGGCTGCAATGGTCACCTATTTAATTACACTTTCACTATGTAAGTCAGCATGCAAAGGGGACACCATAGGCTGTAGCTGTAGAAACTACTGAATGGAACACAGTAACTTATTCTACTACTAAATATTTATAACTTTATGAATTCTTAGCTCACCTTTGTGACACTCATCAGTTTTGTTGTAAATAATAATTTGTTGGGAGCATGTCTCTGCTTTGTGATAGAAGCCAAATGTGGATTATAATCGTAAGCATTTTAATTAAATGTGTATAGAAACAGTCAAACAATCCAAGCAAGGAATATTATGTACAGACAGGCAAATACACAAGCAAAAATATAAACATGTAACAAGCAACACATGGACAAATACCAATGATTCTACTGGAAACTGGGTAAAGATCCCAGATCAAATCTATCAGTGGAGGCTCTCAATACAGACAGATTCAAACCCATTCATGTGATGCTGCATTCAAGTCTATGTGCAAAGAAGAAGCACACCTTGTGTATAAAGGCCAAGAAGTTATTGTTAGCAAAGGTAAAATCTTAAGTCTAATTCAGAAATCATTATTGGCCTAAATGTAATTATTACAGACAAAAACCTGCAGGTAGAATATTTATGTACAGATAAAAAGCCATAGTAATAGCAGTAATACAACTGTAATTGTAAAGCACACAGCTTTTAGTTTCTGACGTTTTCTTAGTGTTATCCTCACTCTTCTATCATTCTTCTGTGTTTGAAGGTCAGCAGTTTCATGCTGGTGGTAGCAGGGGAGGGAATATTAAGGCAAGTGGACAACACGTGGAATCCTTTACCAGGAGAAATATGATGTTCATTTTGACAGTATGATATGTATAATACTGTGCACACACAAATTGTGTGTTTGCTAACATGCCTGTACACTTTTCTCTTTTGTCCTTGGTCTGCAGCTCCAGGTTACATAGCACCATTTATATTAAATTTGTATATTTAATTATGTATGTTATATACTATTTCTTTGCTCTGCTTCCGGGCCCTAACCCCAGTTTTGTCCAGGTCTGCAGATTAATTGATCATGACTGATCTTTTTATAGCATGGGGTCTCCAGTGCCAATCCTGTGCCCCATCTCTTCTCATTCTGTAGCTGTAATCCTGTCTGCCACATCTTGTGGTTGTCATTGCAGACATGTATTTATTTACTCAATAACATTTTATTTGAGTTGTAAAATTCTCGGTCTACCTGGAACAACTGCTTGTTACTGTCACCTATAGCAAACAATGCTTCCATCACACAAAACAGATCTGGTATAGATACAGCAGTTAGAAAAGTTGCTGCCACATCCAAACCACATGAAATAAAGCTGCTGGCAGGTCACAAGAGACTAAGAGCAGACAATCCTCAGTCCTGAGCCCTTGCAGACTCAATACCAGGCTTATGGCACTTCACTAGCAGTGACAATATCACATTACAGGGCTACAGTTACACTGGCATGGTGCCAAGGGAAAAAGTGACTAGGCAAAAGCAACACAAAGGCACTACCTGAACTCCTGTCACAGTTATGAAGCTTCGTGCCTGTGGCAGGAGGATGGCCTTGTGCCACAGGGAGCAATAAGTGTGAGGGAGCAGCAAGGACAAGGCTTCTCCACAATAGGTGACTCAGGAGCTGAGGATGACCACATCACAGGCAGGAACAGTTCCCTTTTCGATCAGAACAGATTTCAGCACCCAGGTCCAGCAAGTGGTAGTTTTCCTTCCTACCAATAACATCTCCTTCTCAGGTCTTTCATTTCTACTTCTTTGAAGCCATTCTTGATCCTGGTTTAATGACACTCTTGTGTGTCTTTGTGAGAAATGACTGTCTGGTGTGCTTAGATTCCGAGAAGAATTTATCATTTTTCTTAGGTTTGTGGAGGGTGTTTCTAAGGGCAGAAATTCGACTTACGATGTGTTGCAAAGGACACTTTGCTCTTCTTCAAAAATGGATGGAAGTAGTGATGGAGAACATCATCACAGAAAGATGATAGAGAAATAGGTCAGCATCAACATGTGCAGAGGTGGTAGAGTTAAAAGGGAAAGGTATGGATGGGCTGCTAGCATGGGGAGAGGGCTGTTCTATGATTGTGTTCTTCCTGTTGTTTTCAGGAGCTGAACAGCTGGGGAGCTTTTGCTCCATATGCTGATGACAGCATAGATCTTGCCACGCAGAAAGCAAGTACCTGTGCCCTATTCCTACATCCAGTGTCTCATTGCTGTCAAAAAACCACCCTGATGTTGGGGGCTGTTTCTGGAAGAAACTATTTCACAGAAACAGGAATGGTCTGTTCAGGCCCATGTGACTGTGCCTGTGGGCATAGTGGAGTGGCTTTGGTGCTCTTCAGGGATGAGCATGTTGCATCATCTATAGAGATCTGCAGCAGAAGGCTTTGGATAAGTTTGCCTAGAAAGGGAAGACCTTAAAAGCAATGGTGAATGCCAAGAACGGTAAGCGTTGATGGCATGGGACAGAGAAGGTTCTCAAGATCTCCCTGCAATGCCTTTACTTGCCCAGATGGGAAAAGTGCAGGAAAGACAAAGGGAAGGTGAACCTGCTGTCAGCCAAAGAGCAAGGAAAGAGTGCAGTCTCCAGACAAATGCTTTAAACCTGCAGGTACAATGTTGCTGGCGATTCCAGAAATGTGACTGGTTATTGTCAGGGTGAACAGAAGCTCAGAAAGTTTCTTCTATGAGTACTGCTCTGATATCTTCAGTTTCATGTCCTGTTGTTGACACTTTAGTTGTTTTTCCTCTCTTCATTTGTGACATTACCCCAGGTGCTCTGCCAGCCCATATCCATTCAGCTGGACTGCAGACCTCCACCAAGAGATCTGGGTATGCACCACTGCTTATATGTGGGAGAAAAATCTGTCAATACAATGGAAATCCGTATTGGGTTTTTTTCATGAAATAAATATGAGAATAGCTTCCCTATATCTGCAGCATGACAAAGCCATAAGTTGACTCACATAACTATTTGTGTGAGTTCTTCTGTGCCAAATCACTGTGGTCAGAAGCTGCTAAGGGCCCATGTATTAACTGGTAGAGATACTACAGAACTTTATTGGCTGGAATTTTTATTTTTTAAGTCAAGAGAAGGAAGAGTGTTTTAAAAAGGGCTGAAAAGTGCTAAAGACAAGGCCAAAATCATCCACTGCTCTCCCTTTGTTCACAAGTCCAGTCATTTTATCATAGAGAGCAATCAGATTGCTCAGGTGTGACTGATGCTTGGTAAACCCATGATGATTCTTCCTAATTACTTTCTTCTGCATGGGCCCAGCAATGTGCTCCAAGGAGCCTTGGTCCAGGATTTTTGCAGGCTGGCCAGCCTGTAATTCCTGTTCCTTGCTCTCAGATGCTTGTAGGCACTCTTGACCCCACTGATCTCCTCTGGCAGTGTTATTGGCGCCCATGTGGATGAGCAGCAGGGAGAGATAGCCCAAGTTCCTTGGTAGTTCCTCTGCTACATCTTGGATCTGAGCCCCTGGCAAGCCATGAATTGATCTAGAGATCAAGCCAAGGAGGCAGATGGGGGCTTCTGTCCACCACAAATGGAAACCTACCACTACTGTCCCCTGCCATTGCCTCCTGTCAATAATATGCGGTTTATGCATGGACAACTTGGATGCTTCCATAAGTGCAACATTCTGCTTCTCTCCTGCTAACAAGTCACCAATCCTGTTCTAAAACTGTCCTGCAAGTGGAGAAGGAGCCACCTTCCAAGTGCCAGAAGTCAGGTTAGGCAAATCAATTGTATTTAATTCAATAAAATTTTTTTCTTAATTATCTTTCCCTTTGATGTTTCATATTACAAAGACTAAGTTCATGCATTAATGCCTCACTGCTACTTGTGGCCAGTCTTGAATCCTTGGTTAAATAACAGGGAAGTCAGTCTACAGTTTCCAAAAATGCATGCAAATCCTTGAATAACTGAATGTTTTACTGAGGCAGAAGGTTATTCCAGATAACACAGGGTCTAATCCTGATGGTTTGTTCTCTCCTTCAGTAAGAAGGCTCTGAATACTTGTCAGAATGCATGGTTAGTAAACAGAATATGCTGAGGATACTGCAGAGCATGTTTCAAATTTGGACACTCTTGCAATTGTACTTTTCCATTAAAATGAGTTTGTGAAGTTTGGAAATTATTTTTGTTGCTTACCTGCTTCTAATTTAGTTGCTATATGCTAACTGCATAATATTCTCTACATTGAGATATTTGTGGATTACTGCATTCATTTTCTATGTTATTAACCTGTTTTTAGGGGCTTTTCACACATTTATGTTCTTCACTAAATGAATAAAACAGGAAGAATTTAATTTGGATCCCAAGATGTGGGACTGACCATGAATAAATTTTGCAAGAAAATCTTTTGAAACTGTGAAAAGAAGAGAGAAAGTTACAGCAAATAGATTTGCTATTGAAATTTCCTGGCTTGTTACACAAGTCTTATCTTCGCATTTTGTAAAACCACTTGAACAAAAAACCTAACCCCATGCTGCATAGCTTTATAAAACCACAAGACCAGATTCATGAACCTTAAATATAATTAATTCCTGATTGTGAAAACAAAGCATGTGACACTCCAAACACTCCTCCCCATTGGAGCAGGCAGGCTTTTTTATGAAGGGACTGGGGCTGGTGCAATCATGCCTCGTGCACAGCAGCCACATCCAGTTCTGTTCCTGGCAGCCTACAGATGCAGCAGCTAGCATTTTAATTACTTTTTTTTCCAAGAGACCTGAGATAGCAAACAAAGGTTTTGTGAGAAAGCTGTGACTGGTACTTCACCAGTGCAGTCCATCCTGTCTTCCCCCGAAATTCCATTTCTCTTTTCCTGGTTGTGGGGCTCTCTGTTCCACGTGTGTTTGTGGGGTTCTGTGTGCAGCAGCTGGGGAACAGCCGTGGGTCACAGGGGCCCCTGCGTGCTAGAGGCAGCATCCAGAGCAAGTGAGAGCATGTGTCGGCGTTCTCCCTTCTGGCTGCCTTCCAGGCAGTCTGCAATTCCATTTCAAGCAGCTCATGGTGCTAAAAGGTAAAGAGAGGATGTGGCACTTCTAATCCAAACCTTTTCTCTTTGTCCCCATCTCCCAGCTGCTATGTCCCAAAAAGCCCGTGGCCTAATGACTAGGAAACTTTTTGAGGAAGCAAGAAGATACAGTCCCCATTCTTGCACCATACGGCAGCAGAAAGAATGAGCCTGAGTGCTGAATTTTGAGGGAAATTTTCTACCCACTGTTACAGAAGAATGATGGAACACTTTTCAGCAGGTGAAGATCTGCCCTGGAAGCCTCCAGAGAAGACTCAGACTTAAGAGGCATATGTGTACTGAATATTCTCCATCAGCTTACTTTAGGCAGACTGTAGCTATTCCAGGTAACATTCATTTGACTAAAAGAAAAAGTTTATGATTTACATACTTACATCCAAGCCAATCACATCAGGCTCCTTGTGTAACCAGCAGAGAGAAGGGGTCACGTTAGCTTGAAGAAAATATTCACAACAGGTCATTTGTCTGAGCTGACTCTTTAGAGTCACATTTGGATGCACCTTTACTCTCCTCATGTTCTCCAGAGGGAACTCATGCAGCTCGAAACATGCTCCTCAGCTCTACTCTGGAAATTAGATAGTTTTACTTGACTTACTCAACTACTTTGGAGAATTTACCCATGCTTTTGTGTTCTGAAATCAGGCTGGTGTCACTTGTGCTCTCTTTGGGAAGATGGAATGTGTGAAAATATTCAATGTTGTGAGGAACTCAAATGTTACAGTTGTGTTTTAAATAGCAGACTAGAGAATCACTCCGTGGCCTGTAAAATTTAAGTAATTCTTGTCTAACAACTAGAAAAATGTAACAACATGCTGCTGTAATAATTTCTCTTCCATCTCCTCTTTCCCTATTGCCTCCTCCCCCTGCTCACCCCAAGATAATTCAGCTTCTAACTGCAAATGCTTTTCAGTATTGAAGGAGGCAAATAGATCAAATCTATATATGTCTGTGTTGTTTTCTGATATATATATATATATATATATATATATGTAGATGTGGAAGATGCTGTTCTGCTGCTACTTCAGAAATGTCCTTGTCTTTACTATTTATCTGCTTCTACACTGGAAGGCAAGAAAACAATTCTTTTTTTTTAAATTAAGGTTTCAAAATATTATGCCATAAGATTGTTTGCAATAGGGTGTAATTGGACTATGAGACCCTGTATCTTTAACCTTGTGTTTCAAGAGAATGTAATGATCCAGAAGTATGAAGAAAATGTAAATACAAAGATTATAAGTAACTTCAAGTTTTTAATAACAGATGTGGAACAAAGGCAGTGGCTGAGAAGGTTATATCTGAAATTACAATGAAGAATAAAATTGGCTTCTTTCCATACAGTTCAGGTTCCTGTCTTCTTGCATCTATCTCCATCTCTGTACTGTGGTTGCACATTGCTGTAACTTTCACACTCTACAAAATTCTATATGCTCTTCCAAGAAGACGTCACCCCCAATTGCTTGAGCAATAAAAGTGCTTAAATAATGTTGCTCTGCTGAAGCAGATTTGCATTTCTGGAGAAAGCTAATTCTGCAGTGGATTAATTCTTTTTTGAATTGCTGCTGAGAGGAAATGAACCTGCCTAGAGACAGCTGAGTTGTAAATTTCTTGTCTAAGGTTACCTAAGGTCTCAATGTTCATTCCATACAACTTGCTTGTATTGCACAGATCAATATTTACTTAACTGAGAATACACTAAGCTAAGTTACTATGATTTAACTAAACTGGCAATGCATTAATAAGCACAATAATTAAATTCAGGTTAAAATTTAAATTTAATCCATAAATCAGCAGTTTCAGTTAATAGAACACCATACAAATGCAGCAAACTCAACCTCTGAACCACAGAGATTGCAGTGTGCAGACTTGTCTTGGGTAATTGTAGATAGATTTCTTTCAGTACCTAGACACAAGGTCTTGGTTGATTTATGTCTGTGAATAGCTGTGCTACTGTCAGAAGTGTGTGGCTCACCTCTGAAATAATGCTGTGTACTATTTCATAGAGCAGCATCACAGAATGGTTTAGGTTGTGAAGGGACCTCTTGAGCCCATCTAGTTCAACACTCCTGCAATGAGCAGGGATACCTTCCACTACAACAGCTTTCTCAAAGCTCCATCCAGCCTGGCCTTGGCTGTTTTCAGGGATGGAGTATCTGCCATCTCTCTGTTCCATTGCCTCACTATCCTGATTGTAAAGAATGTCACCCTTACAGCTAGTCTAAATCTCCCCTCTTCTAGTTTAAAGTCATTGACCCTTTTCCTATTGCTGCATGTGCTTGTAAAATATCTGTCTTGCCTTACAGGTCCCCTGTAAGTACTGAAAAGCTGCTCTAAGGTCTCCCTGGAGCCTTCTCTTCTACAGACTGAACAATCCCAGCTCTCTTAGCCTGTCCTCGTAGCAGAGTGCTCCAGTCCTCTCATCTTCCAATCTATCTTCTGATAAATGTCTTTATCATCATGACCATGCACTTTTAGCACTAACCTTCAAGAAATGTTAGTTTCTGCACACATAACCTGGGTACAATCTACTGAAACAGCTTTCAAATAGAACTGCTTTTGAATCAATGGCTACACTGACTTTTTAAACACCTTGAGATTAATCTTTAGAAAATTGCTAAATTCTGTGCCTTTCCTCTACTTTTAATTCATTACCTTCAGCAAGTAGAAAGTGCTTCACCACAGCCTGTAAGGGTATCAGGGTGCTGTGCCCTCTTGAGCTTCTGTCTGTTGAAGTGGGTCTCTCCAATAAATTGAGTCTTTCATCTCATCTTTCTTCTCCAGACTTTCATAGGCATGGAAAGATTTGGGGCTTCATAGGTCTGTGCAGAAGAGGAAGCAAGCTACTTCTGGTCTGCAAGACCTTCGTTTCTTCTTTAAGGGCCAATGTTTATTTTCATAAAGGAGTGACACCTCTGTGCAAATGGTATTAGAAATGTAACTTTTTATTTCAATGCTGCAAAAAAACTTTCTTAACTTTAACAAAAAGTGCTTAGAGTACTCTTACCTCTCATCACATCTTTTTAGCTTGAGTTCGGTTTGTCTCAGATTACCTTTTCTCAGAGTTTTAATTTGTTTTCCATTCTCTCTCTCTCTCTCTCTAGATGCCTTTGCAAGCAATCTCTATGAATCCTTGACTTCAGTTTTAAGGCAGCCTTTTAGCTTGTGTGTTGCTGATAATGGCCTCAGTCTTCCCATCTGCTTTCAGACTGCTTACAACTAGATTGTGTGGGGCAGGTTGGATAAGAAAACCATCTGTGCTGGTTTGGGCTGGGGTTGAGTTGATTTTCTTCACAGTGTCTGGTATGGGCCCGTGTTTTGGATTTGTGCTGAACACAAGGTTGATGATATGGAGATGTTTTTGTTATTGCTGAGCAGGGCTCACACAGAGACAAGGCCTTTTCTTATACTGGCACGATGGTGAGATGGGTGCGGGTGTGTGGGAAGATGGAGGGAGACATAACCAGGACAGCTGACCACAGCTGATGGAAGAGATATTGCAGACCATGTGACATCATGCTCAGTATATATAAATCTGGGGGAAGAAGAAAGAATAGAGAGATATTTGGAGTGATGGCATTTGTCTTCCCAAATCACTGTATAAGCATCCCTTGCTTTTGTGGGGATGGCTGAACACCTGGCTGGCCACAGGAGGGGATGAATTAATTCCTTGTTTTGCTTTTCTTGTGTGTGTCTGTGGCTTTTGTTTTACCTTTTAAACAGTCTTTACCTCATGAGTTTTCTCACTTTTGCCCTTCCAGTTCTCTCTGATCTTGCTGGGGAAGTGAACAAGTGGCTGTAGTACTTTATTGCTAGCTGGTTTTAAACCCTGAGACCATCCTAGAACTGTAAAAAAATGTTGTTTGGCAGGGAATTCTTGGGGTCTCTACTCCAACCTTCTGGTTGAAATAGGGCTGTTGCTGCAGCAGATTAGGTAAATCATGCTTATGTTTAAGAAGTCTTGGAAACCTTCAAAATCATAGATTCTGGCTGCCCCATGAATAGCCTGTTTCAGTGCTGCACAACCTTCCTGGTGAATGTATATTTTCCTAACATCCATCTTAAGCCTCCCAAACTGCCACTCAAGTCCATCTCGAGCTTCTGCAAAGATGGGTGACTCCATCAGCTTTTAGCTGCCATTTGCACAGACTTAGGTTGATCACCCCTCTGAAAACCCAACTCCTCTGATCACCTCTTCACAAGACCAAAGTCCAGCTCCTTACATAGGTTCTGTGTCCCAAACCATCTTAGCTTTTATCTGCTGGACCCTCTCCAGTTTCTCCGTGGTTCTATTTAACTTAAGGACTGCTATCTGCACATACATGGGGATTCATCAATAATACTGAGAGAAGGAAGCTAAGAACTTCTCTCAGTCTGCTTGCCATGATCCTAACATGGCACAGTCCATAACCTGCCCTATTTACAGTAGTACCACACTGTCAGCTTGTAGTCAGCCTGCATTCCCTGTTCTCTCCGAGTTCTCCTCAGCAGGACTGCTATTCATGAAGTCAGTTTCAATGCTGATTCAGTATTTTGCCCTTCTTATTGAACTTCCTGTCTCTGTTCTCCCTAATGATTAGTTCAGCATTGGAGTGCTAGACATTTGTCACAGTCAGCAAAAGTCTGCTTTTATAAAAATATCTAATGACTTGCTGAACACATTCACTTTATTATGCCCTCTTTCATAACATGCATGCAAACATTGCTCAGCTTTCTGGACTTCTAGCAATACAGTTTTTGGGATGCTAATAGAAATTCATGATTTGTCCCATTGGCTTGTACCTAAAAGACCTTGGACAATCCTACTTTTATATTCTGTCAGAATAAATCCTATGTACAATAACATCCCTGTTTGTCTCAATCTACATCAAATCTGTGTTCCTGACTGAACACAGTCTTCTCTGCTTTACTTTATTCTTATGAAACACAGTGTTTCTGTTCTTCTCAAACACCAGTGGACTGCACAGAAAAAACTGTGATGTACTGTACCTGTACTGATACACTTCCAAAGAACCAAGTAAATTGCTCCCTATTGACCCCTGTAGACTGCAGCAGTTTTCTGAGGGTTACCAAAGACTTTCTGTCCTCGGCTCCAAGTGTGTCTTCGTGACACAACTGCATTTCAAACACATTAAGTTTATTTTGAGCCCCATCTGCTGCTTGGCTAGATGTGTCTGTAGGGACTGCAGAAGTGTCTCCCTGTGACAGTGCAGGAATATCCCTGTTCTCTTTAGCAGATGGTCGTGTGAGTGTCAAAAGTTTTATTAAAGTGATGTCATATAAACTACTCACTTCATCATAGCAAACTGGTATGAAAGTTTTCATTTAGCAGAGATGAACAAAACCTGCTCTTCAGAAGTCCAGCAATTATGCAAGAATTCTGGTTTGTAAAAGCAGTTGTGAATGTAAATACATTATCAAACTCTGATTGTGACTCTATAATGAATTGCAAATATTTAGCGATGGCATAAACAGAACACAGGTGTTCTTTGCTGCCAAGACTTCATTTCCCACTTTCCTGAATCCTGTTTTATTTGCTTTATGGTTGTTATAATGGCTGCCACCAAGTGCTGCCACTTCAGTGTGCTAACTGTGACTCACAGAAGTGCCTCATAAATTACATCAATGGGGAAGCAGATGAGCACATGAAGAGGAGGTGCAAAACTCATTAGTCATGCAGTCTCCTTTTCTGGGGACTGAATTGCCTGACAGAAAAGCATTGTGAGCTCCTCGTGCATCTGTCAAGTCCACCAGATGCCAATCTTACTCTTGCAGTTTTTTTGAAAGCTATGAATCGATATGCATTATTCAGTATTGTAAAACAGGACCTCAATTAAGCGGCCAACTAAAGCAGAAGGAAAAAGGTAATCACCCAATACATAGTGAGTTTCTTCAGACAAAGGGAATAACATAGATTTTGCCACTTGAAGCAATATCTGGATCACAGTCCATTTATTTCTTTTTCGTATATTATCTTGCATAGTGATTCAGTTGAGGGCAGGTATTCTGGAACAACAGAATTAAATGAAGAATCTGTGAGGTAGACATTGATTTTGATCAATCTGCATGAAATGAAGTGCATCAGTGTACTAGATCAAAATCAGAAAAGGACACAGTATCACACTCTGTATTTTTGTGGATGAACCAATATCTTCATTATAACCTGTGTGATTGGATTTATAGCATACCTATAATACTTCACCTAAGGCTGAAACTGTGTAAGACCTTCAAAAGCTTTCCAGGATTTTTTTCTTGGTTTATTTTCACAGAAGGATCCTAGTACATTTACACAGGAGCATAATACATCTGGAAAAAAAAGTTACTTTTTTTTTGTTTTATATTAGCCGCTTCAAAGGTTTTTTTCTTTGTGGAAGAGTCTCACTAAGCTCGACAGCAGAAAGGACTGCAATCTACTACAGCCATTCTCTTAAACAGATCTGTCAGTCAGATCAAGCCCCCATTTAGTGATCAAGTTAAAAATGAAACTTGAAGGCTTTACCAACAGTAGTAAATGTCAAAATGAATCCACACTATCCCTTAGCCTGAAAAAAAGAACTTAAGAGACCACTTATGACAACTGGAAGAAATAAAATAATGACCATGAAGGCTTTAAAGGAGCAGTAGATAGAATATAGAAAAAACCTCACAAACAGAGTTGAGCCCCCATGAGGAAGCACAACACAGAGGTTTGTCTGTCCTGAAAATATTTGTCTGTCTGAACAAAGTGCAATGCAGGATTTTAATCCCAGAAAAAGACTTAAAAATATGACCTTTTTTTAAATATGAGGATGCATTGAGTCAGAACTGTGCTTAATATGTCCAAATAATCTTATATTATAACCGAATAGAAAATTGCGTCTCCTCCCAGTTCTTCTCTGCATTCAGAATAAACATAAACATAAACATGCTGAATCTGGTACCTGCAGCAAGTCCTTGAATCAGGTCCCTGCAGAAGCACCAGGACTTCTCTGGTACCAATTGATCCAGTTATCTGACTCTGGTTATGTGGCTGGCGAGTTTGTCTTGTTTACAGCTAACAGGGATATGTCAGTATTTCTTGGCAGTAGGGCAGATGTATCTGAAAGGACAAAGCCATTTGAGTTTACTTTTTTTTAAGTACTCATTGTTCAGGTGAAACTCTAACGAGCTTAAACGGACTGCAGCACTTAGGCAGAGCAAGAAAAGAATGAAATAATCAGTAAGTGGTTTTTGCTTCTGGCACTTTTTGATTCTCCCCAGTTTTCACTTTACTTTGTTTTTGCCTCTTATGCACTAATATACGCTTAAATTTGTTTCTGTAACTCAAGAACAGAATGTGCACAAAAACTTTTGCAGGTCAATATGTCTCTGTGTAAACCAGCCTATTCTTGCATTCATTCTACTTTTTTTTTTTTTCCAATGAGGATAGCAATTAATCTCCAAAAATTTGCTATGATTCTACTCCTCATTGCAAGAAAAGTTATATTAAAAAAATCACCAGCTGACCTGCACACATTTGATTGTACCATTAAGAGTGCTCAAGAGAACACACCAGTAAAATAGAGCATTGATCAAGGTAATTTTATTATCACAGTAATAATGATATTAAGAAAGATCCTGTTCACCAGCAGGGGACTTCCTTATTAATAGTCCACATGCTATATGCATATTCTGCATACTTTATGAGACTGCTTTTGACAAATTGTTATGTTGACTGCTTTATATGCCACAACAATTAATAATACACAGATTTATGCCCTGCCATCTTTAGGACTAAAAATGTAGAAGTAACAGCATTTAGCTGCCAGCTAAAATGCTGTCTTGGGAGGTGGGATGTGTTGCTGTGAAAATGTTCACATTATATGCTGTTTACAGCCCTTTTACGAAAAATACTCCTCCTCATGGTAACTGGAACTTGTAAGGAATTTTCAGTGACTAAAGCAATCTGCAGAAGGAACATTGCTGTGAATGGATAAATTTCTGCTTTCAAAGCATTAAACAATGTGAAAACTTGAAAAACTTTTAGGAGAGCTCAAATCTAGGGGAGCTGGGAGAGAAGTGAGGAGCTGGGGCCTGCCAAGTCCAAAAGTATCTTGGACTGCTTTAGGAGCAGCAGTTGAGAGATGACCTTTCACCTCTGCTTGGCACTGGTGAGACATATCTACACTGCTATGTTCAGCTCCAGGCTCCTGAGGACAAAAAAAGATGTGAACTTTTTGGAGAAAGTCCAGCACGAGGTCACAGAGATGATGAAGCATCTTCAGCATGAGGGAAGGCAGAGAGAGCTGGGGCTGTTCATCCTGGAGAAGAGAAGGCTCTGGGGAGTCCTTATAGCAGCCTCCCAGTAGCTGTAATGTTTAAATGGCTTAGTGTTTACTGCTTAAACCCATGACATTGTCCTTCACGCGTGCTTCTAATGCCCATTCATTTCCCCTTGCTGCCCAGCCTGGCTTGGGGAAGTGGAACTGAGCGAGGCTGGCTCCATGCAGCTGAGAGCAAGAGGAATGGCTGCTTGAACCACACAGGCTTTGTTGAGCAAAGGAGGCTCGAGCCTCAGGGCAAGCCCATGGCCCCAGGACACAGCTATTAGGTGTTGAGGGTTTTTCATTGAAAGATTTTGGGACACTGTGAAGGACTCTGTCACAGCCCACCAGGAGGGGTGTTTCTGTAGCATTGGTATAATGTGTGCCCATGCACTCTGTGCCATAGGTCCTCGTGTCAAGATGGTTGAGTCTGGGAGAAAGACCCAGTTCTGCTGTGCACTTACCCATATTTCCTGTTTCAAGTAGTGATAGGAACTGCATTTGCATTTTTTGCAGAGAAAACTAATTGGGCTTACTCTGAGATGGTGCTCAGGAACAAATAAAACTACATGTGTGTGTGTACTTTGAACAACCAAGGAACTGGCATGGGGAAAACCCTTAAATTACTTGATAGGACAGATGTTCCCAGAGAATATTTTGGATTATTCTACTTCCCTAATTTGACACATACTGGATCAAATATTTGGATTCAGGTAGAAAAGAAGTTCCTGAAACACCATGGAAATGGGTGAAAATGTTGCTGATAGATGCAAATCTATTTAGCGCATATTTAGTGTATTTGAACAATGGGTAGCACATTTACCTCAGTGAAGTCGTCATTTCTGACAAACAATGGCTGATGTATAGAGAGAAGCAGCAAAATAAATGTTTAAATGCACATGAGAAGTCAGCCACTTTTTATAGCAAATGTGAAAGAAAACCTCAGACTATGCCGTGCATGCAAGTCAGGAGAAGGTTCCCTCAGATCTATTAAGAAAAGCACAAAGATGTTCAGATTTCTCTTTGGCTGTAGACTTCTGCCTCCATGCTGTCCTTTATTTCTCCTGAATGCCACACCATAAGCACACCCAGTTCTTCCCTAGGGAAGGAACAATCTCCAGTTCCTACCAGGACATCCTTGAACTTGTTTTTATAAGATGATAGTCAAAAACCAAGGTCACACAAAAAATCTAGATATTGTTGTCGTATCTTCTCCAAAAGGACAATCTGGGTATGCATGCAGTTCATTTCATGCATTACAAAATGTATCTGAATCTTGTGCAGAGTAATTTCTCTTTCTCAGGGCTTTGGACTATTTTTGCTTAGAATCAGAAAAATACTTTTTGAAGATGGATATGGGTTTATTTTGTTTTGGGTAGGTTTTGGTTTGGTTTTCTTTTTTTTTTCTTGGTTGTTTTCCTGAAGAAAGGAGCAGTAAGTACTGCACTAGTCTTTGCACACATTTCCAGTGAGGTATCTGCTATAACTGTAATATCCGACATAACTTTGCCTGGACAATCACCACAGATAAAGTTGTTTACAACAGTTGCTTATGGCTGTTCTGAATTATCTATGAATTATCTCATGAATTTTTATTATTAGCAAAATAAAACCCAGTTTGTGTTCTCATGAGATCTAACTCTAGATTTAGAAAGATCTTTGGATATTTTTGGTAGGGTTTATTTTAAAAAAATTACAACAGATCTGCCCCAAGGTTCTGACCAATGTGGTACCCCATCACTAAAAGAAATTTCTCGTAACAGGAGCTCAGAGACCAGGGCATGCAAAGAAAACCAGACTAGATCTGCATCCAGGGGGTGGTGAATGAGTTCTAAAAGGAAGGATATGAGCACTTTAGAAAGAATGACATGCAGAGAGGGACTGGGAAAATAAATTAGGCCATGAATAAAAGGAAAAATAACCATTATTTATCCATTGTAAAAGAAAAGCAGTGATTACTGCAATAGATCAAAGCAATAGAAAGGTGGACTAAAATTGCTTGGTTTTCTGTGTTAGAAAGGAAGAAGTAGAAGAGCTTGGCAAGATAAAATGTAAGACCTGTACATGCCATCCATGACAATAACAATTACAGTAAACAACTGTATTCCATGGATATGTTTATAAAATAATTCTGGATACCTATAGTGGTCTGAAAATACCTATTTTTTTGTCTAAGTATTAGCTCTCCATCAGCAAATCTATGGAAGGGAGAAGAAAACTTGGGTGATACCCAAGTAGATGGTTCTGTGGTGGATATGCTTTACCCAGTTTAGTTTTCATTTTCTGGATGAAAAGCAAGTAATTTTCTGTACTTGCACTACTAAATTAAGGACATAATCATTCCAAGCTGTTAACCTACCCTGACACACACAAGTTCATCGTCCTGTGTGTAACTTTCATTCTTTGCAGAAATCTGGGACCCTTGTAGTGTTTCTGGAAACCAAAAGGTTCAGACTCAGTGTGCTGAAATGAGAAAGAAGAATCTGACAAGCTATTGAAATCCAGATACTCTCTATACGGAGGTTATATACTAAATATATGTGTATATATATAACCTCCAAAGCATGAACCACTGTTTCTCACCTATGTCCTGACTTGCTGTCCAATCACTGTTATTCCCATTTTGTTGCCAATTGTTAGAGATTTCAAGTGTTTTCCAGGTTTGTGTCAAGATGCGGAACACGCGTATTTTCTTTCCCGCTTGTGCCTTCCTATCACAATAGCAAACAGTATGTGAGATATGGAATCCCATCAGAAGTTAGGAAAGCCAGCAGGAATTTTTGTCCATGAACTTCCTGTGTCTAATTGCAGCACACGGACAAGTAACCTACACTCACATCAGGAAGGGTGAAGAGATGGTGCTCACACAGCAGAATACTAGAGCAGCCTGACAGCTTCCAGTGGCTGACCAGAGAGAGTCACTGAAGGCAGCCAGCAAATGTAGTTTTCATTTGCAGAGTAGATACAGACTACATTTCACATTCTTGTGCTTGAACAATTACAGGTTATTAGTATTAATAGATTGTGACACACTGAAGTTGTGGCAATAACATGAAGGAAATCAACAGCAATCTGTTTTGATAAATTGCTGAATGTGTTTAACAGTGGACCCATCTCATACTCTTCCTGTTTATTAATTATTTTTTAAAGAAATAATGCTGGGATGATGTCAGCCTTAAACAGTTCCCCTTCATCGATGTCTTTTGCTGTTAGAAAGGACTTGGGGATTTTCAGGAATACAACATGATGAGTTGTGCAGCCCTGTGATAAAGCACAAAGAATATTGAAACTGCATAAGCAAGAGTAAAGCCAGCAGGTAGAGAAGTGTTTTCCCCTCTCTACTCAACACTGCTGAAATTGTATCAAGACAACTGCGCCCAGTTTTGCAACTCCATTACTATTTATGGGAAGGATAAGAGAAGGATCTTGTTGCTTTCTTCGACTACTAAAGGAGAAGGTTTAGGAAAAATAGAGACAGATGTTTTTTAGGGATAAAAAATGATAGGGTGAGAGGAAATGGACAGACATTACAAAGTGTGAAATTCTAATTAATTGTTAGGGGGAAAAATAAAATTAATGAGATTGCTGAGAGACTTCGTTAAATGTCAAGCTTCAGAATTATTTAAAATGTAACTAACTGGTCAATGCCCTGAATAATGTGAGCTAAGTTGGTTCTGTCTAGAGGTAGAGTTTGGGCAAGATGATCCTTATGGGTCCCTTCAAACCTATAAAGTGCTATAGTCCTATGATCCTGCTGATGCCTGCAGAAAAAGTAGAATCCTTTCTCATCTTGATATTTAGAAATAATTTTTTTAAAATAGTAGGTTAAATTCACCAGTGATATGGCTGCATCAAAGAATGGAATTACATTGAATATTCCTGATTTCTATATAAATTAACTACCAATTTTAAAAGAAGGTAAATATTCTATGGGAAGAGTATCTGTCTAGGACAGTATGACATGACACAACACAGTTTCTTGTTTTTAGAGACACTGTTTAAATCCTAGACTTTTAAAACCTGGTTGTTTTTTTTTTTTTTGTGCCAACCAATGTTTAAATATATTTTCCAAGTTGTGTTTAACCTTCTTTTGAATATAATTTCTTATGTTATTGCAGTGATTCTGGATTGTGGGATCTCAGGGAATGCTTTCAGAATTCAGGATGCATGGAGCCCTCATCTTCAACTCAGCCTGAAGCTCTGAAACAATAATATGCACATTTTTATCTCAATTGTTCTTCCATAATTTATAGTGAATGTAATTGGACTGAGACTCTCATAATAATGTGAACAGATGTCTTCACTTGTAATATGTTGTTCCATATTAGATTCTATTTTTATTACTGTTGAAATGGGCCTTTAATGCACATCTCCTTCCTGTGAAGTATGAAACAATTTAGAAGTCCAGGAGCAGCGTCTAACTGATAAAACAGATACAGATGCGAAACAAAAATTTTGTATCACCCATCAGAGAGAAAAGCCATAACTTTATGAATGAAGTGTTTTACACTGGACAGTGAAGATACTGCCTTGACATTTCTTGGACATTCCTATTACAAAATTAACATCACATTATATGATAAAACAACCAAAACAACAAGGGTTATCATTGTCCACTGGGTATTCCCCATCATCTGTCATAGAAGCTTTAGTGAAAAGGACCGGACAAACAGTCATTCAAAAATTTTAGTAAGTCTTGAGCACACACCTAAATGAATTCAAAATTGCTCGTATCAATAGAGGAATACCTTAGGAATACCTTAGTCTATTTTAGAAGATGTCTGCAAAGGAGAAGGGCAAAGAAGTAACTTGAGATTCTGCCTTCTGTAGTGATTAATGGATTTGCCCAAACCAGGCAGGATTTGGTACCTGCTCCCCACTTCCTAATTGCAGTTCATCTCAGTGTAATTAGACTTAACACTTGACAGGTCCACAGAGGCGTTCCATAGGCATTCTACATCAGGTAAAATGAGAACCTTGGATCCAGATGTATCATAGAATCATTGATTAGAATATGCTGAGTCAGAAGGAACCCACCAGGATAATTAAATCCAGCTCCTGGCCCTGCACAAGACATCCCAAGAATCACACTGTGTGCCTGAGGGTGTTGTCCAAATGTAGACCCTTTCCAGAGCCACCACATCAGTGCTGAATGCACTTCTCAGCTGTCCACAGCACTGCCAAAAAACAGTGCACTCTTCATTTCCATGGAACACCACTGTACATCATTCCAGCGCAGCTGGCAAATTCTGCCTTGCAATGCATTGCAAGAGGAGGAATTTACTGGCACACAGTGAGCAGCTGCCAGAAGGAAAGTTGTAAAACCATTATTAGATTTTTCATAAGGAAACTCTTTAGGTATTGTTTTCAGGGAGATAAGAAGTTCAATTTAATTACTTAAATTGCTAGTCCAAAACCTGTTTGTACCTGTAGCACAGCAGAACTTTTTCACTTCAGTGAATTGGAATGATCAGTCTCCCTGATCTCCATTCCTGCTCCTACTATCCATCCCCAAAGGTGCCACAACAAATTAACATTGAAGAGATTGGGGCAGTTTGGAAGGAGGATGAGAGGGCTAGAAGGAAGGCTGTTTGGGCAAGGTACCCTAAGTATTGCAAGCATGACAATGAATGGTGCTGATCCTGAGAAAGCATGATGAGCATGCATGTGGAGAGGCATCACCAGAGCCCTGGACAGGTAAAATGCCTACCAGGAATGATAGGCCCTCTGCCTCTTCTCATTGTACCTGTGATCTAGAAGAACATTAGTAGTTCTCGTTTCAGAAGTAGGTTAAGCACAAATAAATCATAAGTATGTGATTCATACGGATGTTTTCAAAAGGTATTAATGAGAGTTTGTTCAGTACTGTCAATCTGTGCAGTCAAAAATTTTGCTTTGATCCATTAACACTACAATTTAGTGTTGCCCTAGAGCTGGCAGAAGCCCTCATCAGTATCTGTGAACAGATGGCAAGCTCAGTAAATAATATTAAAGCAAATTCAAGAGAATGCAAGACTTTTAGGACAAGGGTGATACACTCCCCTGCTATTTTTTCAGCTATACTTTTTTGACTCCTCTCCTTTCCTTTAATTTCATTTTCTATCCCTCCTTCTAGTTTTATTTGTTTATTTGTTATATCTTTTTCTCCTCAGTCTCTTTTTCCTTTGCATAATTTTCCTTTTGGGGACAGGAGGAGGATGGTACTTCTTGATATAAATAAGTGAAAGAGCCAATAAAGACAGTGGCAAATTGCACATGATTAGAGAATACTCTTATCTCTCTTCAAATGAAAGTTGTCAATTTAAAAAGGAATTTAGAATGCTACCTGACTGAGCGGTGAATAAAAATTATAACAAGGCACTGTGGCTGTTCACAAACAATTGCTATTCTCAGTTTATCACACTGGGAGTCCTTCCAAGTTGTTCCTGCAGATGGTTATTTTCCCCCTGAGCTGCACAACAAGAAGAGAGGGTTAAATTGACTTTGCCCAAGTATCCTTGCCTTTCAGCAATATGAGGTCTGAAAGAGACTAGGCAATGACAATAAATTAGAAAGAGTGCAGAGTGTTTTGCCAAGTTTTGTTTGGCACATGAAGAAGAACAACATCTCACACCAGGAAAAGGATAGGCACTCTAAGTGATTGTTAAGCAACAAAGATTCCATGTGCAATCTTGTTTGGCTGTTTCTGTTACCCAGTATTGACATCCTGGAGAGATTTGAAAGCAGAGAGTCAAATTGATCTCAATTCTGAGAAGATACTTGACAAAGTAAAGCAATAACAGCCTGTACCTCTTGTTTAAAACCCATGACTTTATTCTGCAAGTAGTTAAAATACATTAACACCAAAAAAGAGAAACATTATTAGGGATAAAGATAATGAAATCACAATAAAATAAGAGAAATTTAGATTGCAGTGCGGAAAACCTTTCTAGCAGTGGGATGAAACATTGGCTGGCATTTTTAAACGCTGATAGAATTTGTATAAGTATATAACCAGACCTGTGTTTTTGTTGGAAGGGGTCTAAAGACGCTTAGCTACATTCTAGCACTATATTCAATTACCCAAATGGATTTTTAGTGCACTCTCTTCCAGCAATGAACTGCAAAATACTCTATATTCCATCTCCTTTAATAGGGGTCTGTGCGCTCTCTTCTGCTTCTTCAAAAATAACAGAATTACTTTGGGATAAAGAATGCCTGAACTTACATTAACTTTTTATTTTTCCCCTCAAAAAGCAAAATAAACTCACTTAGAATAACAAATAGCAAAAAAAAGGGGGAAATATAATCTGGGATTTTTGTGCTCATCTTTGAACGCTGAAAATTGGAAATGAAGGATGAGTACCTGATGATAGAATCATCTACCATGTACAGGGAAGTTACTAGAAAGTATTTCAAGCTGAACAACCATCTGTCAGAAATATTTAGGCATATAATTGCAAAAACCACCACAAAACCATCTGATTTTTATGTAATTTATGATATTTAAAAAATAATGATATTATCTGGTTTATCTTTCCCAATAGTTTTTGAAGATATGGGTAAGGGTTCACAGATTTTTGATATTTGGGGAGGGGAAAGGAGGTGTATTAGATGAAGCTATACTATTTTTTTTAAAATAAACTACATCAACTTTAACATTGTAATCTCCTTGTCCATAGTATAAAGTTTTTAAACTCTGATCAACCATCCTAAAGTTAAATGGGAGCTGAATGTGTTCACTATTTCTCATCATCAAAGCATATGGTGAAACCCTTATGCTTTTCTGATTCTGTTCCATTATTTGAACAGATGAAAAATGCTGCATGCTTTTAAGAATTATCAATAAATCTAATCTATATTACATACTACTAAAGTATGCATCCGCATTATCCCATAAGAATAAACAAAAATGTGCTTGTACCATGCATATAGAATTTATTTCTTATGTATTACAACTGTTTTGGTCTTCGTGGGTCCCCAAGAGTCTTATCACCTTACCTTGCATTATTCTGTCCTTCTTTTGATCCTTGAAAATAGGAAGTAAGTACTCTATTAACATGCTTACAAGGAAAAAAAAAAAAAAGGATAAGTTGAGTTATTATTCCCTTTCCCTTTTTAACATTCAGACTACGAGATAAACAAACAAGGACACAATTACTGTAGAAATATATCCTGACTGTTTAGAATGTCCTTACTGTTAGAATGTTTAGTAATGCAGTCTTGCAGTATTAATGATGTTCCATGTACATGTGTGCACTTTCATGTGTGGTATGAAAAACCACAGGTGTATATTTGAAATCTCCATTCTTGGTTCACAGAACGGACATTCAAACGCTCACACAGGTGGAAATTCTTATTATGGCCATAATCTGATTCATCTCATTAGGATTCTACTTTAGCTGTAATAGCATTAATACCTTGCACCACTATTAAACTAAAAGGAAAAGCAAGTTAAATGAAAATATAATGTAACTAATATCAACAAAGTTGAGACCCAATCCCCATTGCTGAATGACCCAGATCAGCTGTGCTCCATCAATTATACCATCAATCAAAATCTGGCACATTGTTGTTTTGTTATCTCAGGATTAAGTCCTTCTTTTAACCTCATGAATTTTTTATTCTGGGAATTTTTTTGCTCGTTCATTTGCAGCATCCCGTCTTAAACTTTAGAAGAATTGTGTATCTCTGAATTGGTTTCATCTTACAATATATTGATCCTTCATGTATCCTGTAAATTGGAAATGGTAGAAAATAAACTGGTGATAAGCACTTTTTCTACAGCTGAGTTATTTTTTTCTCTGTCTCTTCTGTATCCTCTTTTCTTAATATTTCTGCTGATTGTGTCTCTGCCTTTCATCTCCTGAAGCATTTAAAAATGATTTATTCTTAGTTTTCATGCCTAGGATGCTTTTACATTTAACCCGTCAGTATTGATCATCCTTCCTCATTACTGATCATCCTTCCTCATTACTGAAGGATTGTAATGGTTCTTGCTCTTGTTTCTTTTACACCAACATTGAACCATTCTAGTTCCTTTCTGGCCTTTCTGAAGTTCTCCCCAGTAAGTGGAGTTATTGTATTCTGGATTTCCAATGTGATGGAAGATCAGAATGCTCTCTCTGCTGCCTGGGAGAGTGGTTTATTTAATTGACAGCTTCTTTTTAAAAAAATCATAGACTCAGAGAAGGGTTTAGGCTGGAAGCTCCTCTTGTAGCCACCTGCTCCAAGCAGAGCTAACTGCAAAGTTAGATCAGGTTGGCCAAGCCTTTATTCCAGGCAGTTTTAAAAACTTCCAAGGATGGTGATTCTGTCACTTCTCTGGGTGGTGTCTAAACCTGCTTTAGTAAAGATTTCTTTGCCTCATTCAAAATGTTCCCTGCTACTAGTTTGGCTGTTGCCTCCCATCCTTTGAGAAGCTCTCCTGTGTGGATGGTGGCCCTCCTGAACCTGGGTGGATGCAGGGACTGTCTTTGCTGCTCCCACACTCTGCACGTGTTACAATCACTCTCACAGGATGACTCTGCCACTGCAATATCCTCAATCAGGTCCTGGTGCACTGGTCAGAACCAGGCCAACAGATGCTGATAGTATCTAAATGTTACTCATAATCCATGCTGGTTAAGGAGGCTCTATTTTGTTTCTGGAAGGGGCTAATGACCCTTAGTGTGTCTGTGTAAATACACATTCAAATACTTCAATCCTCTCTCGAAGTAATACAAGCCCATTGCTCTTAATGGAATTGCATTTCACAGAAAAAGCACTAATTCCTTAAAAGTGACCTTTGCCCTGACCTATTTTTGAAAATGCAAGTATATTTATTGATGTACTGCAGGTGGTAAGAGTATCTGAAGAGAAGGACAACAGACCATATTTTAAATATCCAGAAATAAATAAGCTGGATCAATATACTGTAACAGATTGTTTTGCTCATTAGAAGGTAAAAATAAAAAGGAAACTTGTCAATCTACCAAAAATCTAGCCTTTCAATAAGGATATAATTGGAATAAGCTGTCAAAAACAACTTTGAAATTAAATTCACAGCAGCTGGTACTCAATACATTTCATGACAGGTCATCAAAGATAAAAATTTACCTCTACATGTTACTTCTTTCATCTCTTGTCAGATATTTCAAAATGTCCAGGATTTTTAAAGCAATATTAACTATTTCATGTTAGAATAACACAGAAATTATGCCTTTATCTTAATTGAAGGCTTTTCCTTTGCAGGAATACTTTAGTGTAGCATTTCTTACTGTTAGTATTAATCTTTTCCTAACCCATCCCTTACAGCCTTGACTAGTCCTTAGTTTTGTTGTAGCTTTATCTCTCCAGCTGATTTACTTCCTCCTCTGTAAATAATGTGAAATATTTTCAATCAACAGATTGTAGATACCATCTTACGTGTGAATAATTCTTAGGCATCCAAACATACAAATCCAGAGGTATTTAGAAAGACAGAGGATAGTATTAAGAGTTAAATCTGATAAAGATCACTGTAATTCTGCTCTGCAGCTTGCTATTAAAAAAAATAACCCAACTCACCTTTTTCATAATACCTTCATTGTAATGGAACAATGAACAATTGTTTCTTTTCCACATAGAAAAGTCTCTTTGATATTTCCTATCCCTCCAGAAGCCCTCCCCCCAACCAGTGTAAAACTCTCTAGGTGACTAGTTTCTTTATTCAAGATAATCCATACATTCCAACACAATCCTGTTTCAAGTGTGATATCTCTGCACTGCAAGGAGCTATCAGTGATGATTGTAAAGCAGAGTGTGACCTCTGACAGTGATTGCACATTCCTAGGCCATTGATAGAACTTGGGAAGCTGGAGCTATAGAATAAAGAAGCCTTTCTCCCCATGGGTAGTTGCCATGCCCCTGTTAGAAGGTTGCTAGAAATCCAGATGATTAGTTGGTTTTCACACATTCTACTCTTCTGCCATCAAGGCTGGCGAACGATTGGTTATCTATTTTTGTATTCACTGTGTTTTTTACCCATCTCCACTTTGTTCTGCATCACCTTTACTGATCCTTTTTGTCATTTGCAAAACACTATAGTGGTGGGGAGGATGTGTTACAAAAGTAAAAGGATGAGAGCTAGCAGCTGGGGACTGCGCTAGACCTCAAGAGATCCCTTCTAGCAAAACTCTTCCTACAATTTTAGGGAAGTGTGTAAAACTATTTCAAAGACCAAGCTCAGGCCCAGGGCTCTAGACTGAACTTACTTCAAGCTGTCACTCATAACAGTTGGAGTGGAATACTTTTAGGGCTGGCATGATGCTGCCTTTTTTTTCTTTAACTCCAGAAAAATTCGACTGATTGGTCCTCTCACTGCTTCCCTGGTGTGTGAAAGAGAGAGAAGAAATGGGTAGAGTTGAAAAAAATTCATTGCACCTGCACCCCTGCACCCGTGCACCCCTGCACTGTTATTCTCTAGTCATGCCTAGGCATCAAGGTTCACAAGGGAAGGTGTATTCTCAAAGAATTACTGTAGACCTGCAAGCCTCCAGTAAAATAGAATTCTTTGCTAGGGAACTGGGGTCTCACCATTCAGGATGGTTTTATGAGCAAAACAGCAAAAGCACAGTGCTTTCAGAAGTTTGAGGTCTATACAAGTACATATCTAGAGCAGATATAATCTTGTGAGGTCACCACTTGAGCTGCTTACCACTATTAGTTTCGCTAATTCAGGATCCTTAATTGATTAAATTAGCATTTTAAAATTTTTTTCAAAATGCAGAATACTCAAGAATTAAGCAAACCTTTTGTCTATATCTTATGTTACAAGAATAAGACTGCATTTTATGGAATCATAGAATCATTTAGGTTGGAAAGGACCTCTAAGATCACGAAGTCCATGATTATCATAATTATCACACGATTCATCTAGCAGCTGGGTAACATTTTATGGGAAGGTCTTTTGCCTCAGTATTGAAAGTGAAATATGTTTTTCAGAGAACAAATCCATTATTTAATTTTGTCCAGTTTCAGTTTATTAAATTTCTGTTCAACAGAGTAAGATTTCCTCTTAGTTTTCCCCCTAAGTCTCTTTACAGCATTTTGCAGACTGACTTAGATATACAAAATTAAATATAGAGCTGTGTTCTTTTGACCTGAAATCTTTGACCTGTGAGATAAAGTGACATTGTTTCTGCTTGAGGACCAGTTCAGCTAATTGCTGAGTGATGGCTGTGACACAGCTGGTACACGATTTTGTTCCCAAGGTAACTCTGCCATACAAAGTGATTTAGAATCAATCATTTGTTTTATGGGGAGACAGCAGGTGTTACGTGCTGCACATGGTGAAAATAGGCATTTTTACTGAGAGGGTCATCCTTTTATGAAAATATCCTTTCATCTCCTTTGTGATGTAGAAGGCACATTTTCAGTGTTATAGCTAAAAGAAACACAATGTTTTCAATAGGAAGGATACTCAGTAATTTCTTCTTTGCTTGACATAAGTTCCCTGGGACTAACATGAACATAAAAGGCTGTAATAAAACTGCAGAGAAATACTTTTACCTCTTCTCTTACCTTCAGCAAAACCATGGAGCCTTTCCCTGTGACCCTCACCTAAAAACATTGGTTCACAACAACAGTCAATAAGCTCCTTTATATTCACAACACACAGCAGAGACCATCTCATTAAATAGCAATGTTTGGCAGTTAGGACTGAGTTCATCTCCCAGCAAAGTCTGATGGATTTCTGCGTTTACAGTCAGAGGCACTGGGCTGCTTTTGCAGTGCTGAAATTGTTGCTGGGGAAGGCAAAAACTTCTACACAAACAATTACAGATGCCTTCTTGTTCTTGAGACAACGTCCCCTCCCTCCGAGTGAAAGAAGTCAAATTTTTCATGTGTTCAGAAAAGAAACAGAGACCTTAGTCCCAGATCAGAATTTTTTAGAATGAAATAAAGAAATACTACTCTCTGCACTCCATTAAAGTATCTGTAAAACTGAAACAAGGATATGGGTTTTGAATTGCTGATCACTTTCTGTAGTGGCACAAAACAATCCTTGTTTTCCATCAGGTTCTACCTGCAGGCAAAGCCCCCAGAATCTGGCCTATTATTTCTAAGGAAAAACAAAATTTTGAAGATAACACAAAAGAAGCATTTCTGAGTTTGGTGAAAAATACATTTTTAAGAGCTGCACAGAGAGGATCTCTCTCCATTATTTTCTAAATATTTTTTGGGTTTTGTTTCTTTGTTTAAGAATATCACAAAAGGTTTCTTCAATTATATTAAACCAAAATTTCTTAGCTAAGAGCTGTGAAGAAAATCTGTGATTGAATTCCAATAAATAGACTTTTCTGTCAAAGCTGGGTCCTTCTTAATCCAACCACAAACCAGCATTAGCATAAATTCCTGCGAAACAAGAGAAGATCCTGTCAGATTAATTTAAAGCTATGAGAAATCCCCTTTCAGGTTTATTATCATTTCACAAGTTTAAAAATGAGTGATTTTTTTTTTTACTGTTGTTTTCCTTGGAAATATTTATTATAATTTCAATAACTTCCTTAACATTATTTTTTTTTGAAGGGACACCTCTCCTGCTTGAAGGCATTGTATGGTGGGTTACCCTTTGCCAACAGCCAAACTCCTTTTGTGTAAAAAACAACCTTAAAATAAAAGATTAAAGCATATACCTCTCATCTATTCCAGACAGAGTTGTATGTTCAATTACTTTTTCTCTTTTTTGTCTTGCTTCAGTTACTTAGAGGCTGTTCTTGCATTAGAATTAAATAGTTGTTTTCTAGGCTCACGTTTTTTTTTTTCTGCTAGTGCTGTCTGCATGATCTGGACTGCCTTTTGGTTATGCTGCAGAGATCTAAAGATGCATTGCCTCTGTCTTTTGAACCATTAGAACATGAAGCATAGGCGAATCAAAGAGGCAGGTAAAGTGAAATTCAGTAAAGAATTGTATTCCTATGATAAATCAACAGTCTCAATAGAAAAGCTAAACAATTTTTTGATTGAAAAAAGTAAGTGGTGGCTGACTTTGCCCCTCTTGCCCTTATCTTGCCCTTGCTCATAATGTTGAGATAAACCTCTGATTCTGCAAAACCACTGTGTGAATTCAGTATATCAGTAATCAAATCAGGAGTTCAAAGTGCATTCTTTAGAAACAAGCCCTTCAGTACAGACTGAAACCTATTGAGCTGCACACATTAGGGATGGCTCAAATAAATCTGTAGAGGTGTTACTACATAAATGAAGCCTGGCACCAAAGGAACTCTGATTGACTGAGGTTTGTGACAGTGGAAGACAAAGCCTGTTACCATTACACTTTTCCCCACAAAGCAGGCTAAGTTTTAAAAATAATGAAGATACAATTTTCAGTGCATTTTTATAGATCCTTATTTCCTATTTCTTGAAAAGGACAACATTTTAATATAATTTACAAGTTTTAGAATATATCGATTCCTGAAAGTACAATTTTTTAATAGTAAAAATAATTCTAGTGGTATAGATGCATTGATACTGCCATTATAATCTCTTTAGAATCCCTGGTATAAGGAACACAGTTTCTCAATGTGTCACTCAGAAGAGACATCAATTCTTTGACTCTCCTGATGGTTTTAAATGTCTTACTATTATTTTGTGCTGCCTTTTTTTTCTCCAAATATGTGTCATTACCTGTTGGTCCTACTGTTAATTTCCATTGTTTTTCTACATTCAATTTTTCCCTCTCATATTTATTTGCTTTTTCTAAATTTCTAGTAAATCTCACCAGTTCTGATTCTGCATGGGAAGAGCCAGTGGTTCCAGTGATTTCTTAATCACTTCCTTCTGCCTATGCCCTTCTTTAGTGATGTTGACAGGATGCTTGTAGGTATTTTTAAAATGAGTTTATTTAAAAAATATTTTAAAAATCTTTTCAATCAAAATGTTTAATTCTCAAATATTTGCTCGTAAAAATATATCTATTTTCATTCCTTCCTAGAGAATAACCACAAAGTCAAGCCCTTCTATTAGGCAGTGATAAATTAATGGTAACATTACATGTATCAGATATCATAGATGCACACAATAGTTACTGTAGTAGTAGTATTCTCCTAAATAAGACAATGGCCTTAAGAAATTGCTACTTGTGAGCAAGAAATTTGAGCTTTATATGTTTTAGTGTTTTGCTTTTTTTTTCTTTCATTAATGGAACATATTAATATTTACAAAGCTGATGAAAACTGAAATGTGGGCAATTTTCTGTGATATGTTAAATCTTTTTAAAAATTGGTGACCAGATGTGCAAATGGTTATGTGTGGCTATAAAAAGCAGGAACAAAACAACAAATGTCTTATCAGCTATGTGGAAAGTAAAATGCTATCACCCTATGCAATGTCAATTGCATTATTTTGATCAAGCCATCACTATACCACCAGATTTAAAAAGAAATTACAGTATCTTAAATTAAATTGAATTATCATAGATGCCTGCTACAAAGTCTGCTCCTTTTTTCTTTTCTGTTACTGCTTCTGGCTTCCTTGCTGCAAAACAAATATCTGATTTCGTGCTTGGGCCTACATATTACCCTTATCTCTTTCTCTGCTCTCTCCTTGCCTTTGTTTAACAAAAAAAAGCCAAGCAAATCAATGCATTGATTTTCTGCAAAAGGCTGACTTTCCACCTGATGTTTCAGATGCTTTTGAAACGAGAACTGTAGCACTTTACTTTTTCATGTAAATAAATTACAGCAGTCTCTGATGGCCTTAACTGTAAGGCAAAGCAAGCAGCATATCCTTATCTGCCCGGGGGATGAGGTTATATAAGGTCATAAGGATATCCCTTGAGCTAGCAACCTCAGCACTTGTGGGTGCATCCCATCAGGTCACATGGACTCACATCTTCCCAGTTTCTTCAAACATTCCCTAATTTAATAACTCAAATGGCAGTGAAGTCTTTCTTGCCCTGGACTCTTGCTCCCAAAGGCTGTTCTTGCTGGTAAAATCTGAGCCAAGATGCACTGAGCACTTTGTTCTTTCCTGACTTGCCCCATGCAGCACTGGGCCCTGTTTTCCCGTGTCACCTGTTTGTTGATGGTACATCAGTTGAAACCTTCCTTGTTTTCCTGCATGTCCCCTGCCAGATTCAACATTAGATGGGCTTTGGGTTTCCCAGCCCCACCCCTGGGGGGCTCAGACTGTGTCTCTTCTGGTTGATACCTCTCAGATTCCACTTCTTGGACACTGTTTTTAGATGTGACTTCAGTCAGGAACTCCTTGTACTACATTCCTGTTTTAGTCAGAAACTACATGAAAGTTTCTGGCCACTTTTCCTCGAATTTCTGCACATCAGGATGAACTATTCTTGAGCTTGAAGCCAAGAGCTGTTATTCAGCAATTTGTCTTGTTCCCTCCTCTCACAAGCCTGAACTCCACCATCTCATGGTCATGGCAGCTGAGGCTGTCCCTGACCTCCAAATGCAAAAGACTGTGAAGCTTTCAAAAGCCTGAAAGGCTCTGACTGCTCCTCCTGTGGAAGAGAAAGATGTAAATGCTGGTACAAATGGCCCATGCACAAGAAAGGACCTAACTACTTTTATTGTAAAATCATGGTTTTGCTTCTTTATCAGTCTTGAAATGCTATTGCTTTTGGGACATGATAAGTAGATATAATCTTCAAGAAGATTACAAGTTGTCCTTACCTCAGACAAGTGTTCTGGCTGCATAATTAGAACCAAAAGATGATTTTCATTTATGTACTTGCTATAAGATGTGCTAATATTTTGTTTTTCATTGTGCTGATGTGCTTGTGCTTGTTGGTAAGAGCTACATTTCATTCTCCCTTATTTGCGTTTATTTCACTGAGTTCAGAGTTCAGCTTTAAGACCTATTACTATTGCATTAAGAATGTTTTGCCCCACAAGATACAATGACCGGTTCTATTACAAAATCATTGTGCCAAATCCAATTAGCAAAGATTTTTTGATGAATTAACCTTGTCACAGCATAATATATATACTGCACCTGCTGTTCTGCTTTAGAGCCAGACTTCAGCCCTCCTACAGTTAAGTCCTTGGTTGTTTTGCTGATCCCTTTCAGCTCACTTTTTCCTCCTTGTGTTCAGACGTCACTACCTCCAGATGTCCAAGATTTTCTGCCTCATTTATATGTATGATTTCCCTCTTCAGTTTGTTCTTTCATCATTCTCAGTACTCTCTTGTTGCAGAAGTCTGCAGCAGATGTTTGATTTTTTTGCTTGTACCTTGCCTTATCTCCAAGGATGCTTGCAAATTCTGCTGCTCCAGACAGGAAGGCAAGGCTGATCATTGGATTTCATGAATAGCCAAAAGAGAAGGTTATTTAACAATACAGCTGGGGAAATAGCATCAACAATTTTTATTTATGTGCTTAAGGGAATCTAACCCCCAGGGTAGCATGAACCTCCATTTTGGAAAATGGGAAAGGTGTGGTGGAAATTCATGTTCTCTTCACTTCTGGCAGTTCCCTGTGAAGAGAAAGTGCAGAAGAGGGAAGAAGTTTGCCTTTGCTGTGCTTGCTTCCCTGTGTGGAGGCACCCAGTGCGACAGTGTGAGGAATACAGACTGTGAGCCAGTGTCAGGGTAAATTTTAGGACTTCATAAGGGGTTCCAGGCAGACTAGAGACCTGAATGGCTGATCCAGTGTAAGCGGTCACGGCTGAGCCCACTCTGCTAATCTCATCAAATATTTGACTGTGACATTGTGCCCTGCCTCTGGGAACTAAGACCCTATAAAATCTCCTATCCTCCTCAGCTTCCATGGTCTTTAGCCAGAATCCTGGCCTGCAGCATCACGGGCTGCCTCTTTTGGGGCCATTCCTGGGTGGTCTACTTTTCATGCTGGATTTGACACAGATCTCCTGCTTCATCACCACCACCCGCAGCATCTGCCTTGAGAACCGAGGCAGGTATGAGGAGTATCCTTCTCCCTCTGGCTGGTCAGGGAAGGAAAAGGAAAAAACTTGGACTTTTTGCTGGAATCAGATGCTTCTTGATACTGGGCAGAAAACACAGAGGTCTGCACTGTGGGCCATCTGTCATCTCTTCAGCTGACAGCCTGACTTGAAAACAAATCAAAGGATCAGTCACTGGAGAGCAGGCTTGCATGGCCAGCATCCCTGTCAGATGGACTGCTGTCTTTCAAGTACAAGGAAGATGGATGCAGCTAGCACAGCAGGGCACACACGCTTCCTGACAGGGATCAGCTCTGGAGCAATATTCATCTGGTATTCAGAAAGCCCAACTCCTCCTTAACTCCCAATGTCCCTCCTTCTCCAGGCACTGACACTGGCTGGCCAGAACAACCTGAGCAGAGCCCACTGGGACAGACATACCAAGGAGATGAAAGGACAGGGGTGATACCTCCTCTACCTGCCTGGAAAAGAAAAAAAGAATCATGGCCTTAAATGGCAGGAGGATAAATCTTTCAACAGTAACTACGGAAAGAAAATCACCTGCCAGGATTTTGGCCTTCTCTTGGAGCACAGCATAATGCCCAGATTCTCCACTGGGATGAGATGTACTTCTGCATGAAGAGCTGTGGTGTTGGTGCCCTAGGGAGGGCAGGCAGTGGCCACCACTGCCTCCTTTGGTGGCCCACTCCTGGCATTGAATAAACATACCCAGAGAAAATGGGTACAGCCTTCCCCCCATTTCCAAGACACCCTCTATTCTGGCGTCTGTGTTGTAAATATTCCTGCTCCCAAGATGTCTCCCTGCCAGCAGAGCCCTGGACAGCATCCACCAGGTTTGCTCTGAGATGGTGAGGGCAGTGCAGCCTGCACAGTGTGACCACCAGCCATCGCTGACCAGCAGCAGGCAGACAGGGCTGCTCAAGAGCTGATGTGGCACTGTAATGTGAAGGGGAAGGTGCTCCATTCCTTGAGGTGGAAAGGGAGGAGGCAGAGGAATCTGCAGTGGAGTCATGGCTAACATTAGGTGTGGGCAGGGAGCTGTTGCCATGATCACTGCTTCACCCCACTGGTACTGTGCAAATCCAGCAGCATTTTTTCTTTCCAGAGAATTTTTCTGAGGTCAGCATGTGTGATACTCCGTCCTCTTCCAGGGCAGGGGAGTAGAATCCTTTGGGTGCTGTGCCTAACAAGCTTGATCTTGTTTGGGAGATGCATGTACCTAATCAAATTGTTCTGTAATAGTAGTGTGCATGCAGGAGGAGGGGGTGTGGGACCCTTGATATGACATAGTTGGTTGCTATGCAGCTGTCTGCCTCTGCAGCTACTGCTTTTACTGCTGCAGTTGCTATAGGAGACTATCTGATGAAGTGATGAAAGATTTCTCCCCTCACTCTCAATGGCATATTGCCCAGCTTTGTGTACACTGCATACCAAGCATCCAATCCCTGCAAAAATCTATCCCTGTTTTCTTCCTTCTCCCCTGGCTGGAAACCATGGAAACCAAGCTGACTTGATTCTGCCATGGACAAAGAATAGAGAGGTGGCCCAGAGATGTGGCCCTTGACAGCACCACTGAGCTATCCCCATTCTTTGCCTATAGGAAAGACTTAAGGCTTTATTTAATCAGAACTGAAACTCAATGACACCAGTGTTTAATTTAAGATACTATTTACAAATGTTCTTTGACATGTTGCTAGTTTCTGTATACTCACTTCCCTCATATCAGGCATCCCTAGCCGTGAGGGAAAAGAGTGTGGACTAGGATTCAGATTCATTGCATCCCTTGAGGTTTTCAAGGTGTTGTTTGTTAAATAGCCAGATGTTAGGCAGAGCCACACATACATCTCCTGGCTGATCCATCATTTGGCAGGGGGTTGCAACACTGCTGCTTTCTGACTCAGAATGATTTGTTGAGCTGAAATATTTTCAGGGTTGCAGATGGGCATACACAATTAGTTTTCCCAGTTGAAGTGAGGACCCTACATCTTCCTGGTCAAGAATAAAACAATGGCCTGCATGCAATCACTCGCACTCAAGGGAATAGTGCACGTCCCTCTCATGCATACCGTCTGGAGTGTATATCCTCTGGAGTGTATACCCTCTGAGTGGTAGCAGCCCTTTATGGCATCCTCAGCCTCTTTTGTCCCCTTCCAGCACACCAGGCCAAGAGGCCTAGCTGAAAAATGGGACCCTGAAAGGGAGCCACATTCCAGCCTGAGTTGCCAGTGACCAAAAGCTCTGTATTATCAAAGACCAGGGATTCATGCTGAGCTACACCAGAAAGTGGGCTGCAGTCTTGATCCTGGGTATGCCCTGTCTTAAACATTTATATTTTTTCATGGCTGTTCATCTGTTTGCAGCTTATCTGTCCCAGCTGCTGTGTTAACTCTCTCTGAGAGGCAAGAGATACAACAGCTGGTATCCAAATCTTCTCTAAATCCTCAGTCTTATGGGAGATCTTAACAAAGAGAGGCAATGGTTGCCATCTCCTTGGTGTAAAGAGCTATCTGTTGTCCTTTGATTATGACGAGAATTAAAAGTTCTTCTCCCTTGAGCTGACATTCTAGGAAGGAAGAAAAATAGGTATTTCCCTTGTAATAGAGAAAAGGCTAGAGCTGTGTTTGTTGTGGCCCTAAGGGACAACCCCAACAGAAGCTGGGGATGAACAAACAGATCCAGAGCAGCCCTGCCCAGAAGGACCTGGGGGTGCTGGTGGATGAGAGGCTGGGCATGACCCAGCCATGGGCACTCACAGCCCAGAAACCAAACGTGTCCTGGGCTGCATCCAAAGCAGTGTGGGCAGCAGGGCAGGGAGGGGATTCTGCCCCTCTGCTCTGCTCTGGTGAGACCCCACCTGCAGTGCTGCATCAGCTCTGGGGTCCCAGCACAGGGAGGACAGGGAACTGTTGCAGCAAGTCCAGAGGAGGGCCACAAAGATGATCAAAGGGATGGAGCACCTCTCCTATGAGCAAAGCCTGAGAGAATTTGGACTGTTCAGCTTGAAGAAGAGATGGTTTAGAGGTGACCTAATTGTGACCTTCCATTATCTGAAACTGAAGGGAGCCTACAAGAAGGATGGAGAGGGACTTTTACCAGGGCAGTGACAGGACAAAGGGGAATGTATTCAAATTGAAAGAGACTACCTTTAGATAGTTATGAGAAAGAAATTCTTTAATTTGAGAATAGTGAGGCTCTGGAATAGGCTGCCCAGAGAAGCTGTGGATGCCCCATTCCTGAAGGTATTTCAGGCTGTGTTGGATGGAGCTCTGAGCAACCTGGTCTAATGAAAGGTATGCCTTTCATTTCAGGGGGGTTGGAACTTTAAGGTGGCTGGCCTTCTAACCCAAGTCATTCTGTGATTCTCTGATCCCATGAAGTACAAACATGGAAGAGAGGTTACTGTGTCAAGGTCAGTTGGGATAGGGCTCTAAGACTGCCAGAGTGAACATGACATGATACTGGCATGATAATGTCCATACTGCCTGCTGGGATTGTTCCCACATCCAGACCATGCCCAGGCATAGCTGACGAGTGTGCCAGTTGGAGAGGCTAAACACTTGCCACAAGGGCTTATTAAATGTTAATCAGCCTGGAGAATCCTGTATCACTATTAGATTATGTGCTTGGCACAGTTTGACTCGTGTTATGTCAATACACACAACCCCAGGCTCCATGGACTATGTTAACACTGGCCAGAAGATTACAGAAGAGACAGTAGAGGGGATCTACAAAGCTAACAGATTTTCATGCAGAGACAGAATGAAAATGCTGTGCAATTATCCTACAACATAAATTGACTGACTTCATAAGTGGTATAAAAACACTTGTCTTGTTGAAGCAAAACCACATAGCAGCGGGGTCCTATTCCTGGTCTCAGTAATCCTAGTTGCAAGAAACAATTATTTTTTTTAAAATGAGTCAGATAGGGCACATCAATGGGTTGCTGCTCCCTAAAGGACAGAGAGACAAGAATCAAGAGCAATAACCCAGATGACAGGGCAGGGGTCTCAGCCAGAGCCCAGTCCCACAGCCCCTATGCAAAGTGAGTAGGGCAGAACCAGGAACAGTGACTGGCTTCAACCAAGTGTCCAGACCTCCAGGCACGTTCATGTTATTGTGGCAGGTCTCAGGTCAAGCCAGAAATTTAGTCTGCAGGACATGTATTGGGTCAATGGGGACTAGAGCTGGAGACCAATATTCCAGTGACTTGGGGAGGAACAGAACATCCAGAGCTGAGCTCAAACAGAGCTCCTGGTCCTTGGGACAGGGTGTTAGGTGGAGGTCCCAGGCAGAACCGGGTCAGGGCTGTTGAGGCTTATTTGACCCTTCAGAACTTAGTCAGGGCAGATGGTGCCTGGACAAAAAGTACATAGGCAGAGAGCAGGCAGAGCCAGGCAGTCTGCACAAAGGCAGAGTCAAAGGACTCTGCATGGTCAAAAGGACTTCACACAGAGAAAAAAGACCACAGAAGAAACAGCAGCAAGAGTTCTCTGTAGAAATTAATCAAAAGACAGCATGGGAAAGGAATATTACACTGAACCCTAACAAGTGCTTCTACCAGCAAATTGAATATGCCTAGCAGCAAACATATCCAGGCACTGAGGCCAGCTGGCATGAAGTGGCCTGTGCCTGTGCTTGTAAGCTGCCTTGGCTTTCAATTATTAAACTACATCCAGCTCAGGAAATTCCCCATGGAGCATACAGAAGGCAGGGCAGTACTCTGGGCATTTTTGGAGCTTTGGCTATCTGGCAAGAGGAGAGCTATTTTTCCAGCCCCAAAGGTGTCAAGTGTCAAGAAAGTAGCTGGCTGATAGGACATGCAACAAACACATGTGACCAAACGAGGCTCAGATCTCCTGAGTGCCTGTTCACCAGACTGAGTTGCCATTCTGCATTCCAGCAGTGGGGCACGTTATGAGTTATGGGGGCATCCAGAGCTCCTGTTCTGCCTGAGCTCTGGCAAATGCCTCGGCAGCATTGATAAATGCTGATAATCTCTGCTGATAAACTCTTGGCCATCCCAGGCTGATGGCAGAGGTCGTTTTGGGACATCCTCAGCCTCCACTTTGCTGCTATTCAAACTGAACCTCTGGGCTGTGGAGGGCTACAAGCCAGGCTGTGATTGCTTTATTGCTGAGGAGAGACCTCCAAAATGAGAATAGTCTCAAACCACAGAATTATATTTCACGTTTTTGAGACCACTTGGGATTTTCCATTTTCTGATTTTCTGATTTTTCTGCTCACTGTTGTTTATTCCTCCCTACCTTTAAGTTGTGACTCATCCTTTAAAGACTGCGCAGCCAAACTGGCAAACAATATTCTGGAATGGACTGTGGATGTTCTCAGTAAAATAATATTTTTGTTCTCTAATTCCTAATTCACACTTTCTTTCCTTCCTTGGGCACTAGCATTTACCAAGAATGATTGTCAACAGCTCCGAGATTCCTGTCAGGAGCACCAATGGCTCATGGCTGTACCTGGGCAGTCAGGGCTGTTTCCTGCTGCCCTTCCCACAGCTCTGTAATTAGTAACACTGAATTCCCTCTGCCATTTGATCTCATGGTCTTTTAAAATTCTAGGACATTTTTCAAATCTTTGAGATCAGTTTTAGTTTTTATAAATTTTGAATAATTTTGACATCTCATTATTCAACGGCTTTTCTAGGTAATTTGTGAATATGTTGAGCTCACATCCTAAGGTATATTCCTGTTAATGTAAGAGATCTGTGGCAAGAACTGGCTATTTAGCCTCATCCTATATTTTCTCTCTTTTAATGAACAATTTTTCTTATCTTTTATTCTTTCTATTTTTTTTATTTTAATGAGAGAATTTTTGAGGAGAGACCTTGACTGGATTTTTTCATTTCTGAAATACAAATATACTTACCCATCTCCTTGTTCACTGCCTAAAAGAATTCATCAATTCATCAATTTGTGAGGGATAACCTCTCTACAAAAACTGTGTTGACTTTTGCTTGCTTAATCATTGATCACAGATCTATTAATTTTCTCTTTCATTCCACTTTCACTCAATTTTCCTTAAGTCAAAGATAGACTTCTGACTCGTACACCCAGGGGCAGTTTTCAAAATTTTCTATGACATTTACTTTCTATTTTACTGGTAGCAAAATAGATTTAAGTCATAGATTACACACTTGGCTGGTTGACAATCTGTTTTACAATCTGGCCAAATAAAAACCACTGATTTTGAAATAGTTTTATTATTTTTCACTTCTTATTTGTGTTTTCCAAGATGTTTTTCTTCCTTCACCTTTCCAAAGAATACTGTATTTGAGTTCTCAGTTTCTAAAGCCCTTTGTGCTTGTCGAAAGTGATAAAAAAGTGTTATAAAGAATGACCTTGAAAATTCATAGTTCAGAAAAATCTGCGTGAAAAGCATTCCAGGAAGAGTTTGACTCACCTCTTCCATTTAATTTTGTTTCGATCCATGTGTTTTGTTTTGATCCATAACTTTTCTACCAGCTACTGATGATAACCAAAATAGCTGGGTTCAGTATACTAGGAGTGTATATTAGTAGTCTATCCCTAGATAATCTATGCCTTTCCAAGCAGATTTTTAAAAACTAATAAAGACATAAGGCTTTCCTGTCAGAGCTTTCTTAAAATTTAAATATAGATGCAAGGGCAGGTAACATATAAGAGTAGAGTGTATTTTTATATATATATGTATATACAAGGATATTTTTCTATGTATACAGATATATATAAAAATAACTGATCAGGAAACTAATTCTGCTATAACATTAACCAAAGTTAATTAACCAAATGTTTATCCCCGGTTTTTGGTTATGTTGTCTGGTACCTAGAAAAAAGTATTTAGCTAACAAAAGAATTAGTCAAGATCTCTTGATCCTTGAAAAGGTCTATCTTGAACAAAATAAAGCCACGCTGTAAATTTCCATTAATCTTTATCACACAGGCCTAATCAAACGACTTTGGTTCTGATTAAACCTAATGTAAACACAGAAGTTTCAATCAAGGATCTTCCCTTCCTTACATTACTAAGAGGAGTAAACTTTTTCAAATTTTCTACATCCTATGATACAAGAGCAGTTTGGGGATTTTTTTGAGAAATCTAGATGAGTCTAGTATTATGAAATGCTCTTTCAACATTCATAAGGCAGACCTTGGGAAGTTTGAATTCCTTCACTAAAAGCCAGGTTGCTTTGATCATATTGTTATGCTGATCACTTTGGGTTTGGTTTATCTTTTAGGTGGACAGCAGTATACAGTATTCTATTAAGCACTCATTGCAAAAAATGCTAAATTGCTATGAGAACTGTAGGTTTTCTTGGACGAATATACAGACAATTTTTCCTAGTCATAGATTCTATGTAAGGTGTGAGTTTGAAGATACATCCTAGAGTCATCTAGTTCAGTGCCTCAGTTGAAATCAGGACTACCTCTAAATTAATCATCTGTTCCTACTGGTGCACAGAAAACTTAGGAGTAAATGGCAATCAGAAAATAGGATAGAGATGAGTAATCCTGGAGCCTAAGGTGTAAACAGACTGCTCACTAATCAGGTGTAACTTCAATGACATAGGTTTGTTTTGAATGTAGTGAGCAGTGAAGTATGAAAGCTCCTGGGCCCAGAATCAGTGGCACACGAGGTGTGCACCACACCACAGAGCAGCAGTGGAAGCCCTTTTCCCAGCTGAAGTGTTTCAGCTTTGCAAAACTGTGAGTGGAGAATGCTTAGACTGGAGGACTGAGTTCATAACAGGCAGGTTAATAGATAGAGAGCTTGCTTAGATGGAAAGGTCACAGTGACCTTGTTTATTGAAGAAAAAGAAGAGATTTTATATTTTTATTACTATGAGGTTGTTCTTTGGCTGGCAATGACATGCTGGCTAAATTATAATAATAATGTAACCATGGTAATGTAGGCTTAGTGAAAGTGATTTGGTTAACTAATTTTACTGAATGTATTAACTAAAGACTCAAGTAAAACTTGGAGGGCAAGTCTTTCTGTCTTTTCCTAATACAGTGTTTCCAGAGAGCACTCTCCTCTTCTTCCACTGGTGCAGGACATGATGAAGGAGGCAGGCTACTGCTTTGGCATTAGCCACGATGGTTGTGTGGCAGAGTGCTTTAGTTTGGGTCATGAGGACACTCCTCAAACAAGTGTCCCCATCACCCCCATTCCACTGCTGCAGTGTTACAGAGTGGGAACTGAATTCTTTTGCTATGAAGCTAAATTAGAAGGTGTGTGTCAACAGCACACCTAATGTGCTCCAGATCCACATGACCCCTCAATACATGAGACCAGACCAAGGCTTGATCAAAATAAAGCATATCTATGTCCATCATATCTGGACATTGCTTCCTCACCAGTAGGTGTCTCATTCTACCTATGTGTATTATTATTTAAAGCAGACATATTCAAAAGATGTTAACTCTGTTTCTTGATGCCTACTTAATTGAGCCTTAGACTTCCTGCAAGAATTTAAATGTTAGATCAGCAACTGAACCCAGAAAGAGTTGTGTTAATGCTACCCCTTTACAACAAAGTCTGATGGTTGGCAGTCACAGGGATCTTTAATATAATCTTGATTGTTTTTAGTTCTCTAATACTTGAGGTTTCTTCCCTGAATATCTTTGAGGTCTGTTGGTATTTTATACCTCTCAGCCTTGTGGATTGTGTGGTGAAAAAGATATGCATGGCCTGCAGAAAAGAGTACAAAGCAGGACTACAGACTAAAATACAATAGTTTACTTCTTTGACACTGCTTATACAGAGGGTAAGAAAATGAAAAAAGACCTTGCAGAGAGAAGAGAATGTGTTTAGTGCAGAAAACAGAAATAAACATAATTTGGGAAGTTCTTGCTCCATTGTAGTTTGAGACACCTCATAGTCATGAGCTAAAATGATTCCATGGTTTGCAGGAATTGGATCACAGGGTATCCACAGTCTTATAGTATCAATATTACATCAAATTTAAACAGGTTTATCTAAGTTATGCCTCCTGCAGAAGGTCAAAACCAGGGAAAAAAGTGCCAAAGCACTGAAGGCAATGAAAACAGCAGAAATAATGCATTCATTAGTGGCATGTCTGAGTTTGTAAAGCACTAGGCTGGCTGTTCACCATTTGATTTGAAATGGCAGAATTTGGACAGTACCTACAGCTGCTGTAATGCTGTGTAATCTGATGAATCACTTCTGCATTTAAGCACCGAGTACTTGCTGACTAAGACTGATTACAGAATTGTGAATCCACAGTTAAATTATAAGTCAAAATCGTTTTTCCAAAAAATGTAAATGAAAGGTATTGCTCTTTTTAATCTTCAGCTATTAAATTTTATGTGACCATTCACATAAATATGGGATATAGCGATATGACTGAAGGACTGGTGCAAACCTATAATTTGTTCCTGATCTTAGAAGTCATTAAGCCATAGCATTTCCTCCCTTATGAATGCAAATGGTCTTTATTGAGCCTATTATCATAAAACATATACCTCTTTATGCTGTGGTGTGAGATTTCTCTGAGATAAAGAGCTCAAATCGTTACGTAATTCATTGTATCATCTCTCTCATGTTCTCAGGAGAAAGACAAAGAGGTACGACAATTAGCATTGATTATTATTAAAACTAATAGTGTGGTTTTTTACATCTGTGTTTTATTCCCATTTATCATCTTCTTTTACACTGTTGCCTCATTTTTAATTTACCAATTTCTTATCTATGCTCCATTTCTCATCTCTTTTTTGCCTCACTGTTTTGCTCCAGAGTTCTGAACACATCACTCACATGGAGCAATCGGGTAGGACAGGGGCTCTCTCTGGCCTGCTGTGTCATGCTTGGCTCTTCCAGGTCACTTCTTAATGCTTAGACCTGCTTTGAATCAGTATGGAGACAAGGACTGTACTCAGATTCCACTGTATGTCAAAAGCCTAAAACAACAGGTGAGAAGAAGGATAAAAAGTCTTATGAAGAACTGCAGAAATCACTGATATTTCAGGGTATGGAAACTGAAGAACTTGTAAAGGGTAGAATGGGTAATAACTGGTTGGGTACTGCACTGATAAAGGTGGGCAGCACATATGAGTAAAGCATTATAGAAAGCACATATTTAAAATGAAAGAACATAAACACAGGGCTGAAAGGAGAACCAAATCTCCTTTCAAATGTCAAAAGCATTTTCTATCTCCTTTCATTTGGAGAGTAATGCACTAATAGCAGAGTGGAGAAGACTCAGGCTTCCAATAAGCATTTTAATAATTAAGATAAAAGGAAAAAGTTGGATATAACTGAAGAGATGAGGAAGAGAAAACTTTAAAAACCTGAAGGGGCTTTAGGAAAGTTTGAAGTTAAATATAGCTTAAACAATAGCTCTTTAAAAACTTACTAATTGATGGACTGGGGAACTGGAAAATAATTTTCCACAACATCTTTTGTGTGAGAAGGAAAGTTCATAGAAAAAACGAAGAGCAAAAATATGATCCAGCATTGGTTTCTTATGGGGCCACAAGACAGAAAGTTGAGACAAACAGAGTCAAAACCATATTAGTCTGGACAATGAGTCATGCTCCAGAGTCATGCTCCTTTGAGTCATAATCCAAGATTGGCAGAAGAAAGAAGAAAGAGAAGAAGGAGAAGAAGAAGAAGAAGAAGAAGAAGAAGAAGAAGAAGAAGAAGAAGAAGAAGAAGAAGAAGAAGAAGAAGAAGTCTGCAGCTACCAGACACCCCAAAATGAGGAAACAAAAGAAAAAAGTCAGCTTAAGGTTTACAAAGGATGAAGCAGGCTTTCTTAGGATATGAAAGATAATCCCTTCTTGTGAAAGCTGTAACCAATAGCTTCTGCATGGTGGGGGTGGTGGGCATGGATTACACACACCTGATGTTCAGACTAGTGATGTTTTTCCTTGGTGGAAGAAAACTTGGGCTGTCTGCATGACATCAAGGTTCCTGTGATCCTCAGATTCCATTCTTTCCACACTTATTCATCGCTTTTCATCTTCACATTTGCTAGCAGAGTGTATCAAATTATCTAAAAATAACCATGCTTTCTTGTATCTGGAAATTAGCCAAAGGATATCCTTCCAATAGAAAAAAATGAACAAGAATCTGCCAAGCAATCCTTTGTACAGAAGTTGAAAGTAACTAAAACACTGCACAGTATTTTTGAGGATAGCAGCACAGCAGACAATATCCAAATGACATTCTTATTTTCTTTTTTTTTTTCCCCTGAAATTCACTGTTGACATTCTTTTTAAGTTTTAAAAGGTGCTTCTGTGGTACATTTGTCTTCTAAAACAGCTGGTGAAAAATCCTTTTCTATGGTAACCAATCTTTCTGGTTAGGTATTTAAGGGTTATTTTCCTCATTTCCTCCTGTTTTTATTCTTCTGCATGGTTGATACACATGTTGCATCACTTTTTTTCCCAGCCACAGTACAGCTGGGGACAACCAGCCCTTTTTATATAATCTAAACAGATTCATTTACCCCACTGGTTTGTAGCATTTAAAATAATCCCTTTGTCTGTCATGCAGGCCTCCCACCCCTCCACCAAGCTGGAATTTCTTGGGCATGTAAACGCAAACAGGATGTGCTGGGGGCACCAGGTGCTAGCTAGGGGTGTTTCTTAAAACACCTTCTGGGCAAGGTTCTGCTAACCCCCTGCATCTGAAATGCCATGAAGCTGACCCACGTTTGTATTATTCTAAACAAATAAAAGGACTGGAAAATAGCCTCTTAAAACATGTGTATTTCTGACAGATGCATAATAGTCTTTGGCATACTTCCAAGCTGCCGTTTCACTGCTGATTAAGTCAGAGGATGAAACCAGTTGTTCTGCGAGGAAAAGTGACAGGAAAAAAAAACCCAAACAACTCAGGATCTCTCATGGCACTGAGATGGTAAATATTTGTTCTTTGAATAAGTTTGCCACTCAGATTTAACAACATTTTTCCTCAGGCAAAGTTCATTCAGTACTATGTGCTGCAATGAGGGTAAGCATGGGATTGTTCCTGCACTACAGGCTACTATTCTGTACATATTTTGTGTCGTGGAAATACACACCTCACTTTTGGTGGTGTTTCTCTTTTCCCCTATCATCCCAAGCGCTGCATCATACAGGAAATGCCAAACCCCCTTTTTCCTGCCTGAGATGTAATTTCACCTAGTCAGAAAAAGGAAGGACAACTTTATCTCCAAGCAGTGCTCCCCATGCTCACACTCCTCCCCTTTTACCCACCGTGATCTGTGCCCCAAGGTAATGAAGGTTTCGGGCAGTGTAGCTGTGCATCCCCTCCTGGTGGCATTTCCCACCTGAGGGGTGCAGAAGGAGAGCTGAAATTCATTAAGCAAAGCTCTCGACCCAGCTCCAGCACAGCCTTTGTGTCATATTCCCAACAGGTCCTTCAGTGAACTTGTATCTAATTAAGATATTTAATCTTGTTCTATATCTGGTAATAAAGAAAACTGTAATTTTTTTTTCTTATTAGGCACTCCCCTGTGTTTCACAATAGCAAAAATCTTGGAAAAAGAGTATTTCTATTCAAAGGTGTTCTTTCAACAACGTGTAACTTCAAAAAAGTTAATTCCACTCCAATGATCTATAACAAATTTCAAGGTTTATTTTGCAAGATATCTGCCCACCACTGTATCAATAAGACTGTAACAGCTGCCTGCAGGTAGAAATCCTGTGCCTTGTGCCTTAATTACATAAACCTCTATACAGCCAAGCAGCTGTCAGGTTACTTGAAAAGATCTGTGCACTCTTTTTCTTTCTCACTTCTATTTCCTCTTCATGAAAGTGGCCTGCTCTGCTATCCCTTTTCATAGAGAGTTCAGGTTGACCTTAAAGTTTTAGCTTCTCACAGCAATAAGTATAAACATTTCTTCTGAAGGGTAAAAATCTCAGTTGTGTTCTGATGTTTTTTATTTAAAACTCCAGATTGTTACTGGACTTAATTCCATCATTGTCTTTAGAATGGGCAACAAAATGCATATTTGTAAACATATTATAAAAAGAAGGGGAAAAAAAAGAAAAAGTCTTTAGGGACTTTAAACGCCATAGTGTGGTGGAGTTTATTAAAGTAAACAAAAATGCAAGGAAATGGTCAATCCAGAAGCTTCACTTTTACACACATCAGATCCTGAATGATCAGATTTTCCTTCTCCTTCAGCAGCTAGTTGTTATAAAATGGCCTTTTCAACCTGTGAAAATGTTTCCTGCATCCCCACATTTTGTGCCCATATGTCTCCTAACAGGCTTTTTACTTTTAAGTTCTTAAGGTGTCTCCAGCTCCAGGCTTATCCCAGAACTGCATTTGGTAATATGCCTTCCTGTCTCAAAAATGCACTCAGAATTATTGCAAAAGTTATTTTCTTGCATCTTCCAGGTCTGTAATCTGGAGAGTGACACGCAAAAGACCTTTCATCACAAAAAGCAGAAAATAACACTCATTGCACTGCATTTTTTTGCCTTTGTGATTCCTGCCCATACCAGAGTGGCACTAGCACACACACACCACATTTTAAGTTGGCCCTCAGCACAGCTTTTCCTGGCACACAGCTGCCTGGGTGTTTAAGTGCTTTTCTGAACAAATATACTGCAATTAGGCCAATTCAAAGACCACTCACCCGAAGTTGTCTGCACATACTGCACTCAAATAAACAACACTGGAGCCAGCAAGAGGGCTATGACCACCTGATGGTTAGCCAGAAATTTCTCTCTTTGGCAAGCTATTCACATCTGGGACACCGTGGCAGCATCAATATGTAGCATGACAAAATACATTGGAATACATTGGAGTGTCATCCATTTTGAACACATCCCAGGCTTTTGCTCACTGCCTGGAAGCCCCTTAGTAATAATCAGCAAAAGTTTTTTGAAAGCCATTTGGTCAGACCATCTCATACCTTGGGTTTTGGCCCTGCAAGTAGTTTTGTGCTGTCCCCAGTGAGTATGAAGGCAACTGCAGAACAGGTTATTGCTTACATCATACCCATGTAAAATTATAACTCTGCATACCCACAGCCCATGTACTTCAACTGCATGCCCACTGCATCTGTGTGTTTGATATAGGAACCAGAGAGGAAAGATAAGAAAGCTGGTGAGGGACTTTTTAAAGGCCATATATTGACAGGTCAAGAGTAAATGGCTTTAAACTGAAAGATGGAAGGTTTAAATTAGCTATTAGTAAGAATTCTTCACTGTGAGGGTGGTGAGACACTGGAACACGCTGCCCACAGAGGCTGTGGTGCCCCATCCCTGGAAGTGTTCAGGGCCAAACTGGATGGGCTTTGAGCAACCTGGTCTAGTGGAAGATATCCCTGCCATGACAAGGAGGCTGGGACTAGATGATCATCAAGGTTCTTTCCAACACAAACCATTCTGTGATTCTGTGATAGGGGATGCAGGGCAATCCTTCCTTGCCTAGTGAGGGCTGGGACCCTGGGTACTTCTCCAGCCCCGAGTGGTGGTGCTCAGTGGGGGTGGTTCAGTCTTTAAGTGGAGCTCACAGCAAGGCTGGGTGTGATGTTCTCAGCACAGACACAACCAGATCCCCATGGACCCCAAAACTTTCACATAATTCCCCTTACATGCCCTGCCCCTCATAGTGCTATCAGAAACTTTTGACCATTTCTCACTCAGAAACTCAAGTCCATGAATTTTCCAGGTCACATTCAGCAGTTTAACATGTTCAGGTACTTTCTGCTCAGGCCAGGGCCCTGGCACTTGCACATACTTCAGGAGTAATGGTACAGATTACTGAACCGACTGAAAATGTAGTCACAGGCAGTCAGATAATCTCAATTTATTTGTTTGAAGGGCAAAGTATCAACCACATCACAGTCCTGCACACTCTCCCATGTATTCTTCCACACACCAACTTGACCACACCCATGACCTAGCAAGGACTCCTGAAAAAGCTGACACATCCCAATGGATATTCTCCCTTCTTAAAATACAGGATGTCTTGAATTCATCACATTCATATCACACATGTTCCAGGAAGAGCCCTTTTTGGTCTTAGGTTTACTAATCACACAGAAACTTCCCCAACCATTATTCTACAGACACAGCCCAGGGTATAAATGATAATGAAAAGCATAAAACAGATATCAAAATTGTGTGAACATAGACTGCAAATCTGAAGTTAATGCCTAGTTGACTTGATTCTGCAAACAAGAAATAGAAATTATCATGGATTGAAAGAAAAAGAAGAAGTTTTGAAGCAGAGAAATTCCAGACAGAGAGAAAACTCCCAGTAAGGATGGCCATTTCTACACCTCTATAGGCATGCTGATCTTAGACAAAAGAAAATAAAAAAAAGAAAGAAAAAGGAAAGAAAATTAATTAAAGAAATAATATATCCATAATATTTTGAATATAAGGTTCAGATTCATGATTCCTCGAGAAGCTAGAGGTACATCTGAATCTGAGTTCAGTTTTCTGTATACAATCTCTACAGACTATTCTTTGGTGAAGAAATGTCCCATTCAAATATTAAAGATTAAGAGGTTCTACCTGTGCCCTGGAGAATACAGATATCAGTTATTTTATGGCTAATTTGAAGGATGAGGAAGTCTTAGAAGTCAGGGTGCTCGAATACATGTGCTACAGTCAACATACACTGTTGAAGTGCTGCACTGAAATATATTGACAGAAACTCTGTGGGCAAATTTAGAACCCCAAATGGTCACCCATAAAATCTACTTGTGTTTATGTTCAAGCTATTGGCAGGTGTTAAAGTATCTCAATAAACAAGCATTTTGTGGCTTACTGAAAGTAATTAACATATGGAATACAAAAGTTTCCTAATGACTGAAGAGACAAATTTCAAAAGCATAGATTTTCTGCAGTGGTATTAAATTAGTGCTGTAGATGAGAAGAAAGAAATGCTATAGAAGAAGTTATATGCACAATCGCTCCTTTGGCAAGGATTTTCTGAGATCAGAGGAAGCAAAGCAATCAATCTTTAGAATCCCTTGAGAAGTGTGATCATGTAAGGCCTCAAAATGTTCTCTGGTACAATTATCACTGAAAGGAAAGGAGACCTATCAAACTGTGAAACACCTTATGTTGGTCTGACAAAATTGCTCTAATAAATGTTAATCAGAAAATGTAATGAAATTCTGCACAACACTGCCCAATTTTATTGCAAAGCATTGATGTAGGCATCAGTTCAGCTACTGGCCAGTCAAAGACTATGAAGTGATGACAATCCATGCTAATAATAACACAGGGATCGTTAAAAGGCAGCGTGGTTTTAATACAAATAAGAGAAGAATTTTATACTTGCCTATAGCATGCTTTCCAATGGATTCTCTCATGATGTATATGTTTTCCTCTCCTTCAGATGTTTCCCAATACTTGATCATAACATATGTGCCCAACAGTCTCTTTAAGCTATACAAAAACTAAACTTAGTTAGGGCTTAGGTTGTAGTTTTGGTCCAAAATGACTTGTGACCCATTCAGATTAATTTATTCTTTTGGCATCATTATACTTTTTCCTTTTTTTCCTTCCCATCTCCTCCTATGTAATAGCCCATTCTTCTGATGTGTTTAGGAAGAGCCTCTGTGCCCAGTTACCAATCTAAACAAATGAACCCTGATCAGCTGCTATCTGCTCTCTATTTTGTGGGGCATTATGTGTGGCAATATCACTTTGGTTTTTATCATGAAATTTGATAGATAAAGTTTTCCCAGTTCCACTGGGAATTCAGAATTTGGAGTGGTTGAATCCGGCATGAATTCCCAGCAAGACTGTGCACATATGCACACAGGGAGTACTTATGTACCTACATACAAGGCTGGACACACAAAGCAGCACAGACAGACACACGTGGCACCAACAGCCTCATCCTGACCCCTCTCTCTGGCTGAGCATGAGGAAGGTCTCAGTGGGCTAAAACTGACTGTGTGTGATTGAATCCAAACTTTACAATTACATTTTAGCTCCTACTTTCGCTCATTCATAATTGCATCATCATAACAAGATGACTTGACTCTGAGGTCTGCTTTAGACAGTGAGGAGACAAGGGATGTGGAGGAGCTTTTGTTTCTTTATGCACTTGACATTGCAGAGATCAGATAGAGAAGTCAAAGTATTGTGCAGGTTTTGGTTCTCACTAAACAAAGGAGGAGGAAGAACAGCCTTTCCATGTTAAGTCTGCATGAACAATGCTATTACTTGGAGCTAAGTAATGGCATGGACTAACGACTGAATAAACTCTGCAATAAACCTGTAGTTTATAAAGCAATTTTTAATATTGTATATTTCACATTATAAATTGAAACAGAAATGTCAGGTGAGATTTAAAAAGAATCTGCTTAGCAGCTGGTTTATACATCATTTTTTTGAGGTAATACTGGTCTGAAGTGACTTTTTGTTAGATTATTTTATTCTTTAGAACAGGGAGAAAAAATAATCACACAGTGTACTGTACAAAAAGTCTTCATATCAGGTTATCTGACAATATCTCAGACTTTTTCCTTGCAGTATTTTATTTTCTCTGGGCAGCCTTGAATGCTCAGAGCACCGGGTAGGAGAGATTTGCTTAGAATTTAGAAGCTACTAAAACCATAGTAGTTAAATTCCTGCTTACAATCTGAATGAGACAGTAGGGACTGTCTTTTGGGAATGACAGGATGCAGTAGGAACTGATGGAGGATAAATAGCCTCATTCCAGTTTCTAAAATGCTGAGGGCAGAATATTCTGTTCCTGGTGGATAGTTGACTTTATTGCAAAAATATATTGTTTAAATTCTGAGTCTAGCAGAGAGATTTTTAAAATGGAATGGGTTTCCAATTTCCACACATTCATTATAAAACCCTATTAAAGTCTGGAATCTCAACTGCTTTCTGACAATAGGTGCAGCATCTAAAAGGCATTTGCAGAGCTCAGACAAAATCCAAGCTACTCTTTACTGTAGCTTGTTACAGGAGAGTGATCACTATGAGAACAGCAACATCAAAGCACTTGGTCAAAGCACATAGGGCAAGAAAAAAGAGCCTGAAGGGAAAATGCAGTTTTCTGTCTTGCATATGACCTGAATACTAATTTTTCACAGGAAAAATCAGGTAGGCTATTTACTAACAACAGAATTGCTTTGAAGTGCTTAGTCAGAAAGAATGCTTCCTCTGCTGTGTTTGTCCCACTCGTCCTCCACTGTGAGCCACAGCCACTTCTTCCACCTTCCAGTTTCCACGAGGCCAGGATGCATTTGGGACATACCGTAATGCCATAAGTCACTGAAGATTCCAGCCTGAAAATTGACTTCTTGGTCTTGTTGTGCTCAGGGACCAGGAAGAATTTAGCACAGTTCAACTCTCAATCGTCCAGAATTTTTCAGTACTTCAGGACAAGTGAACATTTAACGACATCAAGTAAAAAGGGCAGATGATAGAAGAACCCAGCAAACACCTACATTTGTGAAGCTATTTAACTGGTTATGTTTCCAGACTGTACCCAACTGTCCTTTTAAAGGAGGCCAATGTTAAAGAACAGTTTTGCAGTTAGAAGGACAAACTGTCAGCTATTTCTGTAACCTTTCAGAAAAGAAAACAGTCTGAGAGCTCGAGCTCTTAAGGAAAGGCAGTCAAAGCATTTGACATCTTGTTTACCCTACCAGATCATCTCTAACATTTTCTGTCTTTACTGCCAAAACCAACTCAATATAAAGGATGCAAAGAATTGACAGAAATACTGTTCCCCCCACCCATTATTATTTTAAAACAAAGCTCTATACGGAGGTTTATAGTATCTGGTTGGGGAAAAATGTTCCCTTAAGATGAATGCACTGAAGTTGGCACACATCAATGTTACTTTGTATTTTTCCATACTCTTAACCCAGAGCTCAAAATTGTTAACAGCACAAAAATGAACTGAAGAGGGCAGTCCAGTCTCAATCTTCATAGCTTCCAATGCCATCAGTTCAGCAGTTCAGAATGTCAGTGAAGAAAAGAAGAGAGAATGTTGCTCCTCTCTTTTCCTTTCATTTTTTACAGTTGAAATAAAAGCGTAGTGGCTTAGATAACAGAAGGAGAAAAATGTTTATAGGTATGACTAGACCAGTGATCATTTCCGAGCATATATGGGCAACCAGCTTCTAGTCCTTGAAACAGGGGAGGACTTCATATTTCATTACAAAATATCTAGGTGGCTATGATGTGCTGCTGATAAGGACTTAGAGAACTCTGTAAGCAAGCATCTAAAACTGTCTTCAGTAACCAAGCCGAGTTCTTTCAACAGTGGAGTGTTGCAGACTGACAGCTACCACCCTCAGACTGGTTTTCAGGAAGGTTGGAGGCTTAGGCACTATCTTGAACCAATTGTCTTGTGTTGAGTCACCTGTATGAATTAACGGGATGAATCCTGAAGGGGAATTGGCATTCCTCCACATCCGCCCAGCCCACACAGAAGTGATGCTGCACATGCCTGACAACAAACCTATAGAGACAGTGAGGAAGATTCACTTGTTTTATTTGAATACCTACTAAGGCAGCAGGAATACAAATCCTCCTATTGAACCCATACTTCCCTTCACTTCCAGAAACATATACTTAGAACCTGTCATCAGTTCTTGTTTCATGAACTTGAGAGAAAGAGATTTCACTGACATGATGTTAAGTATCTCCGGTGGATTTGCTCCAAGAAAGCTTTATTTAAGAATAATTCACTGGAATAGGGCACTCACTCATATCTTATATCTTCCTGATGCACTTTATTCAAGTAGAGGCTTGTCTGTGTAAGCTATTTTAATTAACACTTTAAGATAAGCCTTCACCATCTGCTCTCCTTTATAATTACCAATGTAAAGGGAATCTCATTCTCAGTAGTATCATTAAAATACAAGATAATAAAGAAAATACATAAATGCATGCCATTTTATTCATTCCAAGGGCACTCATTTGCTGTGTTCCTTTTTACTGGTTTTGTCTCATCTAGGACTCAAAGGACAGAGCAGCACTAAATGGTGCCCAAATATTTCCTTGACTGAGCCCTTGGGACTGCCTTTGAAATAATGTATGACTCACATGAGCTTCTGAATCACAGAAGAGAAAATTGTATTGTACCAATATCATTCTAGACCAATGGAACTTTGCTTTAAAGAATTTCATGGAATTTTTCTTTATTAAATTCCCCAGCTTTATCTGTTATGAGGGGAAAGGGTATTCATCAAAAACATAAAAGTTATAACAGGAATCATACTGGTAAAAGATGTAAAAAATTAATGAGAGAAGTAAATAAGTTTCTTGAAGTATTGTAGTACCTGAAGTTATAATTTCCATTCTCCAGGTACTTGGAATCCCCTCTAGTTATGGTTTCATGTGTCCTGCAATGACCTTGCAATGTGCAGAGCAATCTAACCATCCTTTCCATCGGCATGGCCAGCAGGAGAATGCTCAGAAGCGTCCCACTGCCTCCTGCAGTACCAGGCAGCCATAAACACTTGTTATCAGCTGTACACTGAGGACAAAGCTGAGACAGCAGCCGACAAACCACTAGAACTGAGGGGAAAGAGCCTTCTCAGCAGCACTGACAAAGAAGATTTTGTGTCATAAACAAGGAAACTCTTAGCAGTTAGTTCCCAGTATATTTGGGGAAAGTTTATCTTTTGAACTTTCTTTGCTGAAAAAGACAAGTGCATGAAAGAAGGGATTCTGTGATCAGCTTCTTTAGCTAATGGAAGGGAGACCAAACACAGGACTCTGTGTACATGTTAGTTTCTTGGCTCCCCAAAGGCCCTCTGGAAGACCATTTCCCTGAACCCTGCACCCAAAGAAACCATCTATATAGTTTTTCTATTGTTCAAGTACAGAGACAGATAAAGTTCCTTTGCAGAAAGGGCATGAGTGATATTTTGAATGAAAATAGTTATACTTGCTATTAAATTACTAGTACTATGTTTAGATGTAAACAAAGAAGATGTCATTCTATAAATTATTCAACAGCTGTCAGATAGAAACATTAGGACTCACAGAGATTTTTAACTTGCTCAGAACTGGAGTCTGGTTTGTTCCCAACAGCAGATTTTTTCCCAAGGAAAAAACAATGTTTTTGATATTAATTCAGATACAAAATTATTCAAATAATATATTAATTTTAGATTTATAGCTCATAATTCCATCAGATTCTTCATTACTTCAGCATTTCGTTTTTAGCTTTATTTTTTTTCTGCAGTTCTTGATAGTTAATACTAAATAGTCTTAATTCATAAATGTCTCTAATACTTGGACTCATGGAAAGATTTCAGCTTCTTTCCATATTTCTGTCAGAATTGATTGCTCCTGATATAAGCACATTCCATTAATCAAACTAAAAATGAGACCTATCAAATTTTAGTAATAACTTAGATATGATCTGTTATCTCTTTAGTCACAGCAAGTGATCTCTAGTCTGTTACTCAATATTTATTTGCATTTTCTCATTTCAGTGTGCTAAGGTAAGTAACAAAATATGTGAAGTCATTCTAAATTTCCTTACAACACTGAAAGATAAGAGGTGAATACACTTCAGATTTTCTTTTAACTTGAGGATGTCCTTCATATCGAACATGTTGAAGTCACATGAAACTTTACTTTGAATTTCTTCTGCTCAAAGAAGGGCTTGGGACAAGATGATTTTCAGAGGTGCCCTCTAAATGTCTGGATTCACCATTTAGATGAGTGAAATAATTCTGATGTGATGCTTAAAGCTATGCTGATAAAATGCATCAACATCAGCAGGCCTCAGATCTTGCTCCTGCCCACGCAGCTGCCTTGATAGAAACTAGTTTCCATCCAGGAGTGGTGTCTTCATACAGCTTAAAATTAGAAAGAAAAAATCTAGAAAGAGCTCAGAACCAACACCTTGCTCTCACTGGTACAAAGTCTCTTTCTTGTTCCCTGCTCCACTAGATGGTTACACTAATTTGGAAATTTGTAAAATATGTTGGATGGGATGTCTGGAAGTTATCTATCCCCCCCACTACCAGCCTCCCTAAGTTGGGTCAGCTTAGATCAGGTTGTCCAGGATCTTTTTCAGCTATGCTTTGAGTATTTTTAAAAATGAAAACTCCTCATCACCTTTGAGCAACCTGTTTCAATTGTGTATCGTGTTTGACAGATGCAGCTGAGGTACCCCTATCAGTACTTTGCACAGAAGGTGGTCCTTTGGTACAACTTTAGTTTGTTGTAAAACACTTGTACAGTGCTAGACATGAATGCCAGTTCCATAAATGCGAGGGCCAATCTTTCAGACTTTGTTGTATATATCATGCTTATTCCTTCAAGCCAAGGCAGGAACAGCACTATCCAAATAAGAGCAACAGAAAGTACATGTTTACTCAATATCTCCAAACAGCCATTGCTTTAGCTCCTGTCCATGAATCTAAACCATTCTGATATATCAGAGACTATTCTTAATCAAGGCCTCAGGACTGCATGGAGAAGGTAAAGTACAGATTTTCATTTTTTTTGCGTCAGTGAAACTGTGTTATTGAAAGGATTGTACTTGAACATGATGAAAGTAAAACAGGATCTGAAGAATTTCTAAAAACCTTCCTCATTGTGAGTCAGAACAGAGAATTTGCTGGCATCTTTTTATTTTTCAGTTTTTATACCAGCTCTTACAGGATGCCATTTTAGAAGCAGTTGGACATTTTTGCCGTGTGGGTTTTTTCTCTACAGGTTTTTTGGTAAAACTTCATGTTTGCCTGAGAGTACACAAACATTTTGAAGATAATACAGGGATGCTGTATACTCAGGTCTTTCATGCTACTAAATGATGCATTCCATACTTTGAAGTTTACAAAAGGGCTCTAGAAGCTGGGATTTAAATGCCCACCCTCCAGAAATATAAGACACCATAGCTACATGCTTGTGATTCCTGTGCATTGCATGAGGATGATTAAACACTATATAACACAGCCTCAAATCCAGCAGGTTTACCAAGAAACTAATGTCAATAACAGAATGAACAGCCTGTCTTTCTCCATGAATAGCATAAGGCACCTGAGTGGTTGCAGCAGAACAATGCATTTTTTCTTTTTATTCCAGAGGGTTTGCTGAAAGTACCAGCACTGCTCCTGAACACGTCTTCTGTAGCTGCAGATAGAGAATCAATTCAGTGGTTCTGAAAAATGCAAGGCTGAAGGCCTGAAATTTCCTGCCCTAAGTTGTTTGCCCAGTAGTGGGACTTTTGGATTCAGATCTCTTCTAGAGCAGAAATACAATTATGTTAGAGATCCACAGACTCCGAGCTATTCTTACTTCTTGTCCTCTTGGCTCCACAAGTTTGGTATGAATGATTCCTTAAGTTTTAGCTTTCATATTTTCCAGATTCTGTACTGCATTAGTATATAACTCTGAACTTCATATAAAATGTTAGCAAGTTGTCCTCATAGTTTAGTTAGACAAAACAATCCTTTTCCAGCTCAAGAAACAAGGACACTGTTGTAGCTTGGGGCCCAAAAAGTACAAACAACAATGAATTTAGGAGAGCAGTCTGGGAGGATGGGACTTCATAACCTGAATCTATAACTGGACAATTAACCCCAATAAACGGACCAAAAGTTATAAAAGTGTGAAAACTCATGACTTGGAGTCCATCTTAGGTGTAGCCTTGGCCTTGGGCTCTTGTACTGCCCAAGGTGTATCCTTTGAAGGCCTTTTAATAAACACCTACTTTATTCCTTTAACACTGTCTAGCCTCTGTTCTAGCTAGCCTCACAAAACATCATTATAATCTGGTAACTCGTATGCACCTATGGAATTCACCTTCACCCTGCAGGTCTTAGACTTGGCTATTTTTTTGGGTGAAGCACAGGTTCATTACAGAAGAAAACTGGGCATAGCTTGAGACTTCACTGCTATTCTTTCCAGTGTCAGTCAAGAGATATTTTAGCAGATGCAGAACCTCAGTTGTAGGATATATAGAACCTTGAAACTTCTTTGGGAGATGACTAGTGAATTTCAAGCAACTGAGCAGATGTTTTCTCATCCGTAATTTTGAACCTTGACACCCTGAGATTTATCTATATATTGTATCTGGCACTGAGGGCCTTTCCTGTATGTTCTCCTTATTTCAATTACCATTGAAGTTGACGATATCTGTCCTTTTTATATCACTGAATTAAATTCCTGCTAGTAGCCTTTTAATTAACTCTGATGTTCAGTAGCCCAGTCGTCAGAGAAAGGCAAAAAGGGGATAATAAAATTTCATTTTGCCTATGCTTACTCCTACTGAAAATTATGACTCAGTGGGAGAAGAGGAGGCCGATATGTAGCACTGAATGATTCATTACAAATATTTCAGAACTCTGACAGCACTTATCATTAAAGATTTTATAAATGTGTTTCCTGGAGAGAATCCCATCGTCCAGATCTTTCAGTCTGGGCAGGCTGTTTCACCCAAAACAAAGGTGGGCAACAGCACCTTCAAGCAAGCCTTATAAGCCTTTCAAATTTCTAGTTTCCTTTGATATAATCTTGAGAAATTTTGGATTTATGTCCACTTTCCCCAGGTTTTTAGGAGCACTAAGCAAAGACTGTATGTGTTTCGTACATGCAACCCAAAACCAGTTCCTGGGGAATTTGGTAGTTTGGTACCAGTAAAAAAATTGAAAACTTCTTGACAACTAGGAGAAGGTAGTTTATTTTTTATTTGACTAACTTGCATAGACAGAAGAAATAGGAAAATGTTAATGTACAGAAACTTTGTGTATTGAGCAGAAGGCACAGATTTTGAAGCTGAAGAGAAAGTTGAGTTCTTGCTCTTGTGCAAACCAAAAATAAACATACCCTTATACCTGATAATTTTTCTATGACTTAAATTTTTCTGCCCAATTGTTTTAACCAAAAGAACAGTAGACCTCTCCCAGACGATTTCATGCTGTACAGTCAAAATCTACAGCTGAAACAAAGAAGTGATTGAGACTCTTCATTTAAAAAGAAAAAAAATTAACCAGAAAATGACTAATCTTGGATCACAAAAAGTGTAGTTGAGGTATAATCTGAATACTGACAAGCATCATCTTGTTCCTGGTGCCATCTGCAATTTCTTTACAGATAAAAAGCAGTGGGTGAAAACCTTCTCACAAGTGCCTGCTGCCAGGGAGCTCACCCAGCAAAAGCTGCCCCTGATCTGCGTCAGCTTTATTTCAACATCCACACTAACTAACAAAGTTGTCTTGAAAAAAGGGGTCACTGTGGAGGGGTCCCAGCAGTTCAATCCTCCCACTCTGGTCCATCACATCTGATGGATCCCTAATCCCTGATCACCAATGCTGTTCAACATGAGCTTCCTGCTGCCCAGGAAGATTTCTCTTTCTTTGGAGAAAACAAACCTGGACAGCATGATGTGGTTGTAGCTGAGAAACAACCTGGTGGCTGAATGGTAGGAGAAAGAGCTGCATCTCTGGCGTTTTAGATCAGGTTTGGGGTTATAAATCAGCCCAGCTCCCCGAGAGAGGCTGTAGCTGCTTCACTACAGGCCAGCAGTGCCTGAGTAAGTGGTGTAGCTGTGGCTGCTCTCTACAGGTCTGTGCAAGACCTTTTCTCAGAGCTGTGCAAGCCCCACTCAGCTGCCCAGGCTGCTCCTCCCTTGCCTTGCCCAGGCTGTCACTCCCACGCTGCTGTGGCCACAGCCTCGTCTCTGCAAACACCAATACCCGTGTTATGGTGGCTTCCCATGGACAACGGTGTCCAACAGTGCAAGAATCTCCCCTTCTTTCCCACTTTTCCTACTTTTTGACGACAGTTTCAGTTTGCAATATAGGAAAAATACTACCTGAGGTGATGAATGGAACAGATCACCTTTTTCCATGTGTTTTCCATTTCTTGGCGCAGCTTGTTATTGTTCTTGTCCCGACCAGGCTGCTGCCCTGTCACACCCTTAATCTCTATTTCAAGAGGCTGGGGTGGGCCTTGACTCTGTGAAGGCAATGAGTTTGTAATCTTTTAAATTTTTTCTTTGAATAAAGACCAGTCACAGCCCTCCTGTCAGCATTTCCAACTTGTCCAGGATGATCTGAAAAAAGTGTCTGAGCACAATTTTTGCAATGTGAGTTTTTGCAATTGTTCCCGGCTCAGGAGCAATCACTTCCTGGAATAAACCCCAATTAATTCTATCGGGGGGAAAAAAACGCTTGTTGCAAATAATTTGATAACATACATAATTTTTCTCAGGAAAACTATGCTGTACAGAAAACTGACAGGCTTTCTTTCACCTAACTGTAAAAAAGTTAGTTTGTTTTTTTTTTTTAATGAGAAATATTAATTATGAATGGCTTAGGCTGTTGCAGGAAAAGAAGAGATACATGTATGGAAAATGAAGTTTTACTATGCTTTTCTGCAGTGTTTCTATTGAAATAAAGTATGTTGTTTAGCACATGACTAACTCTCTAATTCTTTTGGTATGGAAAAAACGTGTAAAAATTATATACCTTATTACCATACAATGTGTCTGTGATCGTGACTTCTGAAGTTGGACTAAAAAAGAAGAGACCTTTCTTAATCATCACTTGGTGTTAATACAAAAGCACCATAAGGAGCAGATGAAACAAACCATTTAAGTTAATATACACTTGTCAAGCAAGAAGCAGTATGATGGCATGACTCCAGTCTCTCAGAGGAAGGAATTTTTTTGTTCAGTGAAAGCTGATATTTCAGTGAGCCGCCCAGCACAAAAATAGGAAATGAAGCTAAGAAATGCAAAGCTCTTCCATTCCTCTCATCTCTTTTCTCCCTACACCAATAAATTGCTATCTTTAATTTTATGGGAGTATAGAAAGAAGGAAACAAACCATAGCTTGTCATCAGAGCTTGACAAAACTAGAAATAAGTTTTCTTTGGTTGTCAACACACAATGACAATTTTCACAATACTGTTGCAGGTATCAGCTCTCTAAAAATATTTCTGTCCTATTATAGCTAAGTAATACTTAGGGGACAGAAAGCAGTTGAATGAAAACCTATCCCTTGCTAAAGGCACAAACAGTCAGTGGACTGCCAGCAAAGTCACATAGCAGATTCTGGATGACATGCATGCCAGAGTTCCTTCGGATCTCTCCAATTTAAAGGACAATGCTCACTTGTGTGCCAATCTGTACTTCATTACCTCATTAGGTAAAAATCAAACAAGGGCCAAATCCTCTCAGAGAAGACCAGTCTAGCTGATAACTCCCTAATTCATACTTTCATTAATTCACAAATTCATTAGCTGACAAAGGCAATAGCTCACAAATTCACTCTCTCAGCCAGTGCACATGTTGCTGTCACTTTAGCTTAGTTGCACTGCTACTGCCACACATCAGGCTTTAGCATGAATTGTGTGTTAGGCCGAAACCTGGGCAGGAGTCAAGTAAAGACCCACACTCCACCACTTAGTATAGTCAAAAAAATCTGGTAAGCCCCAGGATGCAGTGGCTGAGGTACTGCTACTCTTCTTGCCTCACTGAGGGTGAGGGTAGGGGAAAACTGAGCAGTTCCATAGGAAAGTCTAACATCACAGTTTATTATTAGATAACATGCTTTCAGCATGATGTTAGCACTAACTCTGGATGCATAAAACAAGAAAAACAATACAATGTTCCTGAGTTTCAACCTAAGATGCAATATTCTTGTTGCAGATGGTGCACATTCCATAAAAATTGCATACCAATTCTTGGTACAGTCTTGACAGTCTGGTCAGTATAGAAACAATCATTTGCTTTTGATAAGCAATTGTGTTCTTATACTTGTTGATTAAAATTTCCAGTTCTTCAGTTTGAGAATATAGCATGTCCCATAATGTTCCTAAGGGTCCTGTCCAAGTTGTAAGATAGTATTCCAGCAGCAAAAACATGAATTAGATTTTTGGTTTCTATAAAGTCATTACAGGAAACATCACAAAGCAAACCAAATGCATATGCAATCCAACTTTTACTTGAGTACAACCATGCAGTGATCATACAGTAAGCCTAAATAGCAGTTACCTGAGGCCATATTATTTGTATGAGGGCCTTGTAATTCTAAATATTCAGGGCAGTACCGTTAGTGCTTTTTCCATTTTGATACCCATCCATGAGTGCCAATTGGGTTACCCTTGTTATCCATGTATTTGGCCCCTTGAACTGTCAGCCACATTCTATTGGCTACAATAACAGGGAATGGGGTGTGTAAATGGGTTCATTTTCACTTTCCCTACTTGAGGTGTGTTGCTAAACAGATCGACCCAAGAGCGCACTTTTGCTTGCTACTCCTAAGCTTTGATAAATGGAGGTTAGGATATTGGCATCAATCCAAATAACCAGGTCCTTAACATCACGAGATTCCCATTTTGGATCCAATGGGCTTGCAGTCCATTTTCATTTATAATAAATGTTTGCACAACAACACAAGCAATGGCACTGCTGACATTTGAAATAGATTTGTAAACATCAGCCTGCATTTCCCAGAAAATCTTCTGGAGTTTTCTCCAAGGTTTAATCTAATTATCAAGATGTCAGTAGTTGCATCCTTGCCATTTATTATATCCAGGGTCTGTTCAATTATAGCTTGTCTGCTTAATAGTCCTAGACTGGACACTTAATTATTAAGGATATCTGAACTGATAGAGTTCAGTGCTCCTGTGCCCAATCTAACTGTTCCTAATCCTCCAGAAAGATTTCTAACATTGCAGATGTTCTGGTGGGACAGTACCATTGCTCACACGTAAATATTATCCATTATAAGCAATGGGATTATACTTGAGCTAATGTCGTCTCATGAAACCTGAATGGAACATCCAAAAACTTTAGAGGTAAAAATTGCAAATCTTCTTGGAAATCCTTGAGTAACTATTACTGTTGTAGTAGTGGGAATGGGAATCAGGGAAATTTCAAGTTTTGTACTGCCCCCTGTGGCACACAACCTTGATGGCTAGCTGGCTCACGGACTTACAATGAATTTTAATGGTTCAGTTTCCCAGCAGGCATCACCATCCCTCATTGTGTTATCTGTTATTTCACACATGTACAACTGTGCAAGAGGAAAAACTTACACAGAAGAGCAGGAGCTTCTATAGTGTTGTGATTGTTTTGGGGGATCCTTTATAATGTATTCATTTCTCCACCCAAGTCCTGGTTGCCAGATTCTGGGAGAGATCTTTCAACAAATGTACGGTATAGGCAATCAGATGGATATCTGATTCTTGCTACCTCACTAGTGGGTTTTGAATACACTGGGCCTCTTCACCTATGCCATGGAAAAGATGTGCTTGATTATTGCATTATGCATCAACACTTCTCTAACAGTATCTGAGAATTCCCAATGGAAGGGTCAGGTTTGTTTGATATATGAAGGATACTGACTTTCTAGATGTTGTCAACATTCCCTCTGGTGATAACACCCACCACAGGGAGCGTTAATGTAATTCCAAGGAATAGGTTCTGTACTTGCTGGATGGACACTTTCCACAGCAAACAAACACATTTCACTCATATGTCCAGGACATTAGCTGCTCCTTGGGAATGGGAAACACCTATGACTTGGACTGTATTTATGCTGTAATGATAAATTTCACTTCCATTTCCTGTTCCTTTCCCTCAAACCCACTGCAAAGTATCGCAGCGTTTTCAGAGCAACAGTGGTGAATTCTCCCCTGATGTCCTGGATGCCATACTGAGATGTTCAAAGCATCCTGCTTCTGTTGGTTCAGCGCAGGAGATTGTTCAAAACTTTTATATAGTGACTACCAGTTGCTGTCTGTCAGCATTTTAAGAATTGCATGGCCTCTGATAAATTTATTTCCTAATTAGTGACACCATTTTTTTAAACAACCTGCTTCATCTTTCTCCTACACCATTACTCTGAGATCAACATAGTTAGTGCAAAGCCCACCTAACTCCTTGCCCAAGACAATATTTCTTATTGTAATTAATATTGTAATATTAATTTATTTTAAAAGTTGCCTGACTGTATCTGCTGTGGCATTGGCTGTGTAGCAAAACACTGCACAGGGGTCTTACACACTACACCTAAGGGTACTGGTTTACCAGCCAGCATAAGTTTAAGAATAGGAGCTGGCAATGCAATTTTATGTTCCTTCCCTGGGTCAAGGATTCAGTCAGTCCCTGTCAGTCCTTTGTAAGCTGGTAACAGCTTCTTTTCAATAGTGGAATGGCCGTGCTCATCACTGCCATGTGCACACGTACGCTGCCCAACAGTGACCTCCTGTGGCAATGGGAATGTTCCCAGCTCATCAACAAAACAGCAGTGGTCAGACTGATTAAAATGTGAACAAAGGAGCAAATGGATATAGTGGAATCCCTGCCAGGTGGAAGCAAATTGCTCCCCATCTGCTTCTGGTACATGTCATAGAATCATAGAACTATAGAATGACAGGCTGGACGATCCAACCTTTCTTGTCAAAGCATTATCTAGACAAGATGGCTCAGGCACCTTGCCCAGCTGGATCTTAAATGTATCCAGTGTTGGGGAATCCACTGTTTCCTGAGGGAGATCATTCCAGAGGCTGATTGTTCTCACTGTGAAAAATGCTCCTCTTGTGGTGAAACAGAATTCCCCCAGCAGTAACTTTTACCCATTACCCCTCATCCTTTCCATGGGATTCTTGTAAATACAGAATCTACATGTTCTCTGTGGCCATCCTTCAAATGCTAAAACAAGGTAATAAAGTCTCCCATAAGCCTCTTTTTCTCAAGGCTGAATAAACCTACTTCCCACTGAGCAAACCTAGCCTCTCTTCATATGTCAGACTATCCAGTCATTGGGTCATCTTAGAGACCCTTCTCTGGACTTCTCCAGCCCATTCACATCTGTTTTGCATACTGGGGACCAAAAGTGAACAGTATTCCAGGTGTGGCCGGATGAGTGCTGTATAGAATGGGATAATGACTTATCTGCCTCTGCTGGTGACAGCTTTTGATGCAACAACATCCTGTTAACTTTCTCTGCACTGTTCACCCATATTGAGCTGCTTGTCCACCAGGACCCCCAGGTCCCTTTCCACATAGCTGCTCTCCATGCACGTGGATCCCAGCCTGTGCTGCACTCCTGGATCATGTTTGCCCAGGTGCAAGACCTTACATTTGTCCTTGTTGAATTTCATAAAGTTCTTGCTAACCCACTCTTCCAGCCCATGTGTTCCTGCAGGGGGTCTCTCCTTTCCAAAGGGTCCACTTCCTCACTCAGTTTGGTGTCATTGACAAACTTCAACTGAGTAAAGAAATGCTGCTAGAGAGGAGAAACACAAGCCCTGCTGGTTGTTGAACTTTAAGGGCACTAGGCTGACCCTTCTCTTGAGATGGAGTGGAGAACAGCAACAGCACAGGTACCAATGGGATAGTGACAGGAGCAATGCGTGTTCATTATGTCCCTTCCACATCCAAAGAATTCCTCTCCACTCCCACAAGTGAGAGGTCTGGCCACAGCTTTTGTTGCAGCTCCTTATCCTCCTCTGGAGCCAGAACCCTTTGTCCCTAACAAAATGGTGCCAAACTGCCTTTCCAGGTGACCTGTGGTGCACTTGGTGACAGCTCTACAACTGACTCAGGCTTATGCAGGACCAAGCTGATCCAAGCCAGGGATGCCAGGTTCAAGACCTGCAGTCTCTACTACTGTTCTTGAGTCTGCTGCTGAGCTGCATGGGTACTGAAGGCTACAAGGTGCTTTTCCTCCTTGCTGCCTTGCAGGAAAACAAAGGCTCTGAAGACATGACCCTGGTGTTGTGTGTCTGCCTCTTCCTTTTCAACAAGTCGCTCTGCAGCTCACACCTGAGGGTGGTGCTTTGGGATATCCCCAGCGCTCTGTTCTGCCTTGGTCCACATCCCCTGCTGTGACCAGAGGAGCCCAGCTAAGGGCAAAAATCTGCTGGCAAGGATGTGCCAGTGTCCCCCGCCTCACAGGAAGTGGGGGCTTAACTTCCCCAGGAGGGCTAAGCCAGTTCTCTGAAACTGAGGAAGTGGCAGTAGCCAACATCACCTTACCCAGGAGGTTGAGGAGCTCCTGGAGGACGAGAAGCATGTTCTAGGGTAGGGGATGTCTATCTCTTGCAGCCCCTGTAGCGCCATTGTGACCACAGAAAGAGGAGCAGGCACCCTGAGGCATGACCCCATCTTAGACTGAGTTCCAAGCATAAGGAGAGCTTTGGCATGTGTCTGACAGGTGTTTACCATGTTGGACAGCTTGGTGGCGAATGCCTCCAGAGGAGGCAGCAATGTGCCAGGTCTGCATCTCCTTCTGTGTTTGTCCCCTTCAACAGCGGGGGACGTCGGGGTTTCTTCAGGTCAAGGCTGGTTCTGCTGGTCTAATGCCAGAGCACACAGTGCCCCTCACTCAGAGCCTGTGGTCAGGGCTGTGAATGGCAAGCCTCTGGTCACCCAGTGGCCACCGTGGCCACTCAGGCAAAGGCCAGCTGGACCCAACAGCAGTGTCCCCACAGACTGTGTTATTGCACACAGCTGACAGAGAGCAGTGCTAAGGCAGAATTGGGCCTGTGAAAGTTTCAGCAAGCACTGTCTTGGCATGAAGACTTGAGTCTTTTCGTTTTGATCAGCATTAGAGTCCTGCTGCCTCCATCTTCTGAATGGGGCCATTTCATAAATTTGGCTGTGGGCAGAACTGCTTTGAGCCCAGATGGACAAGGAAGGGTTTTTTGGAGAGTGCCCCAAAGGACTGAGCAGTTCAGGGCTAGTGCAGAGCGAGAGAGAGTGGCAGGGCATTCAGCAAGACCAGTGTTCAGGGAGGGAAAGAAGTAAGAAAGCAGAGAGGAGCGCTGTCATTGATAGGAAACGCTTGGCAACAGCAGCAGCTTTCCCTTGCTCTTTGTGCCTTGCAGCCTTCCCTGTCTCTGCCCGAGCTACAGGCGCAGCAGGAGCTGTGAGCTCAGACTGGGCAGACGTGCACTGGATCAGAATGCTGTGCACCTGTCGGGTGCCTCTGAGCTGCAGCAGCCTGACTGGACACTGCTTTTAAAAGAAAAAGCTAACCACCTGTGGTTTCCATGGCTATTTTCTATAGGAACTTCCCATGCCTCTATTGCTCCCTTTTTCTTGGCCTGCAGAAAAAAAGTTAAGAGAGGCACCGAGTGACGCTCAAACCTTGAGACTTGTTAAGTCACTGTCACACTTGCTACTGAACTTTGTTATCTCATCCTTGTATCAATAAAATCCATTGTCCCTTCTTTTCAGAGTGAAGTGCAGGACTCCATCCATGATGGCAGCACAAAGGCTGTTGCCAAGCTTCAAGCAGGCTGGGGTCCCAGGCTTTACTGGAGTTGTGAGGAAGGGCACCCTGCAGAAGTCTTGACACAGAGGTTTCTCTCCTCCCTCCAGCATGTATTCTCCTCTGATTTCCTGTCATAGCCAGCCAAAAGGCTGGTGCTGATGAAACTGGCCGTGTTTGTGGCCACACTTCCTTCTCCTGTTGTCTCATGCTTCCTGACAGAGGAAGAGAATGCCATGGCAGGAATTAAAGTTGCCTTAGTTGTACCTTCCTCTCCATCCATGTCTCGAGTTCTCCTCAAGGGAGTACCATAAAGAAAGGACAGTCTGCATTTACACATGCTGCTGTGGTCTGATCTCTGTGGCACTGCTCTGCCAGCACTAACACACCACAGAGGAAAAGGCCACTCATTTCCCCTTCTCATTTCACAAGGAGCCCTCTGGGTTTTTGAGCTACCTCGGGCTGCAGGTGCTGGGCCACCATGGAACCTGAGACACAGTTCCTGCCTGTCTTGAGTCAGGTCCCACAGGGATCCTGGCAAACAAGAGGGGAAGGTATTGGGTCGGTTTTATCTGGCAATAGATCCCATTTATTTTCCCCAGATTGAGTGCAAGGCCATTGTGCCGGGGATGCAAATAAGCAGGGGAGCACGGCTGGGGCGGGTAGGAGGTGGCTATGCTGGCAGCTGGCAGCACTTGGCACATATGGACGGCAGGATGGCAGATGGGGCAGCACAGAAACAGCTCTGTGTGATGGTCAGGGAACACAAATAGTCGAATGGAATAGATGAGACTGCTCTTGGCACTGAGGAAGCACCAGGAAAGGAAGCCCTGCCATTAGGGAGTGGGTGGGGGCAGGAGAGGGTTGGAAGCCCAGAGAGATTTTGTCTAGAGAGACACAAAAGCCTGAATTGCCAAAACTAAAGTCAAGGAAAGCTCCAGGTCTGTCAGTCAGAACCAAGTTCTAGTCAAGTGCTGTTCAGCCAAGGGAGAGGCAGTAGCCGACATCACCTGCCCTGGGAGGATGAGGATCTTCTGCAGGACCAGGAGTGCTTTTCAGGGAGGGAATGTCTGGGAAGGAAATACCTGAGTGGTACAGTCCTTGGTTTATGGGGGGACCTTGTTCTTGTTCCCATCCCAGTCCTCCAGTTCAGGGTCCTGGGTATGCTGGGAGCAAGTGCTCCTACTATTGAAGACTGAAGTTGAGGAGGCATTAAGTACCCGACCCTTTTCCTCATCCTTGTGGCTGTGTTTCCCCCATATCCAATAAAATGTTTGAGCAAAATGGGTAAAATATGGAGAAAACAATTTAAGTTATGAAAATATTGGGGAGTATCAGGGGCAATTAGGGTGAGATTGAGAAAATTGTAGAAATAATGAGAAAATAAAGGGGAAATTCAGGGCCAGTTGGGGTGAAATTGAGAAAATTGTGGAAACTATGAGAAAATAAAGGGGAAGTTCAGGGAAAATTAGGGAAGATTGGGGCAAGTAGGAAGGCATTAGAGGAAATCTGCAGAAAGTAATAAAAATAAGGAGAAATATATGAAAATGTTGTTAAATTTGGGAAATAAATTTCAGTTAGGGGAAATCAGGGATATATTCAGGGAAAATTAGGAGAAATTGGTGAAATTTTTGGAAAATTAGAGGGAATTGTGAAAAATTTGGGAAAATTTAGGGAAAATGAGATACCTTAGGGTAATGAGGGAAAATGTATGGAAATTTAGGGACATGTAGGGGAAATAAAGAAACTCGGGGGAAATGGGGCAAATTGAGGGAGATTAGGGAAATTCAGGCAGAATAAGAGGAAATTTAAGTGTAAAAGGTCAGAAGAGGAAAACTGGGGGAAATTAGGGGAAATAAGGGGAAAATGAGGGAAAGTTAACAAAGTGAGGGAATTAGGGGGAAACTGGGGAAAACAAAATTTGGCCATAATTTGGGGAAATCAAGGGGGAAACAAGGAAATTTGATGCAAATTACAGGAAAAAAATAAGGACATTTGGGGAAAAGTTTGGGAAAATTAGGGGACACCAAGGAAATTCAGGGCAAATTGATGGTAATAAAGGGAAAGCAGGAGGAAACCAAGGAAATCTGTGGCAAACTGGGGGACATTTAGGAAAATCAGAGGGTAAAGAAGGAAATTTGGGGAAAAATGAGGAAATTTTTAGGGGGAATCAGGAAAATTAGGTGAAATTCAGACGCTTGATTCTCTACAGGGCATCTAATGGGATGGATGGGGCCTGGATGCCTGAGTGCCCCTGTCTATTCTTAGGTGAGCTGTGGGGGTCGAGGGGGGGAAGGGGAACCTGTAGGGCCAGCCCCATATATGGTTATGAGGTGAAGGTGCCCCACAGCCCCACTGGCGTCACAAGCTGATCGGATGTCAGGGGTTGTGGGGGGGGATGTCCCAAAAATATCCCATTGTGGGGGGAGGGAGAAGGAACAAAGGGATGGGAGGAGGGGCACAGATGCCTGAATTCCCTTGGAGGGGGAAGGGGGGGGGTCACACCTGTCCTTTGTCTGTCTGTCCCCTCCCCCACCCCAGGGGGACCCAGGCATCCAGGCGAGTCTTTTGGCTTGCCTCATCTATCCCGTAATAAACTAGGGGGGTGGAGGGGAGTTAGAGGGGGCCCCTATAGAGGCTGAGAGTGGGGTATCCTGTGGGTCTGGGGGAGCCCTATGGGAATTCTCTGAGGCTAGGAGTGGGTTGTATGGAAGGTCTATAGGGCCAGGAATGGCCTTTGATAAGGGGGGAAAACTATGAGGGTCCTATAGGGAAATATTTAAAGGTCTCATGGGGCTGCATGTGGGTCCTATAGGAGCATGGGACTGGGGAGAGGTGTCTGGGAGTGGGTTCTATGGGGCTGTGTGCACTTACAGGGGTGCTATCAAAAGAAAGTAATGGGAACCCTGTGGAGCTGAGAAGGGTTTTATGTTTATCCTATAGGGCTGGAATGATGTCCTATGGGGCTGGGGGAGTCCTATGGAGCTTGAAATAGGTCCTATGAGGTAAGGGGAAGCTATAGGGTCCTTGTGGGTGTGAGATATGAGGGTCCCATGGGGCTAGTGGAGCTTTATAGGTCCATAGGGGTCACTGGACCCTATGGGGCGGTTAAGATCCTATAGGACTACAGAGCAGAGGGAGGGCTTTATGGATTTGGGGAGTGTACTGTAGATCCATAGGGGTCACCGTGTCCCTATAGGGCAGTAAGGTGGCCTTGAGGTCACTTGTCTGTCTGTGCCCCCCCTCCCCCCCCCCGGTGACGCAGCTGCAGGGGGGAGGGGGGGATATAAGGGGGGTCCCCCAGCCAGTGCCTGCAGACCCAGGGGCAGGTGGGGCAGGGGGCACTTGGAGCACTGTGAGGGTCTGGGAGGGGGTTATGGGGAAACTGGGGGCAATTGAAAGGGACTGGGAAAGAACAGGGAGGAACTGGGATGGAACTGGGAGGGTCTATGGGTGAACTGGGAGGGACTGGGAGGGTCTATAGGAGAACTGGGAGGGTCTATGGGTGAACTGGGAGGGACTGGGATTATACTGGGAGGGTCTATAGGGAAACTGGGAGGGACTGGGAGGATCTAGGAAGGAACTGGGAGGGTCTTTGTGGGAGACTGGGATGATACTGGGAGCATCTGCGGGGAAACAGGGTGGGACAGGGATGATGCTGGGAAGGTTTATGTGGTAACTGGGAGGGACTGGAGTGATACTGGGGGAGGAGGGAGGGTACTGGATAAATCCTAGGGGGATACTGGGACTCACTGAGCAGTATTCTGTCTGTGTGTGTGTCTGTGTGGTGCTGTACTGGAGAAGTATTGGTGGGGCTGGGCAGGGATGCTGGGATGTAATTGGACATATCGGGATATACTGGGACATACTGGGACATACTGTGGGGGGGGTGTTGTGTCCCGGAGCAGGACCCGAACCGCCCTGAGTCTGCACTGTCATCCCCTGACTCGGAGACCACAGAGAGAGGTGGGGCTGAGTAGTGGAAGGAACTGAGGGGCGTCTGGGGAGACTGGGGGTGACTGGGAGGGTCTGGGATGATACTGGGAGGGTCTGTAGGGAAACTGGGAAGGACTGGGAGGGATGCAGGAGTATTGGGGGGAGCTGGGGTGGGATAAAGGGCAAGCAGTATGAGGGACTGCAAAGAAGAGGGAGCACTGTGGGGGGCACTGGGACTTCCAAGAAGGAACTTGGGATGGAGATGAGGACAACTGGCAGGAACTAGGAGCACTGGAAAGGAACTGGGAGCACTGGAGAAGAATGGGAGAAGATGAGATCACCAAGGATAGGGCTGACTGGGAGCACTGGAGAGGAACTGGAAGCACTGGGAGGGAACTCTAGATGATGGAAGCACTGAGGATTGACTTGGGATGGGCCAGCTGGGAGGAGTGGGAGCATTGAAAAGGAACTGGGAGCACTGGAGAGGAATGAATGAGTTGGGTTGACCAGGAGGAAGTGATGATGCAGAGAACAGGTTCACCAAGGAAAGAGCTGCAATGGGGTCAGCTGGGAGAAACTGGCAGCACTTGGAGGGTCTGATCCCTCCTACCCCACCCAGTCCTTTCCAGTGCCACCATGCCTGACGTGGAGATGGCTGAATTTGGGGAGGCCGCCCCCTATCTCCGCAAGTCGGAGAAGGAACGGTTGGCTGCCCAGACCCGCCCCTTTGACCTGAAGAAGGACATCTTCGTCCCTGATGAAAAGGAGGAATTTGTCAAGGCTACCATCGTCAGCCGTGAGGGCTCCAAGATCACTGCTGAGACTGAACATGGCAAGGTGGGGGGACCCCATTCACACCTGGGACACCAGAACCTCAAAACAGCAACTCTATTCCACATGGGACACAAAGAACCCAATCTACCTTCTCTAGAACCCAAGAAACATCTAGACCCCGAAATGCCTTCTAAGCCAGCACCCACTGGATGCTCAGATTCCACAGCATCTTCCCTAGAACCCAGGAAATATCTAGACCCTGATCCACCTTTCCCAGAACCCACTGGACAGCTAGACCCCATCCAACCTCCTCTATTAACCCAGAGACACCCAGACCCCAAAACATCTTTTCTATCATTTGAGGGACACCTAGACCTCTTCTGGCTCTCAAGGAAAGACTGAGATGCCCATGTCCCAGCCCTTTGGGAGGGAACAACTGGGGCAACTCCTTGCCCTATGTTCCTGCCCCATGGGGTCCTCCTTCCCTTGAGCAGACAGTGACGGTCAAGGAGGACCAGATCATGCAGCAGAATCCCCCCAAGTTTGACAAGATTGAGGACATGGCCATGCTGACTTTCCTCCATGAGCCCGCCGTCCTCTACAACCTCAAGGACCGCTACGCCTCTTGGATGATCTATGTGAGTTGGGAGCCCATGAGGTTCTTCAGACCCCATCCAGAACTCAGATGCCCCTTCTGTAGACCCCTTGGGCCTCACAGATGCAAGATGTCCCTTCTCCAGATCTCATGGTCCACCCATAACTGGGATGATCCTTCTTCACATCTCTTGAGACACTTAGATCCAAGATATCCCAGACCCTTTGGGCCACTCAAAACCAGGATGTCCCTTCTCCAGATCACATGGGCCACCCAGAACTGGGACATCCTCTCTCCAGATCTCTTTGGTCACCCACACCCAAGATGTCCCATCTCCAGACCACAGGGGCCACCTAAAACTAAGGATATCACCTAGACCCAAGAGGTCACTTCTGCAGACCCCTTGGACCAGCGGGTGAGGTGGCACCTCCTGACTCTAACCCACTTACTCTTTTCTCCAGACTTACTCGGGGCTCTTCTGTGTGACTGTCAACCCCTACAAGTGGTTGCCTGTCTACAATGCTGAGGTGGTGGCTGCCTACCGGGGAAAGAAGCGAAGTGAAGCTCCACCCCACATCTTCTCCATCTCTGACAATGCCTACCAGAACATGCTGACAGGTAGAGACCTTCTGCAGGGACCCCATAACCATATTCCCTGATCCTTTTTGGGGAGTAGGAGATGTGGGCAGAGCCAAGGTGGGCTTCAGAACCTCATGTTTCTTCTCATCCCACCAGATCGGGAGAACCAATCCATCCTCATCACGTGAGTGATCTCATCTGCAAACACTCTCTTAGTGCTGCTCACAGCTAAGACCCTCTCACCTGGCACATAGCCCCTCCCCTTCCCCCTTGAAGTCATGCCCACTAGCCAACCGTTTATCAATACATGGACTTGTCTGTGGAGGTCCATTATTCATCCCTCCCCAGTAAGTCTCCACCCCCAGCACCACAGCATCACTATCCAACCACTGCTCTCCTTGGCTACCTTTAGCGGAGAATCCGGGGCGGGGAAGACAGTGAACACCAAGAGGGTCATCCAGTACTTTGCTGTCATTGCTGCCATTGGCGACCGTGGCAAGAAGGAGGCAGGAGCCCCGGGCAAGGTAAGGGCAGGGGGTGGGGGATGACTGCCTGAGGTGTGACCAACATTCTGCCACCTGTCTGTCCAACCAATGACACAATCAACCACCCAAATAATTATCCAACCAAACACCCAAAAATCCAACCAATCATCCAACCAATCATCCAACCAACCAACCATCTATCCAGCCTTCCATTTATCTGTGCCATCCTCATCCAACTAACTAACCATCCCTCCATCCAGCCGTGGAATCAGCCTACATCCCTGTCCATCAACCCGACCACCTACATAAACCTTCATGGACTGCTATGTTTTCTCATCCATCCATTTCAATCTCACATCTTACATCCCCTGACCCCTACTGTGAGAACCCCCTCTGACACTGTCCCACCCCATCCAGGGCACCCTGGAGGACCAAATCATCCAGGCCAACCCTGCCTTGGAAGCCTTTGGCAACGCCAAAACTGTCCGGAATGACAACTCATCCCGATTTGTGAGTGTTGGGGGTGGGGTCTGTGAGGAAGGGTCTGTGGGGAAGGATCTGTGGGTTGGGGTGCTATGAGAGAAGGTGGCTACCTCAACCTGCTTCCATTATTCTTCCAGGGGAAGTTCATCCGCATCCATTTTGGGGCCACTGGGAAGTTGGCATCAGCTGACATTGAGACCTGTGAGTTGGTTCTCCATGAGAAAACATCTTGTCCACCATACCTTCCTCTATCTATCTCTCCATTCACCTCATCCATCTCCATCCACTCTCCATCCTTCTCCTTATGCTACCATCCATCCACCTTTCCACATCCTCAAGCCTCCCTCCATTCATCCATCTGACCCTCTATCTCCTCATCCCAACTTCCACATATCTTCTCTTCATCCCCCCCCAAGACCTCCTGGAGAAGTCCCGTGTCATCTTCCAGCTGAAGGCTGAAAGAAACTACCATATTTACTACCAGATCCTCTCCAATAAGAAGCCAGAGCTGCTGGGTAAGCCATGCTTCTAACCTATCTGCAAATACCTGATCCCACACCCCTTTTGGGACCTGCCTGTTCCAACCCCTTTTTCTCCTTTCAGATATGATGCTGGTGACCAATAACCCCTACGACTATGCCTTCATCTCCCAAGGAGAGACCACAGTTCCATCCATTGATGATGCAGAGGAGCTCCTGGCCACAGATGTGAGATGGGAGGCCATCAGGCAGTGTGTATGTGTCTCTGTTGGCTGGAGAAGATCTTGAACACATTTTTGCCCCACAGAATGCCTTCGATGTTCTGGGCTTCACTCCAGAGGAGAAGAACTCCATCTATAAACTGACGGGAGCCATCATGCACTTCGGCAACATGAAGTTCAAGCAGAAACAACGGGAAGAGCAGGCAGAACCAGATGGCACAGAAGGTTGGGTCCAACCAAAGTTGAGGTGGAAAATGGGGTGAACTCAATGATCCTTCCAGGTTTATATTTTCTCTTCTTCATCCTCAGAGGCAGACAAGTCAGCTTACCTAATGGGGCTGAACTCAGCTGATCTTCTTAAGGGGTTGTGCCACCCTCGGGTCAAGGTGGGCAATGAGTATGTCACCAAGGGGCAGAATGTCCAGCAGGTGAGTAGGACATCCCCCACATATCTTCCTTTTGGGGTGACATGGTGACATCTCTGGCAAGGAGGACACCAAGAGGCCCCTCTCACCGGTGGGATGTCCCTTTTCTAGGTGATTTATGCTGTCGGAGCCTTGGCCAAAGCTGTGTATGAGAAGATGTTCAACTGGATGGTGACCAGGATCAACAATTCACTGGAGACCAAGCAGCCACGGCAGTATTTCATTGGTGTGCTGGACATCGCTGGCTTTGAAATCTTTGATGTAAGCCCTGGTTGACTGTGTTGTGTTGACCCAATTGGGTGTAGAGTTAATCCTACTGGATGGTCAGATGACCTTATTTTCATTTGTATTGACCCAGTTGGGGCTCAGGTTGAACACTGAACATATTAGCTGTTCTGTTGACCCCATTGGCCATCTCCTCTCTCCTTCCCCAGTTCAACAGCTTCGAGCAGCTCTGCATCAACTTCACCAATGAGAAGCTGCAACAGTTTTTCAACCACCACATGTTTGTGCTGGAGCAGGAGGAATACAAGAAGGAGGGCATTGAGTGGGAGTTCATTGACTTTGGCATGGACCTCCAGGCCTGCATTGACCTCATTGAGAAGGTACCACATCCCTCAGGGCTTTATGAGGCTGGGGAAGTGCCCTTTCAGTTGCAGCTTGTCAGGAGCCCCAAAGTTGGCCAGTTGGGTTGTACTTGGTGTTCAGTGTAGCCAACAAAGTCTTTTTCTTCCTAGCCCATGGGGATCATGTCCATCCTGGAGGAGGAGTGCATGTTTCCCAAGGCCACGGACATGACCTTCAAGGCCAAGCTCTTTGATAATCACCTGGGCAAGTCGGCCAACTTTGGGAAGCCACGAAACATCAAGGGGAAGCCAGAGGCCCACTTTGCCCTTATCCACTATGCTGGCACAGTGGACTACAACATCATCGGGTGGCTGCAGAAGAACAAGGACCCCCTCAATGAGACAGTGGTGGGGCTCTACCAGAAATCAGCCCTGAAGCTCTTGGCCAACCTCTTTGCCAACTATGCTGGGGCTGATGCACGTAAGAGGAACCACTTTTCTCAGCATCTGGGGTTCTTCCCACCCTGTCCCTGTCCAATCTCATCCTTTCTTCTTCTCCAACAGCGGTGGAGAAGGGGAAGGGAGCTAAGAAGAAAGGTTCCTCCTTCCAAACTGTCTCTGCCCTGCATCGGGTGAGAGTCCAAGGGTTATTGGTGGACCCCAGGGTGTGTGGGCATGGAAAATATGTCCTAAGGCGAGGGATGACCCCTGGTGGGACAGCCTGGGGGGGGTGTCTTCATTCCCTTTGTCATCTGCCCCTCCATCTTTCAGGAGAATCTCAACAAGCTGATGACCAACCTGCGGTCTACCCACCCTCATTTCGTCCGCTGCATCATCCCCAATGAGACCAAGTCTCCTGGTGAGCCTATCCCTGAGGGCTGATCCAGGGGATAGTGCTAGGCACTGGCCAAAAGTAGTGGTGGGAAGCAGTGCTGTGGGGCAGGCCTTGACTAACCAGTCTTGATGACCCACCAGGTGTGATGAACAACCCCCTGGTAATGCACCAGCTCCGCTGCAATGGAGTGCTAGAGGGCATCCGCATTTGCCGCAAGGGCTTCCCCAACCGCATTCTCTATGGCGACTTCCGCCAGCGGTAGGCACAGTGATATGGGGAGGTGGTGGATAACCCAACTGGGGCTGACCTCAGGGTTTTCATGTCATCTCTCATCACCAGGTATCGCATCTTGAACCCTGCTGCCATCCCTGAGGGGCAGTTCATTGACAGCCGCAAGGGCGCTGAGAAACTCCTGGGATCCCTTGATATTGACCATAACCAGTACAAATTTGGACACACCAAGGTGAGGTCACTTGGTCTGAGTTCTAGAGGTCCCACTATTCACAAGGTTTTCATGGTGGGACCAGATAGACTCCACGGCCTCATAATCTACTTATCCACCTGCCCATCTGAGCTCCCTCCATCCATAACACCATCCATCCCTCCACCATGTCTCCAAATCCCAGAAGCACTTATCTTCATCTGTCCTCAAAGGTCTTCTTCAAGGCTGGGCTGCTGGGGTTGCTGGAGGAGATGAGGGATGAGCGCCTGGCCCGGATCATGACCCGCTTGCAGGCCCAAGTCCGTGGTTTCCTGTCTCGTCAGGAGTTCAAGAAGATCCTAGAGCGCAGGTAGGCGGTGAGATGGAGATGGTGCTGCATCCATGTTGTGTGGAAGCCCCTAGTGACCCATATCTTGTTGTGGCTTCTCCAGGGATTCATTGTTGGTGATCCAGTGGAACATCAGAGCCTTCATGGGGGTGAAGAACTGGCCTTGGATGAAGCTCTACTTCAAGATCAAGCCCTTGTTGAAGAGTGCTGAGACGGAGAAAGAGATGCAGGTAGGACACAGCCATGGGTAGGGAAGCTGGGTGAGTAGGTGGAGAAAGGAAGTGGTATGTGGGGACAAAAAGGAAGAAATGAGATTTACATGGCACCTTTGTGCCTCCCACAGAACATGAAGGAAGAGTTTGGGCGGCTGAAAGAGGCGTTAGAAAAGTCAGAAGCCCGGCGCAAGGAGCTGGAGGAGAAGATGGTCTCCATGCTTCAGGAGAAAAATGATCTTCAGCTCCAAGTGCAGGCTGTGAGTAACCTAGATGTCCTGGCCCCATGCTTCTTTTTCATTCACCTCAAACCGAGCTTACCTCTTCCAGGAGCAAGACAATCTGGCTGATGCTGAGGAGCGCTGTGACCAGCTGATCAAGAACAAGATCCAGCTGGAGGCCAAGGTGAAGGAGTTGACTGAGCGGATAGAGGATGAGGAGGAGATGAATGCTGAGTTGACAGCAAAGAAGAGGAAGCTGGAGGATGAATGCTCAGAGCTGAAGAAGGACATTGATGACCTGGAGTTGTCTTTGGCCAAGGTGGAAAAGGAGAAACATGCCACTGAGAACAAGGTGAGGCTGGGGAGAGATCTTGATCTCAAATTGTGGGGAATTGAGCTGACTCAAGCCAAAGTGAACAGACTCTGGTGAAGACTCAAGGCTGGTTGGGTTGGGTTGCCAAGAATCAAGATTGTTTGGGCTGCCAAATTCAAGGCTGGATGAGTTGGGTCATAAAGACCCAAAGCTGCTTGGGTTGGGTTGTGGTTGTCCAAGGCTAGTTCGATTGCATCACCAAGAACAAAGGCTGGTTGTGTTTTCCTACATCTCCTGACTTACACCCAACTTTACAAAGAGCAAGAACAACTTCCTGTCTTTTGTCCTACCTCTGGTACTAAGCTGGAGGCCTGATATTTCTCTTCCTGTAGGTCAAGAACCTCACAGAGGAGATGGCCGGGCTGGATGAGATCATTGTCAAGCTAACAAAGGAGAAGAAGGCCCTGCAAGAATCTCACCAGCAAGCACTGGATGACCTGCAGGCAGAGGAAGACAAGGTCAACACCTTGACAAAGGCCAAAGTCAAGCTGGAACAGCAAGTGGATGATGTGAGTATAGGCCACTCCCACAATGGGCACATAGCTGGTCCCTTGGAGGACGAGCTCCAGTGGAAGTCATTCTGGAGTGTGTGTGTGCAGGGGCTGATGGTTATATCTCTTCCTCACTTCCAGCTGGAGAGCTCTTTGGAGCAGGAGAAGAAGATCCGGATGGACCTGGAACGGGCCAAAAGGAAGCTGGAAGGTGATCTGAAGCTGGCTCAGGAGAATATCATGGACCTGGAGAATGACAAGCAACAACTGGATGAGAGGCTTAAAAAGTAAGGGCCTGCACACTTCCTCATTCTTTGCCTATAATACCTCTACTGAGCACTCAGGAGAATGACTTACTGGTGTTTCTCCCCACACCTAGGAAAGACTTTGAGCTCAATGCCCTCAACGCCAGAATCGAGGACGAGCAAGCAATTGCAGCCCAGCTCCAGAAGAAGCTCAAAGAGCTTCAGGTGAGGTGGGCTTCAGATTGGGGGTTAAACAGAAGGAGGAACTGGTCCTCCCCATTGTCTTCTTCGTATCTTTTTGAGAAGGACCTAAACTAGTGTGACCCCCTGGCATGTCCCTTGTCCCAGAACCTCTCTGTCATTTATTGTCTTGAAATGATTAATGGGCTCCTGGACAGGTTGGCTTTCGTGGGGGTTGAGTTGAGTCAATAGGTTTGGTGTATTCAAGGTAGGGGGAGCATCTTGGGTAGAATCATCTGAGCTGAGCAGACCATCTGAGTTGAATCACGTTCATTCCAATGTCCTTAGAAAAGTTTGTGCTGAGTTGTTTGTTAGTCCAGTTAACTCTACAACAGGTTGAGTTGAATGAATCTCAAGGTAATTTGGAAAGGTGGAGTGCCTTCAAATAAGGCTGGGTTGACCTGGAGAGCTCAGATCTTGACTAGTTTGAAGAGAACCGGATGGGATCGAGACTGGTTGAGGTGAAAGGTCTACAGCTGTTCGGGTTGAGCTGAAGAGTCTACAATTGGTTGGGTTGACTTGAACTGACTTAAAAACTCTCCAGCTTGATTGGTTGAGTTGAGTGGAGGAGTTAGGTGAAACCAAGTCTGCTGAAAATATGTTCATCCCTGGAGCACAGGCGCGGATTGAGGAGCTGGAGGAGGAGTTGGAAGCAGAAAGGACAGGCAGAGCCAAGGTGGAGAAGCTGCGCTCAGACCTGTCACGGGAGCTGGAGGAGATCAGTGAGCGGCTGGAGGAGGCAGGTGGTGCCACATCAGTGCAGATTGAGCTCAACAAGAAGCGGGAGGCAGAGTTCCAGAAGATGCGGCGGGATCTGGAGGAGGCCACGCTGCAGCACGAGGCCACAGCTGCTGCACTGCGCAAGAAGCATGCTGACAGCGTGGCCGAGCTCAGTGAACAGATTGACAACTTACAGCGCGTCAAGCAGAAGCTGGAGAAGGAGAAGAGTGAGCTCAAGCTGGAGCTGGATGACGTTGGCTCCAACATGGAGCAACTGATAAAGGCCAAGGTAGGAAATAAGTCTCTAGCCACAAAGGGACAACACTTCCACTGCCCTCTCAGGGTTCCCTTTCATCTTCCCTTCCTGTTTGTAGGCCAACCTGGAGAAGATGTGCCGCACCATGGAAGATCAGATGAATGAGCACCGGACCAAGTCTGAAGAAGCTCAACGCATGGTCAATGACCTCACAACTCAACGAGCCAAGCTCCAGACAGAAAATGGTGAGAGGCTTGCTCTTCCCTAACCCAATTGCCTAACTCTTGCCCACTGGGGTGGCAAGTGATTATGCATCATTCCACCCAATAGGTGAGCTCTCCAGGCAGCTGGAGGAGAAGGAAGCCTTCATCAACCAGATGACACGAGGGAAACTCACCTACACACAACAGCTGGAGGATCTCAAGAGGCAGCTAGAGGAAGAAGTCAAGGTAGGGCTTTGTTCAGGGGTCAGTGGTTGAAAGACAGCTCCAGTGCCAAGAATGCGGTTGGTTTGGGATTGAGATCATGAGCCTGCCCTCACAGTAGAAAATGAATTTAGAGTCTCAGAAGTTCAGTAGGGTTGATAGGTTACAAGGAGGTTGGGTTGGGTTGGTTGGTAACTAGGTTGTTTGAGTTGGAGAATGCCAAGATAGCTCAAGTTGATATGGACCCAGCTTCTCCACACCTCATAACTCTCTACCCTCCCAGGCCAAGAATGCACTGGCCCATGCCCTCCAGTCAGCCCGGCATGACTGTGACCTTCTGAGGGAGCAGTATGAGGAGGAGACAGAGGCCAAAGCTGAGCTCCAGCGCTCACTCTCCAAGGCCAATTCTGAGGTGGCACAGTGGAGGACCAAGTATGAGACAGATGCCATCCAGCGCACTGAGGAGCTGGAGGAGGCCAAGTGAGTCATCTCCCCCACAAAGGGAGCTTCTATGGGGCAGGGGAGAGTGGAGACTCTTCCACAGTACAAGGAATGTATAGGAATCTGGAGATGGTAGAGGAGATCCAGAGCAGAACCTCAGCCAACCAGTGGGTGGAAGAAGGTTTGAGTTGACCCATTTGGTCCATGGGTCACCTCAGCCAGGTATTCTCCCATGGCAGGAAGAAGCTGGCCCAGCGGCTGCAGGAGGCTGAGGAAGCAGTGGAGGCAGTCAATGCCAAGTGTTCTTCCCTGGAGAAAACCAAGCACAGGTTGCAAAATGAGATTGAAGATCTCATGGCAGACCTGGAGCGATCAAATGCAGCAGCTGCTGCATTGGACAAGAAGCAGAGAAACTTTGACAAGGTGGGAGGACCAAGAAATGGTGGAAGGAGAAGGGTGGGAATGGGATAGAGAGATGTGGGTCCCATGAATCAAAAAAAGGCATAAGTCCACAAGAAAGTTGAACAATTTTCAAGGGCCATGTTTTAGCAGAGCTTCAAGTCACTTTCAGGAGAGTATTGGGGAAAGGAGAAGGAGGATTCAAAGAGGGATCTTCATGGGCATAGCAGCAGCTGAGCAGGTGGTGTCCTCATAGATCTTGTCTGAGTGGAAGCAGAAGTTTGAAGAGTCACAGGTGGAGCTGGAAGCATCGCAGAAAGAGGCTAGGTCCCTCAGCACCGAGCTCTTCAAGCTGAAGAATGCCTATGAGGAGTCACTTGATCATTTAGAAACTTTAAAGAGGGAAAACAAGAATCTACAAGGTGAGACTGTGATCCTTCCCCACACACCTTGTTGTATTCCACTACTTTCCACCAAGTCTGATGTGTTATCATCTTGGCAGAGGAGATCTCGGACCTGACGGAGCAGCTGGGTGGCAGCCACAAGACCATCCACGAACTGGAGAAGGTCCGGAAGCAGCTGGATGCTGAGAAACTGGAGCTCCAAGCTGCACTGGAAGAGGCTGAGGTGGGCCAAATCACATCCCTGTGAGGCCCTCATTTGTCCTAGTCTTCTGTGTGGCCCTCTAATTTCTCTCTGTCTCCACCAGGCCTCTCTGGAGCATGAGGAGGGAAAGATCCTGAGGGCCCAACTGGAGTTCAATCAGATCAAGGCAGACTACGAGCGCAAACTGGCCGAGAAGGATGAGGAGATGGAACAGGCCAAGCGCAACCACCTGCGGGTGGTGGACTCACTGCAGACCTCGCTGGACGCTGAGACCCGGAGCCGCAACGAGGCCCTGAGGCTGAAGAAGAAGATGGAGGGTGACCTCAATGAGATGGAGATTCAGCTCAGCCATGCCAACCGTGTGGCTGCTGAGGCTCAGAAGCAAGTCAAGACATTGCAGGGCTGCCTCAAGGTACTCATCAGGCTTCTATCCCATAAGCATGTTGAGATGTAGTAGGTCTCACCACCCCAATGTGGAACTTGAAAGGTAGATCTTGAGCTGCTTCCCCACTGTCCCCATTCACCCTCTTCACCCATGCCACCTTGTAGGACACCCAGCTGCAGCTGGATGACATGGTACGGGTCAATGAGGACCTGAAAGAGAATATTGCCATCGTGGAGAGGAGAAACAACCTTCTGCAGTCAGAGCTGGAGGAGCTGCGGGCAGTGGTGGAACAGACTGAGAGGGCTCGCAAGTTGGCTGAGCAGGAGCTGATTGAGGCCAGTGAGAGGGTCCAGCTTCTCCACTCACAGGTGAGACCTCACATACCTTCAAGGAGAGAGGTCACCTCCATCCACGAGTGTGAGCTTCTAATGGGTTGAGTTCCCAAGATCTCCAGATCCTTTAAGCCTGCAGAGTTGGCAGGGAATAGGGAGGCATTAAGTACTGGGGGGATTGAAGAAGGATGGGTCAGCAGTTCAACGGACACATCCTGAGATCCTCTCCTGTAACTCTAGAACACCAGCCTCATCAACCAGAAGAAGAAGATGGAGACCGACATCTCCCAGCTGCAGACAGAGGTGGAAGAGGCTATCCAGGAGTGCAGGAATGCTGAGGAGAAGGCCAAGAAAGCCATCACTGATGTGAGTGCCATGGTGGGACGAACATCTAAGACACCTTCCACTGGAGGGTGATGGAGAGCATGCTTTGGTCCTCCTTCTCTGCTTGCTTCTCTCCTTGGGCAGGCGGCCATGATGGCAGAGGAGCTGAAGAAGGAGCAGGACACCAGCGCCCATCTGGAGCGCATGAAGAAGAACATGGAGCAGACCATCAAGGACCTGCAGATGAGATTGGATGAGGCTGAGCAGTTGGCCCTCAAAGGGGGCAAGAAGCAGCTGCAGAAGCTGGAGGCTCGTGTGCGGGAGCTGGAGAATGAGCTGGAGGCTGAGCAGAAGCGCCATGCCGAGAGCGTCAAGGGTCTCCGCAAGTCTGAGCGTCGTGTCAAGGAGCTCAGCTACCAGGTGGGTTGCCTGAGGTCTCACTGGTGGTCATTCCCTGTGGCCATAGGGCCTTATGTCTCATGCTGCACATGACTTAGAACATGTCTGACCTGCTGGCCAGAGAGACACGGGTAAACTAGACCACCTACTGTGTCTATGTCTGATACTGTAGTGGGACCCAGAACATTGTCTGGGTCATGAGCCACCCAGGACACCTCTTGGTTTCCCAGCATCCATGGTGTCTTTGCATGATCTAGAACCTCAGGTGGGACCCCATCACAGGTAAGAAGATACTTCATACAGGGAGATAACCCACTTTCTGCCCCACAGTTGAGGCCACCCACAGATCTAGAGAAGTTCCACTCCCCAAGAACATCATTAACTCTCTCCTGACCCTCATTGCTCTGGTGGTGGTTCAAAGAGCAGGTTGGGTCATTTCCTGACCTACATGTGACACACCCCACAGACGGAAGAGGACCGCAAGAACCTGGTCCGGCTCCAGGACCTCGTGGACAAGCTACAAATGAAAGTCAAGTCCTACAAACGACAGGCAGAGGAGGCGGTGAGCACTGGAGGGACATCAGTGGGATCATCCCCCAGGAGGGGACCGTGTGGGAGAGGATGTGGGGAGTAGCAGGGGACTTTGGTCTGGTTAAAGCGTGGGGTGTCAGGGGGTGAGGAGAGTAGGTCAAGAGAAAGTGAGGAAAGTGGTTAGGTAGTATGATGTAGAAATGGTGGTGGGATGGATGGATGGATGGATGGATGGATGGATGGATGGATGGTTTGTTGAATGATGTTTGGGTGCTGGAAGATGGGATGTCTGGAAGGACAGGTGGGTTCATGGTGGGCCAGATGGAGCAATAAGAAGATAGGATAGGATGGGGTGGCAGGAGGCCAGACAGAGCTGTGTGGGAGCCTCACTGGTATCCCTTCCCCCTCAGGAGGAGCAGGCCAACTCCAACCTGGCCAAGTTCCGCAAGGTGCAGCATGAGCTGGATGAGGCAGAGGAGCGTGCTGACATTGCCGAGTCCCAGGTCAACAAGCTGCGGGCCAAGAGCCGTGACATTGGAGCCAAGGTGAGACTTTACCCTGCCCTACAGCTGCCCCACGGCTGCCCCACAACTTCCTCATGCTCATAGTCCCTTTTTCTCATTCTCCATCAGAAGGGACTCAATGAAGAGTGAAGCTCTGGATCCCAAACAATATCCTCTGGACCTCCAAGTGGCCCACCCCCATTCCCAGCCCCCTAACCTTGGTCGCCAATAAAAAGCATTGAGCAGTAGCAGTGTTTGTGGGGCTGTGTTTGTATTGGGAGGGTGGGGTTTCCTCATGGCATGGCACCCACAAGATGTCTGTGGCCCACCCAAGATCACCAACCAGTGTGCAGCACAGTGTGCCCTACAGCATTATGCAACCAGACCTACAGTGCAGCGTGATGTGAACCATGAACTCAACCTTGAGCTGCCCCACAGTGTATTTCTATCTGCTCCATGGTGTTCTGTAATCTCAACCTGCTCCACACCAACCCAGAGCCATGTGAGGGGAGAGATATGTTTGGGGGTGGATGTGGGGTTGGGGAGGGAAGGACCCCAGGAGGTGGGTGACAGCATCTGGGACCCCCACATACGGGGCAGAGGCTGAGTGGACCCCTTGGGCATGTCTTGGCTCCTGAGGTTGCACCTTCTCCTGCTGCAGGTCCCTCTGTCCTGGACTCAGGGCTCCCCTAGCCACTGGCTGCTCCATCCCACCACACACCATATCCTACAACCTCCCCATGCCCCACTGACATTCTGTCCCACGTCCCTCCATTGCTCTGGACTTTCCATATATCACCCCACTACCTCTTGGCCACCAGCCATGTGCCCTCCATCTCCCACAGTCGTTCTACCTCCTCCATGTCCCCCTGGTCCCTGCATGTTCTCTACATCCCACTGTCCCTCTATCTCCTGCCTGTCCCTCCCCTCAATTCCTCTGTCCCTCCTCCCTTCCCCCCTCACCCTCCCTTCCCCCGTCCATCTGTCGCCCCATCCCTCCCGGTCCTGGCGGCGCCGAATGATGGACCCCAGGGGACCCCGGCGTCCAGGCGGCTCCCCTCCCCCGCCAAACCCGGGACGAGGAAGGGTGGGGTAATGTCTCTATGGGGCCCTATGCGGAGTCCATGGGGCTCTAAAACGACTCTATGGAGACTCTCTGTGGCTCTATGGAGCAGTTATACAGCTCTATAAGGGCTCTGTGGGGCAGGGGAGGGGGATCTATGGAGCACAATGGGGAGGTGGGGACCTCCCCGCCCGCGGGAATGTGTCACCTCGCGGGAACACTTGTCACCTCCTTGATGACAAAGTGGACACGGTGTTCGGGGACTGCTGCCAGACCCCTTCCATCCCTCAGACCCCTGCCGGCCCCACGGCGCCTCACTGGGGGGACGAGATAACAATCTCCCCCCCACTGTCCGGCCGTGTCCCAATATAGACCTGGCAGGGTAGAGCTGTCACCACCCCGCGGGTGACAGGACATTGGCCAGGGACTCAGGCGTCCGGGCCCCATAGCACCCCCTTCACAAGGGTTCCCAGAGTCCTAGCCCCATACATCCCATCCATGCACAAAGAAACCTGGCATCTGAGACCCACAGAATCATCACAAACCCCACCAAAGCACCCTGGTCCCCATAGATTGCCCACACACACAAGGGACCCTCGTGCCTGGGCTCCCTAGTTTCCCCCCCCCCCAATATGTGATCCAGATATCTGGACTCCATAGATACCACCTACACAAGAGACTGAGGCATCCAGGACCCCTAGCCCACCCCATATCCTACCCCAGTAAGGGGTCTGGACAGCCTTTGCTCGCCCCTATAGCTCTGCCCCATAGATGATCCCGTGGGGTGCATATGTGGGTCCTGGATGCCAGGGTCACTGGAGAAATGCCACCTTGTGGCTGGGAAAGCGGTCGGGAGGTGCCCCCCTCCTTCTCCCTTATCAGCCACCCCCTCCCCAGGAATGCTCCTCCCCTCCCCATCCCATGATGGCCTATAAAGGCCTTGGGGTTGCGGGGCTGGCACAGGTGTCGGCGTGGGGCAGAGAGGGAGAGGGTGGGGGACATAGTGGGAATGTGGGATGTGGATATGAAGGGATGATGGGGGATGTGGGGGTTATAGGGTGCACAGGAGGGTTATGGGACATATGGGAATCTATGGAGAACAGGAATCTGTGGGGGATATGGGGCACAGGGGGCCTATGGGACACATAGGCGTTCTCTGGGATGTGGAGACCTGTGGGGTACACATGGGGTTATGAGGCACAGAGGACCTAAGAAGTACAGAGGGAAACTGTGGGGGAAAGAGATCTATGGGGGCACAGCAACCTAGGGGTCACTGATGGTCTGTGGGGAGTCTATGTGACACAAGCAGGGCTATGGGGCACATGGGGTCTATGTGGCAAAGTGATCTATGGGGCATAAAGGGGTCTATGGGGTAAAGAGGGTCAATAGGGGGTATGGGGTGTAGCCCTACTCACCCTCCGCATGTCCTTCCAGCTGCCTTCATCCTACCTGCTAGATCCACGGACTCCAGGTGAGGGTGATGCTGTGGGGCAGCATGAGGATGGGTGCTTTGGGAGGCGGTGCGGCTATGCTGATATAGGGTGTATGTGTTGCTATAGGATCTGCACATCACTACAGGGGATCCATACTTTGCTATGGGATCTGCATGTGGGGCTGTGCAGGACTCTAAGGTTCCCTGAATTGTTATAGGGGTCCTTGCACTGCTATGGGTCTCCATGCATCACTGTAGGGATGCCTGAATCACTCTGGGGGTCTGTGCATGCCTCTAGGGATCTTTGTGTTGCAAGGGTCCATGCATCACTCCAGGGGTTGGTGGTCCCTGGTTGTGGAGGTGCCTGGATCAGTATAGGAGCCTGTACAGGGGGCTGTGCATGGGTATTAGGGTCGCTGCATGACTAAAGGGGTTGGCCTACAGCTATAGGGGGTCTGTGTACTGTGTAGGGCTCAATACATGGGGTCATGAATGGCTATAGGATTCTGTGCATGGGGCTGTACACAGCTATGAGGTCCGGTACATCAGTATTAGGGGTCCTTTAATGGCTATAGGGGTCTCTGCAGGGAGTCCCTGAATCACTACAGTAGTGTGTGCATGGGGCAGTGCACGACTACGTGGGTGTGCAGAGGGCTATAGGGCTCCCTGCACATCTATAGGGACCCATGCATGGGGCTGTGCACAGCTACAAAGCTCTGTGTCTGGCTCTAGTGTCTGCCACAGCCATAGGGGTCTGGGCATGGCTATAGGGGCCCATGCATGGCAATGGACTCTGGCCAAAGGGGCTGTGTGGGGCCATGAAATAAAGGGTGAGACCCTGTGGCCACAGCCTCACAGCTCCCCAGGTGATGCAGGGTCCCTGTCTGTGTGGGGCAGGATGGCGGATGCAGTGCTGGCAGCGCTGGGGGCGGCAGCCCCCTTCCTGCGGCCAGGGGAACGGGAGCGGCTGGCAGCGCAGACCAGACCCTTCGACCCGCGCAGCGAGTGCTTCGTCCCCCACCCCCGGGAGGAGTTCGTTCGGGGACGGGTGACGGGGCGGCAAGGAGGGGAGGCCACCGTCCAGACTGAGCTGGGAGAGGTGGGCAACTGGGGGATGGGAGAGTGAGGGGAGGGGCACAAGGGGCCATGCGGGGCAAAGGATTAATGGGGGTGAGGATTAATGGAGGGAGGGGTTAAGGATGGGAAGGGTTGATGGCAGGTGGGGGCATAGGGGGTGACTGGTGGGGGAAAGGAGGGGGGATTGGGCATCATGGGGGGTGAGGTGCTGGTGGGAAGTAGGGGGTGAAGAGTTAAGGATGGAGGAATTAGTGGGATTAAATTAATGGGGGAAGGGTTAAAGGAGGGAGGAGGGTTGAAGGTTTGTGGGGGGAGCAAACGGAGAAGGGGGAAACCAGGCTAATAGTGGTGGGGCCCCTGACCCATTGAAGACTCCTAACCAATGGGGGGTACCCCCCAACCCATGGAAGGAATCCTACCAACAGAGCACCCCCCTACCCCACAGGGCACCCCTGAAGCTATGGATACCTCCCAACCCCCACCCTCATGTCTCCCCATTCCCCCCCAGACAGTGACGGTGAAGGAAGCTGACATTCACCAGCAGAACCCCCCCAAATTTGACAAGATCGAGGATATGGCGATGCTGACCTTCCTCCATGAGCCTGCTGTCCTCTACAACCTCAAGGAGCGCTACGCCTCTTGGTTGATCTATGTGAGCCTTCTCACAAGCCCCTGGGGCATCTGGGAAGTACGCAGGGCCTTCCCCACAGCCTATGGGGTGGATAGAAACTAGAGATCCTTCTCTAAAGCTCTTGGGATATCTAGAACCAGATGGGCCTTCTAGAAAGTCTGTGGGCCACCTAAAGCCTGGTATGACTTTCTCACAGACTTTGCGACACCTAGAACCTGATGGCCCTTCTCCAGCTCCCTTAGGCCATCCAGACCCAAGATATCCCATTTTTGGATTGCGTCAGCCACCAAGACCTGAGATGTTGCATCCCCTGACCCCTTTGGCCACCCAAATCTGAGATGTCACTTCAATAGCCCCCTTGACGGGACATAATATGACCCCAGAGCCCTTGGCCCACTGACAATTGAGATGTTCCATCTCTGCAAGTTGTGGGCCACCCAGATCCAAGATGTCTCTCTCCTGCCTCTTTTTGAACAACTAAAATCAGGACATCCTATGACCACATCCCTTGGGCCACTTAGACCTAGGATGTGGCACCCCACCTAGACCTGGTGAGGTGGCACCTCCTAGCTCTGACCCACCTGCCCTTGTCTCCAGACTTACTCAGGGCTCTTCTGTGTGACTGTCAACCCCTACAAGTGGTTGCCTGTCTACAATGCTGAGGTGGTGGCTGCCTATCGGGGAAAGAAACGGAGTGAAGCTCCACCCCACATCTTCTCCATCTCTGACAATGCCTACCAGAACATGCTGACAGGTAAGGATGTCCTGTGAGGACATCAAAATAGAAGATCCCACTCCAAAAAATGGCTTCCAACTTAGAACTGGTTCTCACCTGGGAGGATGGAGAACCTCAGCCTCAACCCCAAAACCCCAAGCGTGTTTCTCAACTTCATCCCACCTGACTCCTCTCTTTTCTTGGCAGACCGAGAGAACCAGTCCATCCTCATCACGTAAGATCCTGCTTTGTCCAACCCTGCCCCATAGCAGTGGGGTGGAAGGAAGGACCCACCAGGCTGTTGTCCAATATCTCACTGTTGCCCTCCCAGCGGAGAATCCGGAGCGGGGAAGACAGTCAACACCAAGAGGGTTATCCAATATTTTGCCAGCATTGCTGCCATTGGTGACCGCAAGAAGGAGGTGACCAATACCAGCAAGGTGAGTGCCTCAGTCCATGTACCCTTGGCAAAAAGTATACCCCAGTGTCCACATCCAGCATTGTCCCACCCCATCCAGGGCACCCTAGAGGACCAGATCATCCAGGCCAACCCTGCTTTGGAAGCCTTTGGCAACGCCAAGACCCTCCGCAATGACAACTCATCCCGATTTGTGAGTGACGGGGGTGGGTTCTATGAGGAAGGGTCTATGAGGAAGGAGCAGTTTGTAGTACAGAATCTATGGTGTGGGATCTGCTGCATGAAGGCAGCCACCTCCACCTCCTGCCACTACTTTCCCAGGGGAAGTTCATCCGGATCCATTTTGGGGCCACTGGGAAGTTGGCATCAGCTGACATTGAGACCTGTAAGTGGGCTGAGAGCCCAATAAGAGGATGTCTTGTAGTCATTCATCCATCCATCCATGGACTTATCTATCCATGGATTTATTCATCCATCGTAGGGCTCATCCATGTATGGACTCCTCCATCCACCCATAAACATCATCCATCCACCCAGGAACTCCATTCCTCCCTCCCTTCATCCAGTCACCTCTTCATCTCCATCTCCTTATCCCACCATCCACTTGACCCTCCATCTCCTTGTGTCTACCTCCATCCCTTCTTGCCTGCCTCTCCTCCACTCATGTCCATCCCTTCATCTGTCTTCATAGTTGATGGATTCATCATCTCATTCCATTATCCATCTGACCTTCCATTTTTCTCTCTTCTTCCCTCAATTTCCTCATCCCACCATCCAGATACCCCTCTTTACCATCTCCTCATCCTACCATCCATCTCTCCATATTTCAATCCATCTCCTCACCCCAACCTCCATCTTCCTTCTCTCTCTATCCACCTCAGACCTCCTGGAGAAGTCCCGTGTCATTTTCCAGCTGAAGGCTGAGAGGAACTACCACATCTTTTACCAGATCCTCTCCAACAAGAAGCCAGAATTGCTGGGTGAGTAGGGCTCTTGGCTCTGAGTCTTCTACTTCCTCTCCTCCAATTCTCTGCTCCTTCCCGGGGCAGTTGAGGATGATTTAGGGCTGTTTAGCCAGTGCAAATGCTCAGTTTTCTTCTCTATCCTGGGCCCACGGAGCAGAGATGCTTCTCATCACGAACAACCCCTATGACTACAGTTATGTCTCCCAAGGAGAGGTGACTGTGGCCTCCATCGATGACTCTGAAGAGCTGTTGGCAACCGACGTAAGTGGTGGGTGGGGCAGGTGGACATCCCCATGATGAATTGAAGTGCCAGGTGGATGGCTGAGATAGTAGAAGATGGATGGGTGGAGGAGAGAAGAAACACAGGGATGAGAGGTAAAGGAGGAAGAGTGGAAGATGGGGGATTGGGATGATGTAGGGTGAGGGACAGAAGGTAGGACAGGAGGCAGAGGGTGGAGATGAAAACATATGGGGGAGTATTTAGGTGGACAGATGTGTCCATGGATGAGAAAGTCCTCAAACAGATGGATGAGTCCATTAATCCATGGATGGAGTTAATGGTGAATTGATGAGTGCATGGATCGATGAGTCCATAAATGGATGAGTGGATGGATGGATGGATGGATGGATGGAAGGATGGATGGATAGTTGGGTGGATGGATCCATGGCTAGAAGAGTACATGGATAGGTGAATGGATGTAGTCCTCAGAGAGATGGATGGATCCATGGATGGACAGATAGATCAATGGATATATGAGTCCTCGGATGGATGGATGGATGGATGGATGGATGGATGGATGGATGGATGAATCCATGATGGGTTAGTCCATGGGTGGATGAATCCATGACGGATGAAGGAGTTGATGAGCTGGAAGGGTGGAGGGACACAAATGGTAGCCAGCAGAGAGCCATGACGACAGCTGGTGGCAAGGCCCTCTCCTACCCCATTCCATCTACCACCCAGAGCGCTTTTGATGTCCTGGGCTTCACAGCTGAGGAGAAAGCTGGTGTCTACAAGCTGACAGGCGCCATCATGCACTTTGGCAACATGAAATTCAAGCAGAAACAACGGGAAGAGCAGGCAGAACCAGATGGTACTGAAGGTGAGTGGGTACAGGATGACATCAGTCTTGGGGTCACCAGGCTAGGTGGAATCTGACAGCATGTCTTCTTCTTGACATTCGGCAGATGCTGACAAGTCAGCCTACTTGATGGGGCTGAACTCAGCTGACCTTCTCAAGGGGTTGTGTCACCCTCGTGTGAAGGTGGGCAATGAATATGTCACCAAGGGGCAGAATGTCCAGCAGGTGTACTACTCCATTGGGGCCTTGGCCAAGGCTGTATATGAGAAGATGTTTAACTGGATGGTGGTGAGGATCAACAACTCTCTGGACACCAAGCAGCCAAGGCAGTACTTCATTGGTGTGCTGGACATCGCTGGATTTGAGATCTTTGATGTGAGGACTGAGGGGGTGGCAGGGTATTTGTCCTCGTGGGGTTGAGTTGATCCAGTTGGGTGTTGAGATAATCTTCTGAAGCTTCATGTTGACTTTTTCTGGAAACTTGACCTCTTTGGGCCTTGTGTTGATCCTCCTGAGTGTTGAGTTGACCTCATTGATACTACTGGGCATTCTGTTGACTTATTTGGGTCTCAGGTTCACCTATGGGTCATTCTGTTGACCCTGTTAGGTGTTGAGCTGATCCAGTTAACCCATTGGTCATCTCCTCTCTCCTTCCCCAGTTCAACAGCTTCGAGCAGCTCTGCATCAACTTCACCAATGAGAAGCTGCAACAGTTTTTCAACCACCACATGTTCGTGCTGGAGCAGGAGGAATACAAGAAGGAGGGCATTGAGTGGGAGTTCATTGACTTTGGCATGGACCTCCAGGCCTGCATTGACCTCATTGAGAAGGTACCACATCCCTCAGGGTCTTGTGGAGGGTGAAGGGACTTTTAGGGAAGGGCCTTTTCAGTTGGAGCCTGCCAGGGACCCCAAAGTTGGTCAGCTGGGTTGTGCTTGATGTCCTCCACCACCACTTTTCTTCCTAGCCCATGGGGATCATGTCCATCCTGGAGGAGGAGTGCATGTTTCCCAAGGCTTCGGACATGACCTTCAAGGCCAAGCTCTTTGATAATCACCTGGGCAAGTCGGCCAACTTTGGGAAGCCACGGAACGTCAAGGGGAAGCCAGAGGCCCATTTCTCTCTCATCCACTATGCTGGCACAGTGGACTACAACATCATTGGGTGGCTGGAGAAGAACAAGGACCCCCTCAATGAGACAGTGGTGGGGCTCTACCAGAAATCAGCCCTGAAGCTCTTGGCCAACCTCTTCTCCAACTACGCTGGGGCAGATGCTGGTGGGTGAATGTATAGTGGGCTGATGGAGCAATGAGTTGATGGAGAAGAATACTATCACCCTATTTCCTGTGTTACCCTACCCCTCTTCTCCCCAGGTGGTGATGGAGGGAAGGGGAAAGGAGCTAAGAAGAAAGGTTCCTCCTTTCAGACTGTCTCAGCCCTGCATCGGGTGAGGGACCTACATAGTGGATCCAGTGTGGGGCAGTAGGAGGACAACCTCCTGAGTGGTGGATCACCCCTTCAGACCCACAGACCCTCTCTTGCTCTCATTAGTCAGCTTCTTCCCTCCTCCCTCTTCAACAGGAGAACCTCAACAAGCTGATGGCCAACCTCAAGACCACTCATCCTCACTTTGTCCGCTGCATCATCCCCAATGAGCGGAAGGAGCCTGGTGAGCAAAGGGCAGGGAAAAAGGGTGGAAGATGTGGCTTGTGGCTAACACCACCCTTCTAACCCACTGCCAGGTGTGATGGACAACCCCCTGGTAATGCACCAGCTCCGCTGCAATGGAGTGCTAGAGGGCATCCGCATCTGCCGCAAGGGCTTCCCCAACCGCATTCTCTATGGCGACTTCCGCCAGCGGTAGGCACAGTGATATGGGGAGGTGGTGGATAACCCAACTGGGGCTGACCTCAGGGTTTTCATGTCATCTCTCGTCACCAGGTATCGCATCTTGAACCCTGCTGCCATCCCTGAGGGGCAGTTCATTGACAGCCGCAAGGGTGCCGAAAAGCTCCTGGGATCCATTGACATTGACCACAACCAGTACAAATTTGGACACACCAAGGTAAGGGCACTTGTCTCTCCATGGTCCTACCACCCATGGTCACATCACTTATGTGTCCACCTGCCTATCCACCCCACCGAGCAATGGTGATCCATTGCTTCATCGCCCTAACAACCCATCCATCTGTCCACTAACTCTTCCCAACCAATCCACCCTCTCACTTGCCTCCTTCCTCCATCAGGTCTTCTTCAAAGCTGGGCTGCTGGGACTTCTGGAGGAGATGCGGGACGAGCGCCTCTCCCGCATCATCACCCGCATTCAGGCTCAGGCCCGAGGGCAGCTCATGCGCATTGAGTTCAAGAAGATCCTGGAGCGCCGGTGAGAGGGGAAGGATTTTTCTCCTTAAGAAGGGACCTCTGGTGGGTCACCAGATTTGTGGTATAGTGGCATCTGTGTCACCATTCTAGGGACTCACTGCTGGTGATCCAGTGGAACATCAGGGCCTTCATGGGGGTGAAGAACTGGCCTTGGATGAAGCTCTACTTCAAGATCAAGCCCTTATTGAAGAGTGCTGAGACGGAGAAGGAGATGCAGGTGGGAGGAGGTGATGAGGCGAGCAGCTTGGGATCCAAAATGGGCTGGGTAGGGTTGATGGATAGAGGGGATTGGATGTAGCTCCTGGTCTCCTGGGCTTTGCTTCAGAACATGAAAGAAGAGTTTGGGCGGTTGAAGGAGGCCCTGGAGAAGTCAGAGACCCGGCGCAAGGAGCTGGAGGAGAAGATGGTCTCCATGCTGCAGGAGAAGAATGACCTTCAGCTCCAAGTGCAGGCTGTGAGTGAGACTGACCCCCAAAATCATGTCAGGGGGATGACCAGCACCCCTCCAGGGCCACTCTATTTCACCTACCACTCCAACACAGGAGCAGGACAACCTCAATGATGCTGAGGAGCGCTGTGACCAGCTGATAAAGAACAAAATCCAGTTGGAGGCCAAGGTGAAGGAGTTGACAGAGCGACTGGAGGATGAGGAAGAGATGAACGCAGAGCTGACAGCTAGGAAGAGGAAGCTGGAGGATGAGTGTTCGGAGCTCAAAAAGGATATTGATGATCTAGAGCTGACTCTGGCCAAGGTGGAGAAAGAGAAACATGCCACTGAGAACAAGGTGAGAGTGGAGACAGGCCTTGACCTTAAGTTGTGGGGATTTGGGTCAATACAACCTGGTTGTATTAGGTTGAGGAGATTCCAGGCTAGTTGATCTGGGCTACATGAAGACTCAACATCCTTTGGGTTCTCTACCATTGCAGTGGCTTAATTAGCCAAGGACAACAGCAGTGTCACCCAGCTTTGCTCTACCTCTGGTACGAAGCTGGAGGCCTAGTGTTTCTCTTCCTCAGGTCAAGAACCTCACAGAGGAGATGGCTGGGCTGGATGAAACCATTGCCAAGCTAACAAAGGAAAAGAAGGCCCTGCAAGAATCTCACCAGCAGACGCTGGATGACCTACAGGCAGAGGAAGATAAAGTCAACACCTTGACAAAGGCCAAACTCAAGATGGAACAGCAAGTGGATGACGTGAGTGTAGTCTAGTCCCACCATGGGTAATGGTGAGGAGCTTTCTGGGGCATATATGATAACTGAGGTTTCCCCCATTTCCATGTTAACCACACAGCTTGAAGGCTCCCTGGAACAGGAGAAGAAGGTCCGGATGGACTTGGAACGGGCCAAAAGGAAGCTGGAAGGTGACTTGAAGCTGACCCAGGAGAACATCATGGACCTAGAGAATGACAAGCAGCAGCTGGAGGAGAAGCTCAAGAAGTAAAGATTGACCTCTTTCCCCAGTCTAAACTGGCAGGGGGCAAGGGCAGGGACCTCACTGCTGACTGCTTTCATTTGCAGGAAAGAGTTTGAGATCAACCAGCAGAACAGCAAGATTGAGGATGAGCAGGCTCTGGCTCTGCAGCTCCAGAAGAAGCTGAAAGAGCTGCAGGTGAGGGATCTATTCTCTGCTTATTTGGGCTGGACTGGAGAGCCTCTGGCTGGTTGGGTTGAGGTGAAGAGTCTTTATCTGGTTAGGATGAGTTTAGGAGTTTCCAGTTGGTTGACAAATGTTCAGATGTCTGGGATGAGCTGAAGAATTTTCAGCTTATTGGGGTGATTTGGGTTGAAAAGTCTCCAGCTCAATTGGTTGAGGAGAGTGGAGGAGTTGGGTGGAACCAAGCCTGCTGACAGCAACTTCATCCCTGGAGCACAGGCGCGGATTGAGGAGCTGGAGGAGGAGTTGGAAGCAGAAAGGACAGGCAGAGCCAAGGTGGAGAAGCTGCGCTCAGACCTGTCACGGGAGCTGGAGGAGATCAGTGAGCGGCTGGAGGAGGCAGGTGGTGTCACATCAGTGCAGATCGAGCTCAACAAGAAGCGGGAGGCAGAGTTCCAGAAGATGCGGCGGGATCTGGAGGAGGCCACGCTGCAGCACGAGGCTACGGCTGCTGCACTGCGCAAGAAGCATGCTGACAGCGTGGCCGAGCTCAGTGAACAGATCGACAACTTACAGCGCGTCAAGCAGAAGCTGGAGAAGGAGAAGAGCGACCTCAAGCTGGAGCTGGATGATCTCAGCTCCAACATGGAGCAACTGATAAAGGCCAAGGTAGAAAGAGGCCAAGGTGGACATCTTATCTCCACCATGGGCATCATTCTCCTGCTTCATTCCTTCCCTCCATACTTTCCTCCTCCAAGGTGGGCATGGAGAAGATCTCTCGCACCATGGAGGACCAGGCAGCTGAACACCGGGCCAAACTGGAGGAGACACAACGGATCCTCAATGACACCAGCACCCAACGGGCCAAGCTCCAGACTGAGAATGGTGGGAACCCTGACCCACCATACCCCTCACCCCACATCCTCAGCCCCTACCCCACATCTTCAATCCCTGCCACACCCTTGACAACCTGCTCTACCTCTGCAGGAGAGCTGTCCCGCCAGCTGGAGGAAAAGGAGGCCCTTGTCTCTCAATTAACTAGGGGTAAGCAGTCATACACCCAGCAGATGGAGGACTTGAAGAGGCAGCTGGAAGAGGAGATGAAGGTGAGGTTTGTGGGGTGGCTGATAGGGTCTCCAGAAGGGCCACAAGGCAAGGTGTCCTTCACCCTCATGGTGGTAGCACCAAATGGAAGTCAAGTTCAGGCCAGTTAATTGAGGTGGTTGCATCTAAGACTGGTTGAGTTGGGTTGCATTCGTCTAACAGGTGAGAGGTTGCGCTAAGCAGGTCAGTTCCGAAGCAGTTGGGTTAGCTACAGGCAGTTGGGTGGCACTGGATGAGGGGAAGTCAAACTGTACCAGACTAGAGATACCCATCTTTAGATCTCTCTGGGTTTAGATGTGCAGAATTTGGTTGGGATGATCTACAGAAGGTTTGGCTAAGAAATATCAGTGCTTACTGAGCTTGAGGACCTACACATAGCTCAAGTTCACCTTCTCCTTGCCTCTCCGTCCCAGGCCAAGAATGCACTGGCCCATGCCCTCCAGTCAGCCCGGCATGACTGTGACCTTCTGAGGGAGCAGTATGAGGAGGAGACAGAGGCCAAAGCTGAGCTCCAGCGCTCACTCTCCAAGGCCAATTCTGAGGTGGCACAGTGGAGGACCAAGTATGAGACAGATGCCATCCAGCGCACTGAGGAGCTGGAGGAGGCCAAGTGAGTCATCTCCCCACAAAGGGAGCTTCTATGGGGCAGGGGAGAGTGGAGACTCTTCCACAGTACAAGGAATGTATAGGAATCTGGAGATGGTAGAGGAGATCCAGAGCAGAACCTCAGCCAACCAGTGGGTGGAAGAAGGTTTGAGTTGACCCATTTGGTCCATGGGTCACCTCAGCCAGGTTTCCTCCCATGGCAGGAAGAAGCTGGCCCAGCGGCTGCAGGAGGCTGAGGAAGCAGTGGAGGCGGTCAATGCCAAGTGTTCTTCCCTGGAGAAAACCAAGCACCGGCTGCAGAATGAGATTGAGGACCTGATGGCAGATGTGGAGCGGTCAAATGCAGCAGCTGCTGCATTGGACAAGAAGCAGAGAAACTTTGACAAGGTGGGAGGACATAGGTGTGAGACAGGAGCAGATGGGAGACATGGGAACAGAGGGTGACCCCTTGCTTTGCTCCAGATCTTGTCTGAGTGGAAGCAGAAGTTTGAAGAGTCACAGATGGAGCTGGAGGCATCGCAGAAAGAGGCTAGGTCCCTCAGCACTGAGCTCTTCAAGCTGAAGAATGCCTATGAGGAGTCACTTGAGCACCTGGAGACATTCAAAAGGGAGAACAAGAACCTGCAAGGTGAGACCGTGGTATTTCCCCTGCCCATCTTGTTCTCCACCACTTTCCAAGTCTGATGAGATCTTATCTGAGCAGAGGAGATCTCGGACCTGACGGAGCAGCTGGGTGGCAGCCACAAGACCATCCACGAACTGGAGAAGGTCCGGAAGCAGCTGGATGCTGAGAAACTGGAGCTCCAAGCTGCACTGGAAGAGGCTGAGGTGGGCCAAATCACATCCCTGTGAGGCCCTCATTTGTCCTAGTCTTCTGTGTGGCCCTCTAATTTCTCTCTGTCTCCACCAGGCCTCTCTGGAGCATGAGGAGGGAAAGATCCTGAGGGCCCAACTGGAGTTCAATCAGATCAAGGCAGACTACGAGCGCAAACTGGCCGAGAAGGATGAGGAGATGGAACAGGCCAAGCGCAACCACCTGCGGGTGGTGGACTCACTGCAGACCTCGCTGGACGCTGAGACCCGGAGCCGCAACGAGGCCCTGAGGCTGAAGAAGAAGATGGAGGGTGACCTCAATGAGATGGAGATTCAGCTCAGCCATGCCAACCGTGTGGCTGCTGAGGCTCAGTCCCACCTGAAAGGAGCCCAGGCTCACCTCAAGGTGGGATCACCCACTTCTAAGGAGGCCTCTCTAACCCCTTGGAGCTGCTGGCTGATGTCCATGCTATTTATCCCAACAGGACACCCAACTGCAGCTGGATGATGTGGTAAGAGCCAATGAAGACCTGAAAGAGAATATTGCCATCGTGGAAAGGAGAAATAACCTTCTGCAGTCAGAGCTGGAGGAGATGCAGGCAGTGGTGGAACAGACTGAGAGGGCTCGCAAGTTGGCTGAGCAGGAGCTGATTGAGGCCAGTGAGAGGGTCCAGCTTCTCCACTCACAGGTGAGACCTCACATACCTTCAAGGAGAGAGGTCACCTCCATCCACGAGTGTGAGCTTCTAATGGGTTGAGTTCCCAAGATCTCCAGATCCTTTAAGCCTGCAGAGTTGGCAGGGAATAGGGAGGCATTAAGTACTGGGGGGGTTGAAGAAGGATGGGTCAGCAGTTCAACAGACACATCCTGAGATCCTCTCCTGTAACTCTAGAACACCAGCCTCATCAACCAGAAGAAGAAAATGGAGGCTGACATCTCCCAGCTGCAGACAGAGGTGGAAGAGGCTATCCAGGAGTGCAGGAATGCTGAGGAGAAGGCCAAGAAAGCCATCACTGATGTGAGTGCCATGGTAGGACGAACATCTAAGACACCTTCCACTGGAGGGTGATGGAGAGCATACTTTGGTCCTCCTTCTCTGCTTGCTTCTCTCCTTGGGCAGGCGGCCATGATGGCAGAGGAGCTGAAGAAGGAGCAGGACACCAGCGCCCATCTGGAGCGCATGAAGAAGAACATGGAGCAGACCATCAAGGACCTGCAGATGAGATTGGATGAGGCTGAGCAGTTGGCCCTCAAAGGGGGCAAGAAGCAGCTGCAGAAGCTGGAGGCTCGTGTGCGGGAGCTGGAGAATGAGCTGGAGGCTGAGCAGAAGCGCAATGCTGAGAGCATTAAGGGTCTCCGCAAGTCTGAGCGTCGTGTCAAGGAGCTCAGCTACCAGGTGGGGCTCCTGGGCTAGCCCAGGACCACTCCTGCCCCTGTTGCCCTAGGGTCTCATATCTCATGCTATACATGACCTAGAATATGGTTGTCCTGCTGGCCAGAGAGATACAAGCTGTCTAGACTCAATACTAGACCACCCACTGCCTCTATGTCTGATATTGTAGTGGGACCCAGAACATGGTCTGGGTCATGAGCCACCCACGTCACCTCTTGGTGTCCCAGGATCCATGGCGTCTTTGCAGGATCCAGAACCTGAGGGGGGACCTCATCAGGGCAAAGAAGACATCCTACTTCTTGCTCCCAGAGCTAAGGCCACCCACAGATCTAGAGAAGCTCCACTTCACTCCCCAGGACTATCATTAACTGTCTCCTGACCCTTGTAGCTTGGGTGGTGATTCAAAAAGCAGGCAGGGTTAGGTCACAATCCATGTGTGTCTCACCCTACAGACGGAAGAGGACCGTAAAAATATGGTCCGGCTCCAGGACCTCGTGGACAAGCTCCAGCTGAAGGTTAAGGCCTACAAGCGACAGGCAGAGGAGGCGGTGAGCATTAGGCTTTCAGCCGTGTGACACCCCCCAGCAGGGGACAGCGTGGGTTTAGGATGTGGGAGAGGATGTGGGGAGTAGCTGGTGACCTTGAGATGACGGTCAAGGGGTGGGGTGTCAGGGGGTGAGGAGGGTGGGTTGCTGATGGGATTGAGATATTATGGTTGGATGTGGGAAGGAAGGAAGGAAGGGAGGGAGGGAGGGAGGGAGGGAGGGAGGAAGGAAGGAAGGAAGGAAGGAAGGAAGGAAGGAAGGAAGGAAGGAAGGAAGGAAGGAAGGAAGGAAGGAAGGAAGGAAGGAAGGAAGGAAGGAAGGAAGGAAGGAAGGAAGGAAGGAAGGAAGGAAGGAAGGAAGGAAGGAAGGAAGGAAGGAAGGAAGGAAGGAAGGACAGAGGGCTTGAAGTTCATGTGGGTGAAGGATGGAGGATGGATGGATGGATGGATGGATGGATGGATGGATGGATGGATGGATAGGTGAATGGATCATTAAGTAGATGGTTTGGGTGGTTCAAAAATGGGATACCTGAAGAACCAAGTGGTTCTATTCTGGACCAGACGGAGCAATAAGAAAGTCAGATATATGGAGAGAAGGTGGGGACAGAGCTGTGTGGGAGCCTCACTGGTATCCCTTCCCCCTCAGGAGGAGCAGGCCAACACCAACCTGGCCAAGTTCCGCAAGGTGCAGCATGAGCTGGATGAGGCAGAGGAGCGTGCCGACATTGCCGAGTCCCAGGTCAACAAGCTGCGGGCCAAGAGCCGTGACATTGGAGCCAAGGTGAGACTTTACCCTGCCCACAGGTGCCTCATAGGCCACCCCATGGATGCCCCAAAACAGCCCCTTTTTCTCGTTCTTCATCAGAAGGGACTCAATGAAGAGTGAAGCTCTGGATCGTCAAGTATGCTACCTGAACTCGCAGCTGTCCCACTTAGACTTCCACATGCCCAACTCCCCCTAGTCCCTCAAGCTTGGTCAGCAAATAAAAAGCATTGAGCAGCAGCAGTTTGTGTGGGGTTGGGCTTGTGTTGGGAGGGTGGGGTAACCCCATTGTATAGCACCTGTAATATGGATGGAGCCCATACAAGGTTCTAGTAAATCTGAAATTTAAGAAGAAATTTATGGAAAGTGGAAAAATGGACAGGCCATGTGGGAGTGTTATTGAAGCAATGTCAGAGTCTTCAGGGATGCAGTGAGGAAGGCCAAAGCCCCCTTGGAATTGAATCTGACAAGGAATATCAAGGACAACAAAGGCTTCTACAGGTATATCAGCAGCAAAAGGAAGATTAGGGAAAACATGAGGCCACTGCTGAATCAGATGAGAGAGTATCTCTATGGAGAAAGACCTGGGATTCTTGGTGGATGACAAGTCGACTATGGGCTGGTGGTGCGTCCTCAGGCCCAGGAGGGCCAATAGTGTCCTGGGGTGCATCAGGAAGTGTGCGACCAGCAGGTCGAAAGAGATGATCCTGCCCCTATATTCAGCTATAGTGAGGCCACATCTGCAGTACTGTGGTCCCAGTTCTAGGCTCCACAGCACAAGAAAGACAAGGAGTTACTGGAGAGGGTCCAGCAAACACCACAAAGATGATCTGGAATCTGGAGCATGTCTCCAGGGAAAGAGACTGAGGGAGCTGGGCCAGAGTCTAGAGAAGACTCAGAAGGGATCTCATCAATGCATCTCAAAAGGGGGTGTCCAGAGGATAGTGCCAGACCTTTCAGTGGTGCCCAGAGACAGGACAAGAACCAATGACCATAAACTAAAACACAAGAGGTTCCACCTCAGCATGAGGAAGAACTTCTTTACATTGAGGGTGGCAGAGCATGTGGACCTGGTGCACCTCACAGGATGGTGCAACCCACACCACAGTGCAGTATGATTTCACTTATGGGGTGTACCTTGACTTCAAACTCTCATACAGGGTATCTCAACCTGCCTCACACCAATCCATGTCTGTGTGTGGGAAGAGATGTGTCTGGGGCACACACAGGACTGGGGAGAGCATCCCCAGGAGGTGGGGGGCAGCATCTGGTACCTCTACATGTGGCACAGAGCCTGGGTGAGCCCTTCAGGGACCTCCTGGTTCCTGAGCTTGCATCTTCTGCTGCTCCTGGCCTCAGTGTTCCCCTAGCCACCAACTGCTCTGTCCCACTACCCACCATGTTCCATTTCCCCACATGTCCCACTGTCCTTCTGTCCCAAACGCTTTCATCTGTCTGGCCTCTCCATTGATCGTTCCACCACCCCTTGGCCCAAGAGCCCTGTCTCATCCAACTTGTTATCTTCCATTTCTCACTGTCCCTCCATCTCACTATCGCTATATGTTCTCTGCCACTCCATTTCCTCTGCGTCCCTACACATCCCACAGTCTCCATGTCCCAATATCTGTCCATACTCTCCACATCCCAACATCTTCATGACTCATCATTCCCCCATTCCACCACCCCTCTGGCCCTCCTCCTCCTATGTCTCACTATCTTCTCCAGTTCCACTACTCCACTATTTTCTTCATGTCCCTCCATGCCTGCATGTTCTCTCAGTCTCACCGTTCCACTATATCCCATCATCCTTCCATGTTCTCCAGGACTCAGACATGGAAAGATGAAGAAGCCGTTTGGTGGATAAAGTGGCTTGCCACGTCCAGGAATATAAAGAAAATTTCAGAGGAGGGTATTTCAAGGACCCAAAAGGGTACCAGCAGATTTCCAGTGTATGGAAGACAAAGATTAAATATAATAGAATGGTAAATACCATGGATTAAAGGATGGACTTTGTCCTGGTTTCAGCTGGGATGGAGTTTCCGGCAAGGTCCGGGCGGGCGGTCGGACAGTGGGGAGGGCGTCCTGCCCTCTTCGGGAGGAAGGCATCCCGGCACGGCTCCCGCCGCTTTCCGAGCCAGGAGCCCACCGGGAGCCGCCTCCACTCCGCCCTGCGCCCCTGCTGCTGCTGGCGGTGTCGAGCACCGCGCGGTGCTGCAAGCCCCGCAGAGGAAAGAGGGAGAGAGGGAGGCAGGGACCGTGGGCCGCGATGTCCCGCTCCGCCTCCGACGGCATCCGGCTCCTCCCGCCTCTCCCCTTCGGGCCCCGTCCCGCCCGTTTCCCGGGGGTTTCGGGTCACCGCTCGGGGAATCGCCCTTGGGTCTCTGAGCTGCAGCCGCGGCGGTCCCCGAGCATCGTCAGCGGGAGAGCGCCGGGGGACGGACCCGCCCGGGAGGCGGCAGCGGGAGCCGGCTCTGCGCCCCTGAGCCCGGGGAAGACTTGGGTGTTTCTTGGGGTGGAGTTTGGGCACAGCCAGCGCATGTGTGTGTGTGCCAGAAGCTCCTCAGCGAGCTGCTGCCTGCAGTGGTGCCCTTACACCGGCGGAACGGCATCACCTACAGCTGGAGTCGCTCCGGTGCGTGCCTCTGCATCTTCTATGGCGCAGTACCTTGTACTGGCTTTTTCTTATTTATCTGCCGTCTATTTTCCTGTCTTGAAGGATTTGTTTATATTTTGTTGTGCTCACTAGAAGTTGAGAAAGTAATGTATGGAGAGGCAGGGTGTTTGGTGTTGTTTTTTTTTTAAATTTTTTATTTGAGGATAGGGTTTGGTTGTTTTCCAAATAAAGACCTGCCAACAGACAGCTACTGTCTTTGCTTTTAGTTAGTGCATGTGAGGGAAAGGAAACCAAAGGCTGAAGTGTTTTTTTTGCTGTCTCGTGTGCCTGTCACTGCCTTTGATGTGTCCTAGGAAATAGTTTTCTGAATTAAGAGGCATGATTCTCTGTATGAGAACACTTTACAGGAAAACTTGAATGCTGTCACAGAACTGAAACAAAAGTGTTTTGCATCTGATGCTCTAGAAATTGCTTGTGCTATATCCCCCAGAATGAGCAAGCCTGGTCTTTTGTCTTCATGATGAAATGTTGCACCTCATTCATGTTCCAGGTGGGCTTAGTTTGTTAAGTTGCCTGAAAAAGGGATGCTGGCATTTAACTTTTGCCATAAATATTTTCTTTTCCATTATTGCAGGACAACAATACCCCATGGCACTGAAACAACCAGAGAAGAGCCCACTTTCCTCCCAGATTCTGGGTCTCAATGACCTTTCAAGAGCTCCCCATGAAATGCCACTGTCTGGGTGCCCGAGGAAGTGGATCAAAGAGACTGATTCAGCCTACTTGAGGCTGGCAAAGCAAGGAGGCCGACCTGGTGAGCATCTGTCTTGCTTCTTTGGTTTCCCTTTGTTTTCTTTGGCTTTGCTTGAGTGTGGTGTAAAGTGCTTGTAGATGCTACAGAAGGATCCTCTGGACTTCTGAAATAAACTTGTGGAAAAAATGAGGAAATTAATTTCTTCCTGACAAAAAACAGCAATCTGAAAACAAAAGTAGTGCTTTTGCAACTACATAAAAAGTCAGAAAAGTACTGGCTTTTGTCTTTTTCTCTCCAGACCTACTGAAGCACTACACTTCTGTGGAAATGAAGACCCCTCCAGCAGCATATGCTGCACCTGACTGGTACTCACACTGTGCCAATCCTGCAGGGATTGAGAAGCCACGGTAAGATTGCTGAGGCCCAACACACCTTGGCCTCTCTGTTCACATAGTAACATTTCTGAATGCTTCTGTACTAAAGCGCAGAATTTGTATACCTTGTAAAAACAAGCATTAAATCTTTGCCTGCAGGAGCTATGCTTTCTCTCTACCAGATTATATGGTTCACAGAGAATTTATGGCTGATCACCATCATGGTAACAGTTATCAGAAAAGAAGAGGGCCTTTTGATTTTGATACAAAAAACGTTTGGCAGCGGGAAGCTGAGGACAAAGAAAATGCAGAGAAAAAGAAGGTAGGATGGAGAGGCACCCATGATGATGCTTTGTTTGTAGAACTTGTGAACACATCTCTGTCTGGGCCTGTTGCTTCTTATAGGAAGGAAGCTGTAATCCATGAGTTTCTGTACTCCAAAATAAATTTTTGTGTTGCAGTTAGAGAACAAGAAGAAAGCCGTGCTTTCTTAAGTGCTGCAGCTGTAGCGTAAGAAGCAGAAATGCAGTTTCCCATCACATTATATGGTACATACACCTCAGTATAAAAAAAAAAGTGGTAGTTAGTTTCTATCTTCTTATGCTTTATTTCCCCTGCAATTCATTCTTGGTAAAAAGACATCTTGTTTCGTGATCTTGGGTGAGGAAGAAGATAAGAACAGAAGTTTCTGAAAAAGGAGTTTAATTGAATTTGAAATGCAAGGGAGTTCCCAAAGATACTGTGCTAGCTGTCTCTGAATGAAAGATGTATCCAAGTCAAAGTCAATACAGCACAAGCTATGTCCCAAAAAATCTTTCTGTACTGACATTAGTGTTTTGTATTGAAGACCTCTTTGCTATCCTCCCTCTTTCGTCCTCCTTGCCCCTGCCCAATTTAGATGCTGAAGCCTTACGTTTTTAAAATATCCTCTGTAATCTCAGTTGCCACATTTACCATGGGCCTTTGGAGTATACTTGGAAAGGCATTTAAGGTACTTGAACACTAGTACCTTCCTTCTTCAACAGAAGGGCAGATGTTGGACATTTTAGGAGAAAAAGTCCTCAGCCTTTGCTGGGATGAATTAGTGCAAATTCAGAATGATGTCTTGTGTAAATGCGAACACCTCATTACTGAATAGGCTGGGGAATGTTTACTGAGTCTGTGGCAACAGGCAAACAAACAACGTATGTTTAAACTGTAATTTGCCTGATGCTTGCAGGCGAAGCTTCTTTTTTTTTATTGTAGACTTAAGGCACAGAAAATAAAAACTTGCTGCAGTGCCTCAAAGGAATTGAGCTAGGACAGAGAGGAAGGGCTGTTCCTCACTCCCTTACTTAAGAACTGATTATGCTCAGTGCTCTAAGAGTCAAACTTAACTTTGATAACAGTAATTCAAGCCCATGTGCTGACTTGTAAAGTGAAACTGAGGTTCATTTCAGTTTTGGTGGAGTTTGGTTGAGACCCAGTTTCATTCAGTCATGTGTCTGAAAGTTTCATACATTCCCAGTTTCATTCAGTTGTGCTTTATTTATGACTAAATGCAAGGTGAATATGTTATATATTCAGCTCAGATTGCAAATATGCTGAGGCCCTCATACATAATTTTCACTATTCTCCTGGAAGCTGAAGTTAAGTTTTTTCTAAGGTTCTAAATCTACCAAGTATTTTTCTGTAGAATTAGGTTCCTGTGAAGACAGATTCTGTGTTGCTAGGTTTAGCTCTACTTCCACCATCTCTCATTTGGCTGTGCTTCACAATATCTTTGTTGTACACTGAAAAGCACATCACATATCTTTAAGTTTCACAGCTACTTCTTGAATATCCTGTTTTGGGATGTTTCTATCCCATGCTCTTAGAGTACCCTCCCAAAGAGTCTTCCAAGTGAGACAATGGAACTAGCCCTACCAAAGAGTCTCAATTTTAGTTTTTCACCATACATCTTGTATGTTGAAGGGTAAGAATAATGTGTTCCAAAACATCACAGGCAAATTTCTAAGGAATATTAAATTTATTTATTTGACTGTATGATGACACTGCAGCAGCAAACTACCTCAAATATTTCTGGTAGTATGAGACTGAATTTATTGAAAATGTTTTTCAGTCCAGTGTGACTAAGCAGTTATTCAGAAGAGGCATGCCTGATGCAATTGTGGAGTTAAATCCCAAAGGGCACCCTTAGGAACAAGTGCAAAACCATTTAACCTCTAAGGGTACCTCTTCTGCTTGGTTTGGAAAACATGGTTCCCAAGAGGGCCCTTGCTCTGAAAGTTTAAGCCTTTATGCTGCTTTGTTCTGAAGTGTTAAAATCTCCACTGTTCCTTGTGTTTATTACTGTGTAGAGGAGGAGTGGAGATCTGGGGGACCATTACCTGGTTCTCCATGCCTCAGGATGGATCCTGTAATTCCTCCCTAATGCCTTAATCACAACAATAAGTCTTCTGGGAATTCTGAAAATCAGAAATGAGTATTAGTGCATCCTCCAGCACAGGGAGGATAGTGGTGAGGCACTGACACAATTCCCCAGTGAAGTTGTGGATGCCCCATCCCTGGAAGTGTTCAAAGACAGGCTGGATGGAGCTCTGAGCAACCTGGTCTAGTGAAAGGTGTCCCTGTGGCAGGGGAGGTGGAACTAGATGATCTTTAAGGACCCTTCAAACCAAACCATTCTTTGATTCAGTGGTTCTTTTGTGTGTGCATCTTATGGCCCAGCTGGGTTGGGTTGAAAACGCTGTGACCTTAAGAAGGAGGGAGGCCTGTATGGGTGAGAGGTCAGCTGGAGGTGTCATCAGGGTTTGCCTCAGCATTTGGCAATATCCCTGTGGCACAGTAAGATTTCTCCTTCATCTCCAAAGTCTTCTCTTTCAGGCACTTGCCTGAAATGTCTGTGTATATATGCAAATGTACTTCGGTATGTACTGTATGTATTGCTGTAGCAAAATGATTGCTCATCTGAGGATTTTGCCTCAGAGGGAGTTTTGAAATGTAATCTAGAATTTTGTCCTTGATCACACCAGCCAGGATTTTATCTGAAAGCTTTTATCTTACCATGCTGGCTGCAGATATCCATTGTTATTTATATACTAGCCAGGCACAATACATATTCTATGTAGTGTTTCTTGAATCTAAGATTAATAAATGTGTATTTATAATAAGCATAGTAATTTTTAGAGTATATTGTTGCCATCTCTTCACAAAGAGAGAAAACAACTTTAAACCAAGAACATGCCCTGTGTAGTTTGTTTTATCTGGGAAAATTGATGGCTGCTACTAAATAGAGGATTGTCAAAGGGAAAAAGCCCCCTCAACTGTAAGCACTGGTGTGTAGTAGCACAAGAGTCTGCTTTTAATGCTGAATTCGCTCAGCAAAGTAACAAATAGCACCTGAATGGATTGCAGGTGCCCTCTAAAGGCAAATTCTGATCTGTTCCCTTGCTACTTTTGTCATTAATTAGTTTACTTGAACAATAGGGAGTGTTTGGATCCCTGCAGCTTATGCTAGCCTCTCAGTTAATGCCAAGAAAGACAACATTTAAAATAATGCTCTTGCTCACAGCCTCCTGACTTTAGTAAGACTGGTCTGTTTTTGTATTCTGCATACAGAGAAATGGACCAAGATGAGAGGTTGCAATGCATAAGTTTGAATTTGAAGCTTAACTTTGGATAGAAGTGCACTGTGAGGGAAAGGCTTGTGTAGAGCATATTGTGGAGAGAGCAAACAAATAATCTCATGCAGAATAACTAACTAAGGGGGCTGCTTTATCTTTTGCTATTCTTCAATAATCCATTATTACTTATGGAAATAATGTAGATAAGACATGGAAATTTGAACACATTTAGGCTTTTAATATCACCCTCACTTTTGAAGGCTATGTTATCCTATCATATTCTTGGGTATTTTTTTCATAACTCCTTTTTTTTGGGCTAAGATTTCTCTATCACAGGTAAAGCTCCCACCTATAAGCCCTAAATATCCAAGCAGAATGCCAACTGTTTCTACAAACAAGGAATTTAGTGGAGAAAATAAGCTTTCCTTCCCACCCATGTAAGTAGTACATTTGTGAAAATCATTAAACACCAAAGCCTGCAACTATTCATGCTTACAAGTAAAATTGCTCCTTGTGAAATTGCAGGAATTTGTGGATATGTGTGTGGATCTTGTGTATCTTTATTGCTATTAAATTTGCTATCATACGTGATACTAAAATAGTTTTAAAAGTGTCTAAAGCAACTAAAATAACAGTACTTCAGCCCATATAAGAAAATTATTCAATATAACTTTGTGTTAGGAAAACTAAGCATAGAGTTGCATATCTTCATGTAGCAGATTTTATGGTATTTTAAATTGTTTTTTTTTCTTAATGCCAGTGAACAGATGAAAATTATAGTCTACATTGTTAGTCCTGTCAGTGTAGGTTACAGAGGAACAAGTAGGACCCACACTTTAAGGAAAGACATAAACTGTAGACTTTTTAAGGTCAGACAGATCAAAAATATTCTAATGAACACCTGGAAAAGGTGTTTTAAGCACATTTGTATGTCGTGTATGATGTGATTGCATCACATCACCAGCTGTGTGCACAGCTGAATTGTTTCTGCATACTTTGTCTTAAAAATTTATTGCTCAGTCATCAGTAATCCTAGTATTTTTTAGAACTATGTTAATGCTGCCAAATAAATGATTAAACTGTCAAACGAATTTAAGAGAAAATTTTGGACATAATTTCACTTTTGTGCATCAAAATGAGTAGTGAGCAGAATCAGTACTATCAGCCTTTTTCACTTACACATTCTTTGTGGGATTTCCCTTTTGCACTTTTTGTCTTTAAGACCAGAACTATGTAAGCATTATACATGTAAAATTCCAATGAAACAGATGGCTCTTTTCATGTAAATTTACACAGTACTAAATCAAGCATAATTCTGTTCTTTTGGTTTTTTGTTTATTTTTGGTTTTTCTTCTTAGATGATTACTTATAGAATATATGTTTTGTTATTTATAAATAAATTATAAGGCTATAAATTATTATATTTTTAGATAAATGTTAAAATGCAAAATAAATTATATTATAATGCCTTTTCTGTTCAAAATACGATTTTTCCACCTAGCCCCCATTTTTGTTTACTTTTGCTTTTGTTTTCCTTTAATATACTTGTATTTGCAGGCCTCCTCAGAGAAAAAGTGAAGCCGTAAATTTTAGCAAATTAATAAGCAATGGTTATGCGACTGACTGGTCTCAGCAGTGTACTGGATGGGAAAAAAAGATTGAAGAAACATCAGAAAATAGTGAGCACTCTGAAGGTAACGCTACTGAAAGCTGTTTCTTTTAAAATGAGCTGTACTCTCAAGGTGACAGCAGAGGGCAGCCTCAATATTTGTGTGCCTCTGAATGTGGTGAGACGCGCTCAATTGCTGTGCTTAGTTTACAATACCCTGTGACCAGCTACAGAAAGGAGTGCTCCTGTTTGTAGTCACTGAAGGCAGGTGCTTTCATGGACTTTTTTCATCTCTACAATTGCAGTATGCTCTGTTCCAATCCAGGGGCTTCTGTGTTCGGATCCAGGTGCTTCTCTGTGATGTGTTTTCATAAAATGCTGCAGAGGCACAGCCATCCTGCCTAAATTTAAGTAGACTGTAAAATATTTGTTGCCTCTTCGTTACGAATATTCTTTTGCCCCTAATATTTTTTTCTGAAAACTTCTGTCACAATTGTCATTGATACTCATCTTTTAGAAATAGATCACTGTTTGTAGAAATTTTTCAAAATAAGTATATCTTGAAGGCGGTGGAATTTCAGCAGTTTAAGATAAAAGTTATCCAATGTTCCCCTATGCTTTCATTACTTTATCATGCAAAATGGTAATAGCTATGAAAGGCTTCACTTGGAAACACTTAAATATAAAGGATGGGAAAATTTCCCTTACTTCTGTCAAAGACCTTTTTTTGTTTTGGTAACCATGCTGGCTATATCAGTTTTCTATAGCAATGTTTGGAAATGCTATTGGACTTCCCACTGCATGCACCAGAATTCTTTTTTTAATTTGTGTCAAGGAATCCTTTTGTATACATTGTGCATTGTCATTATTCCCTTGACCTTGATATAGTAATGTATGAAAGTCTTAGAGGCCAGGTATTTTAATTTCTCTGACACTTCAGCTCTGGCTGAATTTATCTTTGTGTCTTCCATTAATGTATCTACAGTATTTCTTTTTATAAAAATGAACAGGTGAGTGTCAGGAGAAAACAGAGAACTGGAAGTTGTATGGTTTTGTTCAGAAGAAAAAAGCCATAAAACTGAGGGATGAAACCAGATGTCAGTCTGGATCTGAAGGAGAATGCATAACCTTAGAAACCACTCTTCAAGTTAAGTATCCAAGCTCTGATCATGCAGAGGATGCTGCTTTGAGAGGCTCAGTGACCCAGCAATTCAAACATGGAGTCTAAAAGTGCTCTTCCTCAGCATGAAAGAAAACTTTGCATATTCTTGTCTTCAGATTGTATTTAACTTTCTTATATGCTGACATTTTGCTTTCCCATTGCATTGAGTAAAATTAAAGGGGATTTCTAAATCTTGATTAAATTAATTTGGTGATAGTTGATTTCTTTAAGGTGTGTGCCTCTAATGAAACATCTGAGATATAAAGAAAACTTGAAGATTTTTCAGAGTAAGCATGAAATTGGTTTGGTTATGCCACTTAGGCAATAGAGAATTAAAATATGGGTACATTGTAAAGGCTGCTGAAAAGTCAGTGTGCTGCACAGATTGCCATATAGATACATCTAACTTTTGAGTTGCTTTACTTTTTCAAATTTTTAATAACATGATACCTGCTTTGCTTCTATTGCCTTTGTTTGCAAACATAGCTATTCTGATTGAGATTGGTTCTGTATCTCAGTATAAAAGGAGATTGCTTTTAATGCTCTTAAGAATGTGGTTTCATCCAGATGTGTATTTTCCTTCAGTTTTGACGTTGTTCTTTTCATTCTTTTAGGTGATTGCTGAAGGGAGTGCATTTACTTTTCCCCCACTTGTTATTTTTTTTCAGTTCATCCAAAGCAATTGGCAGCATGAACACCTTGCAACTCCCTTTTGAGATGGAGCTTACTCTGTTGTCACTTGCACAGAATAAGTCCTAGACACATCAGGAAGGAGATACAACCCATTCCATAGATTTATTCCATAAATCTATAATCCCTTTGTTTTGGAATACAGATTTGCATCATACTGCAAATTTTTTACGTATCTTATTTATCTTGTTAATTCAAAATTAAAAGTAGTGGAATGTATGTGTATTTTGACGTGAGGAAGAAACCAAACATTTTAGCTGACCTTTTTGTTATTATGGTTTAAGTTATTCTGTAAACTTTAATCATTTTTTTCTATTGCAGATTCAGAACGATCTGAATCGCCACCTGCAAGCAATGAGTTAAAGCCACCATTTCAGGGATATAATAAGTAACTTGAAAGACTGTTGGGGAAACTAGAGCCTTGTATTGCTTATATAACCCACTATTTACACGTTGGCTAGAGTATTTTTGTAATTTAACCCATTCCCTGATTGAGAAGTTTGCGAGATGGATGAACTTCATTGGGTTTGATTAAAGCAAATTTTAAAGAACAGTTGTCAGTCCTTAGTCCTAGACCTTTTCTTAGTATAATAAACCAAATAAAGCAAAACTGAGGTTTACTCCTGCAGAAGACTCCTGCTGCTTTGCTGTTCTCAAACAGGGTTACCATATTGCTGCTGACTTGACTAGAGACAGCCATGCTATTGATGTGTCCAAATCAGCAAGTTTCTTCCGTTAAGTCCAGCTATAGTAATGGAATTATGCCACAAAGAAAGGTGAAGAGGAACTGTGTGGTATGGGATGAAATGTAGATAGAAAGAATTGAAGTAAAAAAGTCAAACCTTCACTGAAAAGACTGCTTTTTCATCCCAAAAGCTCATTTACTTTGAACAGCTTTCTAGGACAGTTCTATTGCTATGCCTGCTGCACAAGAACTAGTTGATCGGTTGTAGTATTCAAGTATATAATTAAAGGCCTGGTGGCATTTCCTGTTATATGTACTCAGCTATCTATGATGTCTGCACTTTCAGCTGTTAGATAAAAAAATTATCTATCCTGAAGTCCTGACTGCAACAAAAATATTATATGCTAGATCACTGTTTATTCACACCAGTAGAAGTTTGTACTTTGAAATATCAATGTATTGAAGTTGTACTTTAATATTTTGAAAAAGTTAAGATACACTGATAGTTCAACACTTGCTATTTTATCTCCTTGGATTAGGATATATCCCTGTAATCTTATTAATAATTAAATATTGATTATAAAGTCCTCTAGAAAGTGGATGCAATTTCATTACCATGTTTTTTGCTAGTACCATGAAAGGTAAACTCTTAATTTTTAGAATTTCCTCTTCATATTACATTCAGTACATTTTACATCTTTGAATACAAGTCCTGAAGATTCTAAAATTTATTACTAAATATAGATTTCTTTGAACAGAATGTTTAGAGTATTTGGTTTAATACTGCGCCTCTTCAGAACCTCAATGTAAAAATCGATTGGAAATAGGTAAACAATTGCTAATCTGAACCCTCAAAATTTTCAGCAAACTGTAGAAATTTTGCTGTTGATGTTATTAGACCTAGCATCTGAGTTTGTCTTTGCTATCCATTATTTTTTACAATTCAACTAAGTTGTATTTTAAAAAATAAAAGGCTAAAACATACGCAAATGCTTAAATGAACAGTTATTGGCTACTCAGCAAATTTTCCCAACTATAAAAAAAGCTTACGTCAAGCTGTAACTTTAGATGTGTGAGATTACTTACCTTGTATCTGTTTTCATTTACAATTTGTTCTATAGGTCATGTCCACATACACTGAAACCATTAATTTTGCTGTGAAGGCAGAGCTTTGGCGTAAATCCAATTTTCTAGGCTAGCATAGCAGGGGATGCCAGAGTCGAAGCTCATAGCATCAAACCTGACTCAGTGGTGAGTTGACCTTGGCCGGTGCCTGCCAAGCCTCTCTATCACTCCCCTTCCCAGCAGGACAGGGGAGAGAAAATAAGGTAGAACACAACTTGTAGGAGGGACTCCAGTAAAGGGCAACAGAGCTGGTGAAAGTTCTAGAGAGTAAGTCCTATGAGGAGCAGCTGAGGGAGCTGAGGTTGTTTAGCCTGGAGAAAAGGAGGCTCAGAGGTGACCTTATCACTGTCTACAACACCATGAAAGGAGGCTGTAGTGGGGGTTGGTCTCTCCCAGCCAACCAGTAAAAAAATGAGAGGAAACAGCCAGGGGAGATTCAGTTTGGACATCAGGAAGAATTTCTTCACTGAAAGGGAGGTTAAGCATTGGACTGGGTTGCCCAGGGAAATGGTGGATTCACCATCCTTGGAAATGTTCAAGAAACAGCCATACATGACAGTGCTATGGCTTAGATGACAAGGTGGTGTTCAGCTGAAGGTAGGACTTAATGATCTTGGTGGTCTTTTCCAACTTAAATGATTGCCATTAATGTGTATTCAGCTTTCCTTAGTCAAGCCAAGGAGAGGTTTGATTTGCACTGTTGGTCAACTGAGTCTGAATGGATCACAGTTTGAATACTGAGAGTTAGAATATTAACAGCTTAAGATTTCTCTTCACAAGAGCAGGGGGGTGATCCTGGAATCTCTTTGTGCATTCAGAATAACAGAGAGCTGCAGCAGACACATAACTTGCCTGTTCTCTAAGGCACATCAAAAAGCTCCAGGTGAACCCAAGGATAGAAGCGTGCTGCTTGAATTCATCTTAGCGCAGTAATCACGTTGTTCTATTTGATTCTGAGTCAATGCAGTCATGCAGCTGGCAGGTTTCAAAGTCATCAGCAGTTCCATGTAAAAGCAGTGGAAGCTTCTGGTTTTCCATTTCTGTTTTTCAGAGAAGTGCCAAAGTCAAAAGCTGAATGCTTATTACAAAATCTTGCCTTATTGTTTTAAATGCTGAAGCATTTGTTTCATTGTCTTGTGCTCTATTTCTGCTCTGAATGCCTTTAAGTAGTGAGATGGTTTGTTGGTTTGGGGGTTTTTTGGTTTGGTTTTTTTGTTGTTTTTGTTTTGTTTTGTTTTTTTCTTTTCTTTTCTTTCTTTTTTTTTTTTTTTTTTTGAATGCTGATTGCTTTGCAAGCCAAACAAAAGAGCAGTGACATTTTATGAATTGCATCCAAGTATACTGAGCATGTGAATGTTTCTAAAAGAGAATTCCAGATGAAGATTTAACAATAACTTGGCAGTTTACTGACCAGAGAGCAATTTTCCTTTTATATGCAGCCATTTCACTGTAATGAAGTCTAATATACATCTAATGTATAATTCTAGCCACCTCTGTCTATTTGGACTGGACTAAAATGTAAACATGCTTTCAGAGATCAAGGGCACGTATGCGTTAACTTTTTTTGTGTAGCAATACAAACAAAAATTCAATTGACCCATGAGCTTCTGAAGCATCTACAATTCCATAGATTTTGGCTTACCTATTTCTTAAATACTATTATCTGTGCTGAATATGCAAGCTGAGTTGCAAATGATGTAGGATGAAGCCCAATTTATTTTTGTAAATAAATATTTTCATATTCTGCTCTTGCTCTTCTCTGTGGATAATTTTTTAGAATGTAGTTACATATTGTGCTATAGTGAAGAGAAAAAGCTAGAAATAGAAATATAGAAGTTCAGTCTTAGCACATTTTGTCCTTCTATTAATAGTTGTCATGATACAAAACACCCAGAATAACTGAAGAATCAAAATGAAGTGGGTAAAACAGCTGCATTGAATTATTTCATCAATTGACTGTTAAAATGGTTTATTGTGAGCAAAAGGGAGAATATGTTTGATTATGACAGACAGCCTTATTTTCCATAGCTCAAATTTTCATCCATGCAATATAAAAATCTGAAAAAAGACGCCAGCTGCATATTGTTGTTATTGCCCCAGTATGTAGCTGTGTATTTTTCACCCTTCTAAACAACATTCGTATCCTTCCCACTAAAATACAAAATGGAGAGAAAACCCAAAAAACCTACACTACAAACCCAGGAAGCTAAAAGGAGATTTAAAGTTTTCTAGTGATACCTGAGAACAAAGGTTACTACCAATTATTAGACTCATAGAAATACATAATTTATTGAACATTTCAGACAAGGTAACTATAGTAACCTTATTGTCTTAATATATAGCTGAATAGAAAATGACCTGAAAGCTAAAGCAGCTGGACCCTGAGATGGAGGGGTAGGTAATATTCCTGTTTAAAGGATAACATTCTTCCACAGAATTAAGCACTCTTCTAAGGTGTTGGTCCACTACTATAGCTTGGAAGTCTTGACAAATACTTAAAGAACAGGAAAATGGAAGATGGGTTAGGAACGCATCCTTCTGTTTCACCCATTGGAAATCTAAACAAGCTGAACAGGTGACATTTTTCTGAGTTTGTTAAGCAAATCCTCTTGCATGTCATTTATGCCTAGAAGTGCATCTGTGTATCTCCCTTATATTCACATATAAGGTCCTTCGGTGTGAGACAGGATATGAATAAATTTTACTCTAAGTGCCCAATACATAATTGTGTAATAAATATATCTCAGTAATTCCTTGTGCCTGCTGTGTTTACTGCCCCGAGTCACAGAAAATTCTCTACCAAGAAGATTTTAGTTGCTCTGTCTCCCAAATATTCCCTATTATGACAAACTACAGTGTGGTTCCGGTATGAAAATGTACTTTAAAAATTGTATTGCAGGATTGTGGGTTTGGTGTTTTCAGTTACTGTATGAAAAATGTTAAATTTATGCTTCCAGCAGCCGAAACAGTCTCCGCTCTTTTCTCGCACCGTGCTTGCCGTGCCCACATGCCCATGAGAGCGGGAAAACGGTGTAGGGCAGACACAGGCACGGACCCGAGTACGCCATCCTCGGCCGTCACCTGCGTCTGTATCTGTATCTGTATCTGTATCTGTATCTGTATCTGTATCTGTATCTGTATCTGTATCTGTATCTGTATCTGTATCTGTCTATATACCTGTATCTATCTGTGTCTGCATATCTGTTTATCTATATATCTGTATCTATCTGTATCTGTATATGTGTATATCTGTAAAGGTGTATCTGTATATGTATCTGTATCTATCTCCCTGATGAGGTGCCCCGCACGCCCGTGCCCTTGGCAGCATCCCTCCCGCCGTGTCCCGGACCCCGCGCTCCCTCCCCGCACGCCGGCTGCATCCCCACCGGCACCGGCATCCTTGGCACAGGCGCGCCCTGCGCCCGTCCCGGAGCACGGCGCTTCCCGCAGCCTCCCCGGCGCGCAGGGAGTTAACCGGGCCCGGGGCGGGGCGGTGCCGCCGCTGGCGGGAGGCGGCTCGGCAGGGCGCTCCGCAGCCCGCCCGGGAACGCCGAGCGGCTCTCCTCGTTTCCTTCCCAGTGGCGGATCCCACTGCTCCCGGTGAGAACTCGGCTCGCCCCGGCAGCCCGCGGCCCGCTGCCGGGGAAATGGTGGCGTGCCCGCCGTGTCGCCCACCCCCGGTGGCCGGAGGGGGGGTAGGGAAGGGGGGCGGCGTGCGCGGGCTTCGGTCCGGTCGAGCGCTCCTTTGGGGGCTGTCCGGGCGGATGGGGCCGCTTGCTCTGTCTGCGGAGCCGGGGGACCGCTCCGCCAGCAGCGAGGGGACCAGCAGGGCAAAATCGATTTTGCAGCGACTTCAGCCTTTCCTGATGATGGATGAACACCGAGCAAGAGCTTTTCCCTGCAGAAACCATTGACTGTGGGCTTCCTTCAAAAATGACGGATGGCGGGGGAAAATGAGAGGTGGCCATTATAGTGGATTCTGAGTGGATTTAAAGCACCAGTCTGAGGATTTAGATGCTTAAACGAGATATTAGGAAGAAATTCTTCTCAATGAGGGTGGTGAGACACTGGAACAGGTTGCCCAGAGAAGTTGTGGATGCCCCATTCCTGGCAGTGTTAAAAGACAGGCTAGATGGAGCTCTGAGCAATCTGGTCTAGTGAAAGGTGCTCCTGCCCATGGCAGAAGGGTTGGTGTTCTTTAAAGAAGGTGTTCTTTAGGGTTCTTTCCAACCCAAACCATTCTAGGATATGCACGCACCTTAAATCAGGCTGTGCCCTTTCTTTCTCTGAGTCCTGCTGGGAGCACATTATTGTTGAACATCAGTTTTAACTTTGGCTGAGGATGACTGCAGAAACTTTTGACATGTTTGTAAAAATTTCCATTTGGTTAGACAGCGTGAGAGTTTTGTGGTTTTACATTAACTGGTTGCTTGTCAGCTACTATCTGATTGCTGTCAGGGTCTGCCATGGGAAAGCTGCTTTATGCTCGCTCCTTCCTTCAATTCCTGCCAAGACACCTCCAGCTGGGTGCTCTTGGGGGGGTGTATGCCGGACCTTTGGACTGTCAGAACTTTGTTCTCAGCTTTTTGAAGTGTATCATCTGTGATTACTTAGGGGATCGAAACCAAGAACACTTAAAAATCACATGGATGCTTAATTCTGTGAACAAGAGCTGAATTAATATCCTTGGTTTATTTACAGCCATTTTTCTTCTTGCTACATAAATGTCACTTTGCTGTTTCTTCTTTCTAGCTTCTAACTCCTCTTTATCAGGACTTCCGGCACTGTAGGAAGAAATGATGTATTTTTCCTGTAATATATGTGGTATAGTGGTGCTGCCCAGTAGTAGCTGATTATACTTCGTACCACTATAAGGAAGTGTAGTTGATTATAAATTCAACTTTTATACTTCACCTCCTTGACCATAGATGGTTGTATACATTCAATATACCTAGTACACGTGAAGTTTGAGTCTACTTAATAAAGGTTGATATTTTAAATGAAGAAAACTAATTGCCCTTATACATTTTAATAGATTTCCATTATTCAGTGGCTTTTAACAGACAGGTCTTTTGTTTATTTTGTTAGGTTGTGTGCCTCATTAGAAATTCACATACCATGTAGTTCTGTTGCAAGACTGATTTCTTTCTGTTTCCTTGTGGTGTAATCCTGGGGTTTTTAAGGATTACAGTCCTGTCTCTGTTATAATCTCTGTGTTGTCAGGCCCTTGTTAATGGAGGGTAGAGCAAAACTTTATGATTCAATACTTCCCATAAGGGCATTCCCAGAAAGTACCAGCTTCAGCACATAGCCTTAGTCACTTCTGAAAATAATAACAAATTAATCATTCTATAATTATAATTCTGTGCTCAGACCAGCATGAAAGCCATAGTGATACATTTGCCTATTTAAATGTAAAGAAGATTGCAGAAAGGAGAAGGTTTTGCCTACAGGTTAAGGCAATGGATCAGAAAAAAAGGTATTCAGGATAGATAGTAAACTGGAGAGCTGTGGCTTTTTGAAGTCCTGTTTCGGTTTCATCTTCCTTGCTTCATGCTGGAGGAAGAAGTGCTCTTGAGGTCAGTAGGAGGAGTTTAATGAGGAGGATATTATGAGTAAGATGCTTCCTGGACTCGGTTTCCGGCATCTGACAGCTAGAGCTGAACATTGGAGACCTTCTGGAGCCAAAGGTGGAAGGGGACTGAAGCTGTTTCGGCAGTCACTGTTGGTGTGAGAGGTATGGAAGGAAAAGGGTGAAGTAGTTAGCAATGAGACTTGCCTCTCTGTGGCTGGTGGACCTGCAGCTGTTCCTACCACAGAACAGAGGTAGTGGTGAGGTGGGGGTTGCAATAGCAAGGGGTTAATTTAGGCTTGAGGGCTTTGAAAGTGGTGATGCTCAGCTGTAAAACTGTAGATGCTAATTTTCCTCCTTTTGCTCCAATTATAAAAGCTGTAGTGTAACTAGATTATTTGGGGAATTTAATATTCATGGTAGTTATCATCAATACAGAACAGTTAACATCAATACAGTTTCTCTCTGTTAATGCTTCCAGCTTTACAGATGGGACTATTCTGATGAACTTATATATTTTTTTTTTTTAAATATAATTCTAGATATAAAACATACATGGCTCCTGGTTCTTCAAACGAGAAGAAAACTGATGATGGACAGGCTTCAAAGTAAGATTGAGAAATGAATTATTTTGTCCAAGTTTACACTTGTTCTTCCTCCCCAAAGTCATTACACCCTCATTTAGTTTAAGATAAACTGTATGATAATAATGCTAAGTATCCAGTAGCAGCTCTTTTGACAATTGCATGCTTTATTGCTTTACCACACCTATACAGAGGACTTTGCTGGCTAGCCATTTGAACTTCTCTTACCAGTGAATTTTTCAAAGCAGGGTGATGTTTTTATTTATTTTAATCCAATGAGCTGCTGAAATGATGGCTTCGGTTGCTGCTTCAAGAGTTCAAACAAATATTTCACTGTGTTTCTCTAATCCTAACTTTAAGATTATTTTGCTAAAACCTGCTACATGCCTGTTAAGTATTTGGATTCATATTTTACTTACACCCTTAGAAGTTGTAGGCGCATTACTTTAGGGAAGTAAATTTTCTTCTCCTGAGCTTTGCATGTCATGGATTTTTATCAAGCAAACTTTGCCTCTTCTGTAAATCCATGGCATTGGTCCTATGTACACATAACAATATGCTAGTTTTTATTGCTCATTTTACCCCAGGGTCCAAGTCTACAATCAGATGTACAGTTGAGCTGAGCGAGTTGATAACAGCCCCTCACTGTGTTGGGTCAGAGGGTGCTCTTGGTGGGCTGTGAGATGAAAAGGGTGGAATATGGCTACTGATGAGGAAGGAGCCTGTGTTTTGGCCAGGCATGAGGAGAGTGGAGTTGGCACATGTCACATGCATTTCCTTGCACGTTTAATAGAGGCCTCGCCTTTTCCCAGTCTATTTCCTGGAGAGAAGCTTTTATTGCCAGTGTTCTCATGAGGAAGGAAAACAATTTTTTTGCACACCGAGGATAGATTGTGAAATGATTTCAAATGATACCCTATTTGTATGTGGCAACTATTCCAATAGACATCAGCACAGCTATTGGATCTGCATTAGTGAGTGACCTAGTAAATAAATGTAGAGTCCCACAAAACTAAAGAGGAATAATTCAGGGGAGGCAGCCTGGAAATTCTGCTAATATGAGCTGGTGAACTCCTAGGTTGTCTGTGTCTTCAAGATGGGCCATAAACCTGCTCTTTAGTTCTCCCAGAGTCAAACAGATCTCTTAGAAGGAAGAACAAAGGCAGCCAAACCCTTTGGTTCCACCTCAGGCAGGATTTGTATGAAGAGAGGCAAATGGGGCCCATGGGAGATGGAAAGGAATTCCTACAGAAGGGGTGAATGGACTGGCTGCCTGGGTGGGCAGCTCCTTCAGTTGCTGAAGGTGGTTGTCTTTGGTGGGCAGGGACAGATAGGGTGGGTTGGGATGACATCTCTTTCCTTGTTTGTGCAGCTGGTACTGGATAATTAATGACCTTGGAGAGAGACCATCAAGAACAGAAGAAATTGCTACACTCAGAATATCTTGGTTGTTACTATTTGCTTTCTGAGGAGCAGTTCAGTGACCTCAGCATGGGCATCTTGGCCACGGTAGTCTTCCTTCATCCTGCACAGGCAGATAAGGCGTAGGAGCTGTGGGAAAGCACTGCCTTTCTGGAGGGGCATCAGAAGGCAGACAAGATTACCTAGTGACCTAGACCATCTAAAATAGTGCTAAACACCTCTCTTTAGGCTTCAGAGTTGTTCCTGAGTTGTCCTAATGATTTTTTGAATGAAATCCAAGTGTACTCTTTTGTCTCTTCTGACAAAGCAATTTGAATTTGCTGAGCCATGCTGTGCCTCCACTGAACCTTCATTAAACTATTAAGTCATCTTCTTGTGTCTGGAAGCCATTTACTGCTCTTTCCATCTCTCAGAAATTACTTTGAAGTACTGGCCTGTGTTCTGCTTAAGCTTGTACTTATTGAGTCTTTCCTACCTGTTTCAATTGAACTTAAAACATCAAGCACAGAAGGCAGGCGTTTTATAAACCATTCAGCTTGTTTAGGTAGTCCACTATCGAATTTTCCATGAAGGTGATCCCACAGGCCAAGTAGTTCAGGTTTCCCTCCCTGTCCTGTCATTTTCTGTCTCTTCAGACAGATTAGTTTTTATTTTTCTTTTAAGATGTATCGTTTCTTTACAAGTAGCACTTAGGAAGAAGTGAATTCTTTTTACCTCTTCTTCTCTTTTCCCTTTTTCTTGAATTTTTTTTTTTTTTTTCACTTCTTTGTTTTTCTCCTTGCTTCAAATTTCCACTTTTCTCTTTCCTTTGTCAGATCCTGTCAGTTTCATGCTGTGGGTTTTTTTTTTCCCTCCTGTCTATATGACAGAGTAAGACAAATTGCCAGAAATCTAATTTATACTTGTCCATAAAGCCCAAATCATCCTATCCTTCTCAGGTGGCTGGCAGAATTTCAGTCACAGCAGATGTCAGGTTTGCTTTTTAGCTTTGCTATGGATTTCCTCTGTAGTATGGTGGGCTACTGAAATTTCCCTGGTCCTGTTCCCATTGCTCTGCTCACCATAAAGACTCCCTCTGGTTCCCAGCTTTAATACTGTTTAAGATAAAGGTTGCACTGTTGCAAATGCATCCGAACATCTGGGCTTTTCTTCAGCAGTTTCATTCTCTGTCATGAATGGAATGTGAAGTGTCATATGTGATATTTGTTAAGATGTAAAGCAGTTATGAAATTTAGGGTTTCTTTAACACAATGCACAAGGAACCAAAATAAGGTAATGCAGGCATTTGTACATGTGGCAGTTCCCAACTTTTGACTGCTTGACTTTGAAGTATTATAATCTGTTCAATGTAGGGGTTTGTATATATTCTATATGTCTCACAACGCTGCTGTCTTGGCAGAGAGAATTTTATTCATCTCTGCAACCCTCACCTGGAGAAAATGAAAGAAGATATCCTGTACCATTTTGCCCTTGGGACTGGTACCCATGATTTTCCAGCATTGTTTGGGGATGTAAAGGTAAGATGCTTTGCTTCGATCAGCAAGCCTGAGCTTTTCTGCAGAAGGTGAAAATGTAGCTGTCTTCAGAATAAGACTAAATGTGTCAGCCTACCAGTGATTGAGGAGTACAAGCAAAAGGGGAAGAATTTTGTGGGTTCTTGTCACTTTTGGTATCCAAGACAGCTAGAGATAATTGTTTTTGACTGTCTCTGTTCATCCAGTAAAAAGGGAAATGCCGTAGGCTCTATTCGGATACAGCTTCTGTTTGTTGGGTCTTCATGTCAATATTTGTCTTTCATTAGTTAAAACAGGGTGAAGGCATTTGAGTGCTGTATAGACGGCTGAGGTTTTTTCCCATAATTCTTCTTCATGGCATTTTAGAATGATGATGAGAAGCACCATATCTGGGGATAAATCCGTGCTAACTGAAGGCGTTTGCATACTCATGTTGTTCTTTGCATGTTCTCTGGCATCACACAATTGTTTTTGTTTTGCTGAACTCTGTCCACCCCAGTTTGTGTGTGTTGGAGGAAGTCCTTCCCGGATGAAAGCTTTTATTGCCTACATAGCAAAGGAGCTGGGGCTGGGGAGCCCCGGGTGTGACTACCCCAACATCTGCGCGGGCACCGACCGCTACGCCATGTACAAAGTGGGGCCCGTTCTGTCCGTCAGCGTAAGTACTTCCCCTCGTCTGACACGGGACATGGTTCAGTTTTGATGCTGTTCAAAGCAGAAAATTTCAATGCATGTTTCTTTTAAATGCTTCGCAGTCTGAACCAGGCTGCTCAAAATAGTGCAGTCAGCTAATTAAGGATTCCTTTTTAATCCTTTTTTGTAGGAGCGAAAATCCCCAAAACCTTTGCTCCTTGCATCCTTTTCTTCAGTGTACCACTGATGTGTTGCAGGAATGGCCTTATAGATTTTTTGAGCAGTTACTGTTGCCTCATCCCTGTTCTGTACCCTGAAAAATGGGGGAAAAAGGTCACTTGGTGCATGTGGGGTATTGGAAAAAATGTCTGTGTCACACTCAGAGCTATGTATTTGCAATGGCACTGTCAAATGTGCTTAAGAGTAGCATTCCATGGGACTACTGCTGCCAACTCATGTATGCATTTTAAAGAAATTTTTAGCTTTAATTTGTAGATAGAATTCTATGCTTCAATTACAATTGCAAAACTTTAGTATTATTTTGTGCCCTTTCTTGTGAGCTGTAATTATCACAATATTGTGCAAGCTAATGTGGACATATTTGCTGAGCTTCAAGACTAAACCATGGTGTCTGTGTTTTGAAAAAAAATTAGCTTAACTATTCACTAGTACTTCAGGTTGGTGAAAAATCAGAGTGAGGTATTTCTTGTGTTTAGGAAATGCTCCATGATGAAGTGCATTAGTCAGCTATTGGGAAAGGACAATCTTTATACTTTTGAGAATGTAAATATTCTGCAGTTCATAATTTTTAGAAATACTGTATTTCATCCACAAGTCTGCCAAAGCTAGTGGGAGTCTATTTGTAGGCCCTTTCAGTATCTTTCTGAAGGCCCAAAGGTTGGGCCTTTTTGTGGGAGTGAACTAGGTGGCATTTAGGAAAACAGTATCAGGCAGGAGATAATGTCCAGCTGCTTCTTCCATATATATTTTGGATTGTCTGTGTGAATGTGGAATATTAATTTATGTTTCCTTTTCAGCACGGTATGGGCATTCCTTCTATTTCAATCATGTTGCACGAGCTGATCAAACTGTTGTATCATGCCAAATGTTCCGACATAACCATCATTCGTATTGGCACCTCTGGTGGAATAGGTATTTCCCCTCTTGATTTCTTTCTTTCTTTCTCTCTGTAAACCAAAGGGTCCTTGTGGGAGAGTAAAGCATCTCTCTGCGTGGAAGATATTAATGATCAGAACAGTTTTCAACAGGAGATGCATCATTTTTCTTCTGTAATTTTGAAAGTAAAGGCAACATCTATTTTTGCATATGGAAAATGCACTTAAAGATCTGACAATGTGAGAAGAAAGGACTTTCCTGTTCTGTAGGGAAAATAGAAGAAAGAAGTGAAAAAGGAAAAATTTCATTCTTTCAGAAATTATTTGTAATAATAAACTGAAGCAGCAAGACACGGACAAAAAATTCTTTTAGTGGATTCAGAGGCAAAATTACCACCTTTAAAAGAAGCAAGGTTGAGTCAAGATGTATGTTTTATGTGTCTGGAAACCACTTGTTAGCTGCATTGTGAAGATTTATCTATTTCCTTTTGCTGCAGGTCTGGAGCCAGGCTCAGTGGTTATAACTAGGCAGTCTGTAGATGCCACCTTCAAACCTCAGTTGGAGCAGGTAGTTCTGGGAAAGACAGTAATTCGCAGCACTAACCTGGATGAACAGCTGGCCAAGGAGCTGATGCAGTGCAGTAAAGAAATTGGTCAGTTCAATACAGTCATTGGAAACACCATGTGCACTTTGGATTTCTATGAAGGTAAGGCTGGTGAATAGACTAACAGAAGACTATTGGTAAACAGCAATAGGTAAATATTGAACAATATATTAACATTAAGCTTCCAGTTCACTAACAGAACACATTCTGTACTCTGGCTGTCTCACAAATCTCAATTAACCTATTTTTCACCTACGTAAAATCAACTTTGTACCTAGCAGTTTGCTGTATCAAACTTTTAATTTTGTGGAGATTTCTCCTCAGCTTTAATAGATCTTTTGATATACATATAGCCTACTATAAACTTCTCATATACCTGTCAGGTATATTTGTTACAAAATTTATGTGATATATTGAAGCATCCTAGGGGCTTAGAGGAGTGGGAGTTATTTGTGACTTGTTAAGGGTTGGTTTTCTTTGCACTGGTTAAGTACCTAAAGTAAGTATTTTCTGAAAAAGGGTTGGAACTTGTTTCGGTTTGAGTAAAGCAGTGATCAGATAGCCAAAGATAATATTTTGCTGAGTTATGTCAGTGCTGCTATGTAGAAGATGCAAACCTGCAAGGCCTATTTTGGATAAACATACAGGCATCCAGGTGCTTTTCTGATCTCTCAAATCTACATATTCAGAAACACCTTTCAAACCTTGTGAGAACAGACTGTAAGTGGCACCCAATCCCACTTTCTCTGTCTGTTGCTGAGCAGGTGACAAATGATCTTCATCGTGGTGCTCCAGCTTGGGCAGAAGCACACACTGTCAGTTTGTGCATCTCAGGCACCAACCACAGGTGCCAGCAACACTGAAAGAGTGTCAGGGATGTTTTCAACTCATTTAGCAAAAGCTGAGAACAGGTTCAAGGACGTTAATTTAGGAGTACATCTCCCAAACCCAAGAAGATACTGAGTAAAATATAGTGTAATTCAACTCTGCTGTACTTGCTGCTGTCTTGTCTGTAGGTGATATTCTTGAATAATTTGAGTAAAATCTTTCTCAAAATTTACAATAATATTAGCTAGTTAGCTTAAGAGACTTTAAATCTCTTACCTTGGAAAGTCTGTAAGTAATAAAATGTTCATCCTTTTAAGGTAGAAACAGGATAGCGTTTTTAAGTCTGTTGTTTTTCTTATACAGTGATTAAACATATTAAAAATGTTCAATTCCTTAAAGTTTCTTGTGAAATTTTGATACTTATTGTATGTATGGGAATGTACTATGTACATTTTTCTCTTTATGAATTTGAGAATTGAAGCTGAAGAAGACTAATTAAATTACTATGATTCACATTATAAAGAATACAAATAATATGTGTGCTCTCTAGCAATAGCTAAGACTAACTTGTCCTATTTGTCTTGTGCACAAAAAAAAGAGTAGTAGTAAAAGTTGGACACTGTATGGAGGAAACTGTAATAACTGGGTGTTTTCAAAACTGAATTTGCTCTGTGACGTCACCACTCTGAAATATTCTGCAAAATTACTTTCTAGGACAGGGCAGGTTGGATGGTGCAATCTGCTTATATGATGAAGAAGAAAAACTGCAATACTTGAAGAATGCTTATGAGTCTGGTGTCAGAAACATCGAGATGGAGTCTTCTGTATTTGCTGCAATGTGTAATCTCAGTGGAGTCAAAGGTAAACTAACTTAGTCACTTTATCCAGGTTATAGGAAATTTTCTGTATCGGAGGGGGTTTGTGGCTAAAAACTGCAAAGGAATGTTAACATAGCTTCTGCACATATACATATATAAAAAAAGATATTTCTGCTTATAATTTTGTTGCTATGACTTTTTAAACTTATGTCAGTTGTGTCACAACTTATCATAATTCCTCACGCAGTTTTTACACAGCTTACTTCTGTCATTTGCTATTCCAGCCCATGGCAACCATGTAAAATCATCAACGTACCTAATTACCCTATGGCATTCATTTATTTTCTCCAGTTAGCTTTTGAAGTTTACAGAAAGCAACTGCTTAGTTTAAGCAATCAAGTGATTCTAAAATCTATATATATGTAACTATACTCAGTTTCTATACTTTCATATCAAATGGAACATATCATTATTTTCTGTAAACTTAAGACTATAATTCTTAAACAGTTGAGGATTTTTAGTAGCATCATGAATAAACCACTCCAAATCATAAAATGAGTTAAATTTTTTTAATGCATGCTAAGTAAATAATTACAAATAATGCAATAGTGTCTTTCTTCTTACCATATTAACTGTCTTCTCTCACTTTCCTTAGCAAGGAATATGCTGATTTAAAACACTGATGTTTCTCAAACTCCTTTAAGCTTGAGGAGGTCAAAATGATGAAATATAAGCCAAAAGGCCAATGGTTGTATCAAAAACACTCAGTTCTTACAGGCTTGAAAGGGATTAAAAGCCAGTACTATCCCTGAGCAATTCAAGAGGCCTCTGCTTTGTAGGTCTGTAATGTGTATTTACTGTTTGTGCTCTGCAAATTGCCCCTGGCAGAAACCTCAGACAGAGCAGAGTTTTAGGGTTGAGTGATAGACCTGAGCATGAGTGAAAGGAGGGGTTTTGCCTTTGGGGCTCTGATTACTGAAAGGCAGCACATGAACCTGAGATGATCCTTGGGGTCCTCATGTGCTTGTCATGTTCCCTGTCCATGACTGTGGAAGCAGGTTATCTGCTGCTTCCTGAGGGATGGCACCTACAGCACAGGCACTCAGAGGAGGACTGTAACTGGCTCTGCTAGAACAGTGTCAGGTCACTTCCTACCAATCATGTCCTGAGTCCTTGTGAAATACACTTCCTATCAAGGAAAACGTAAGAATCATGATATAACAGTAAGTGTCTGCGGCTGCCTGAGAGCTCTGGCTTTATCAGTGCAGCAAATAGCTCACTTAAACTATTTCTACCTTGTATCATGCTAGTCCCCTAGCATTTCATGGTACTGCACACTCTTTTTTGGGGTTTGTTTTCTCTTGTATTTCTGTTCTTTTAGTGCTTTGTTCAAAATGTTAATGCTTTTGGACTGGAAAATGCAAGAGTGTCATTCCTAACTAATGCTGTCTTTTAATTTCTAGCTGCTGTAGTGTGTGTCACTCTTCTGAATCGGCTCGAAGGGGATCAAATCACCAGCTCACATGATGTCCTTGTGGAGTACCAGCAGAGGCCGCAGAAGTTAGTGGGCTATTTCATTAAGAAAAGTCTTGGGAAAGTATGAAATACCCGTCTCGTGTTTTAGAGAAGGAGAAGGCCTTTGTACAGATCCAGCCATGGTTATGACTTCTGTGCATTACAGGTCATTTGCCTCAGAATAACTTACAGCATTCCGTGTGTCACTGGAAATTAATCATTTATGTCACTGTTCTTTGGGAACTGAATGTGCTGAATGGACTTCAGCTAAATTTTGTTTAGTTATGCATTGCTGGATATGAAACTCACTTTTCTGTGAACTGAGAAGTGGATCTGTTGTAAAGGACAAGCCTATGACAATACATGAAAAAGCTTTATTTATCCCTTCTGTAAAAGAAAAACTAGAGAGAAAATCACACTTCATTGCCAAGTATGTGCATACCAGCAAATTAACTTAAAATTTGAATAATTTTGTTGTTGTCATAAAAAAATATGTAAGTTATAATTGTCTTTGTTGCTTCACTTGTAAAGAAAACTTTGTGAATGCAGGTTTTTTTTGCAGACTTTGACAAATAAACAATACTATTTTCATATATTAAAATTTCATGAAAGTGTCTAGTGTGTGACTGAATTTTCTAAGCCTTAAGGACTTGACACTGAGCTGTTGAATATCTGTAATGCCTAGATACCAATCCAGCAATATTTTATCTAAAGAATTGGATCAATACCCAGGAAGTATTTATGCACTAAGTAATTTTGCATTGATGTACTAACAATCTTTTGATGAATCAAGGCTCCTTCTTATGAAGAGGAACTAAAGGCATTCCAGAGATATACATGTTCACATGCTTGTATTATGGTGGCTCTTTTTTCCCCCATGCTTTTACTTTGTTTCTTTTTTTTTTAATTGGTATTCATCTCCATTCTTGGGATGTAATGCTCACTGTTGCAATGGTTCTCAGTTCTTCTGAAGAACTGGAGTATACATCTTAGTGGCACATGACATCAAAACCCCTTCTGCAAGTCCAGTTTTTTCCACTAACATTGGCCTAAGTGTTTTCTGGTTTTTTTTTAATCATATTCCTTCCGGCTTTGCTGCTGTGGTTTGAATGTAAATATATGGTCAGTTAAAGAAAATGTGTTTATCTCTTTTTCTTTTTTCTTTTTGATTTTTGCTTTTTTTTTTCTTTTTTCTTTTTTTATTTTCCTTCTTTCTACTGCAGTGGGGGAGGGTCCAGTCCTAGCAGGGGTCACAGGTCAGAAACTCTGAATAAGTTCTCACAGAACAGCTGTGGCTGACCCAGCCAAATGGGATTTTCTTTGTGAGGATTGTAGTCTGCAGTGCTGTTAACAAGCACAACCATTAGAACTGTAAGAGTGATGTTAGTCGTAGGCACAGTCACCAAGTGACAGAGACTGGAAGAAATGTGATGCAAACATTGAAAAAGGAAGGGTGACTCACGAACAGAAAACTGCCAATGAGGATCAGTCTCCTTAAATACGATATTTTCAGCTGGAAAACAATAACTTTTAGAAAGTTATGATCTAGCCTTCTTTTAATTTTAAACCCACATTTTCTCATTTATGCTCAGGATATATAGTGAAGGTAAGTTTTCAGAGAAAAACTTTATTTTCCCTAACCTTAAGGGAAGGAGAGAGGTGGGAATGGCTCCACACTTTGTTTGAACTGTTTCTACTTTATTAAAAAAAAAAAAAAAGGAAGAAATCTGTGTTTAACTATGCCTTGTGCTTGCCTAGGAATTGTGTGATGTCTGTGAGGTCCTTTGGGAAACATGCAGCAAAGCACATCTTTCCTCTTCAAGGTCCTGTTCTCAAAACAGTAACAAGGAGATAAAAATGAGATCACTTCAGGAAGTTCTGCACTCTATGGTGAAAGAAGTATTTTTCCAAACCAGTATGGATGTGGAGGAGACAGTTTGATGTTGTATAAGAATTACTTATTAAGAAGCACCTGAAGAGAAGAAAAAATGCTTTACCTAAAAAACAAACATCTAATGTGACTTTTTGAAACTCTGGGGAAGCGTATTGCTGTAGTTGTTCTGGAGGTATGAATCTAAAATGATGTGATTTGTCTTTTTAAGGGAAGGAAAGAATGAATCTGGAACTTTTTGAAAATAATTTGTGTGTGCTGTCAAATGAAACCAAAAAGCTTTTGTTTTTTCAGTCAAATAATGTAAGCCCTTCTATTCTGAGAATTAATGTGAAAACTCTTATGTGCTAAATGCTAAAATATAAATGGTTTTGTGGCCTGGCCAAGCTAGAGCTAAGAGTCATGCATTCGTGGGGTGAGACAACTACTGTATTAAATCATTAGCCAAGACCCTGGCAGAAGGCTCTGAAAGATGAGCCATTCACCTTTTGCCTGTGTGTCCTTCCTGCTTCCCGCTATTCCTTAGGACACTAAACATTTCTTTCTGCTAAAAGATTTACTTTTGTGATTCCTACCAGATGGAGTGAAGAGGCATATGAAAGCTTAAAATTAGAAGTCAAAGGATGCCAAGTATCCTCCTGTTTCTGCTATTCCCCATCCTCTGATACTGTATTCCTGATGCAAGAGGTCACTCTACAGACACATATGACATTCAATAGAATACCTTTCCTAACTTCAGAGGAAACTTGCCAGAATGTTACCCTGATAAAAACAATTGTATTTTCCCTTCTGATTACAACTGGACAGAGATATAAAGAAGTTAGACACTTGTGTGCATCTGGTTGAGAAGTTGTCTTCCTCTAGGTTTTACAGAGTATTATACAATATTTACAGGTTTGATATTCAAGTCAGGTGTTCAATATTAGCCATTCTCATTCTTTCTGTAGAACATGAATCAAGATTTGGAGTGGTGATATTTTAAAAAACATATATGGTGTGACATATATGTTCAATATTACGTAATTCAGTGTCTCCTAATAGATTTAGAAATCCTGCAAACTCCAGAAACCAAATTCAAATCAAGGGCCTGATGTGATTCTCTGTGCCATCCTGTACCTAGCAAAATACTATACAATCCATTTCATCCAGGGATCAGAAGGGATAAAAGCAAAGAAGAAAGGCAGAAGATATGAACAGATTAGACACAGGTAGGGAGAAAAAAGTGGCTCTTACCAATGGTTTGTTCTATGATTCATGGTGTTCTGGCCTACACCTACCTATGAGATCATAACGAAGATAGGCTATAATGCAATGGTTTTACATTTGCAAGAGACTGAAAAAGAGCAGTAACTCAGTGACTTGAAGGAGTGGATTTTTATTTCTGCCATCTTGATATATTTCGGAGAAGGATTTTCTTTAATGGAAGATAGGACAATTCCCGAAAAGGAACATTTTGGAATGACCCATGCCCAGAAGTGATTAGATGTGCTGGTTTGATCTGAGAAGAAGAAACTCAGAGAGAAGTTCTCTCTAAGGGGGCTTCCTCTGTGGGGGGTTGGGACACCTTCTACAGCCAGTTTGCTCCATGAACACACGTTTTGAAGGAAGCAATCCGGAACGGAGTTGTTTTGTCTTTCCAGCAGCAGTTCAGGTAACAGGGCCTGGTCCCACTGCCGGCCCGTGGGCCTGGCAGGGGCGGGGCCGGGCCCTGTGTGGGGACTGGCATGGCCCGGCAGGGGCGAGGGGTGGCCATGGACAGTGGCCAGGGAGACTCAGGCTGATTTAAGATCCCAGACACTTTGCTTCCCCCTCCTCCCCCCCTCTCCAGAGTGGCCGGTTTCGGAGATCCTGGCAAAGCTCCAGCATTGTAGCCTTGGTTTTTTTTTCTTTTCCTTGTTCAAAATCTTAACTCTTTCAATGCTCAGATAGGACTTACAGACTTTTCAATCCTTCCCGGAGTGAAAGGGAAAAAGGAGATATTCTGAAGTCAGTGAAGCAAGAGCTAAGTTTTTTAGATGGAAGGAGAGTGAGGAGATGCTGTGAAGATGGCCGAAACATCCTTTTTTAAGATTGTAGGGATGAACTGATGTACTGAATATTCCTATAAACCATGGAGAAAGACATGGGGGGTTGGAGATGTTCCATTTGATAGATCATTTGACCAAAAGCACCTGTGTTGAGATTCTTTGCCCTGAGGAAAGAAAGGGATCTCGGTTTTCTGAGGATGGAGCCTGAACAGAGAGAAAAGAGATGAAGAGAACCTTTGCTGTGGAACATTTCATTCTTAAAAGTAATACCCCATGAGACAGACATGGCCCACATCTACAGCTTTGGGAAGGCTGTGGAGTTGGGAGGAGAGCCACGATTGCAGGTTCCCGGGTGGATGCAAATCGTGAAAAATGAAACCACGAGAAGAATGTTTTCTTCCTTTTTGTGGAAAAATCCCTACAGCTTCAACAAGAGGAGGCTTCTCTCTCCGAAAGTAAACTGAGAAAGGACTGTTTTGAGTTGGGAAATGACTGAAGTAATTTTTGTATGTTTGTTTTGTTGTTACAAAGGTTGGAAGAGGGAAGGAAGTAGTGGTCTGAAAATCTTATTCTGAATGTTTTTTTTTTTCCCTCTTTGTGTAGTTAATAAATTTCTTTTTATACCCTCTTAAGTTTTAGGCCTGCCTTGCTTCTGCTCCTGGTTCTGTTTCACAACAGAAAATGAGTATATTTAAATTGGCAAATCAAAACCATGACATTATTTGGTGTGTTGGCCGGGAAATCAAACCTAAATCAAGACATTTTTTTGAGAAATTAAATTAAACCAAGACATTAGACAACAAATGTTTTTAAAATGTCCTTTAAAAAACAAGTGAAATAATTTGATAATTTCAGTATTTCTTGAAAATATATACAGTAATAAGCAACACGTATTTTTAACATTCTTCTTCATAAAGGATTTTCAATGCATTGTGTAACAGAGCTGGATTTTTTGAGAGGGATCTCAATATATACTCCTAAATAAAATGCTTATATGGTTGAATCAGAGATGTTTTTAATTTCCTTTGACAAGACAGGTGAAAGAAAAATAAAGCAGCAAACTGGGCTTTGGGGATTGGATCTGCGTGCTACAACTGAATACAAGAAGGCACAGTAGTGTGATTTTATGTCACTATTATGGTTTTCTACAAGTTGTTGATGTTTCTTTCCCTGAAAGTTTATCATTCTTTGAGTGACTAAAAGTCATATTTTATCTTTCTAAAATAATTACCGTTTAATATTATACTCCAGAGTATGGATTAAATTACAAATCCAGAAAGTCTTCTGCTGAAGAGAAAGGAGGTCGCTGAACAGAGCAGTATTAGATCTAAAACTCTGTGGTACACTAATAGAAGAAAGAGTAATGCTGACAGGTACAGTACTTTTGCTTGGGCTACAAACAAAGTGAAGCAGCAGCAAAAGACAGACAAGAGCTGGTTTTACATGACATATGAGCCTGGTTCCAGACACTTCTTGTGGGTGCTGAGCTTGTAGCTGTGAGAAAATATTTAATTTCCTATCAGTCTGTCATTTTATGAGAGTAAACTTCCTGGAGCTCCCCAGAAGCTCAAACAAACTACCAGCCTCCTCGGGAGATTGTGTGTGTTTTGCTGGTTTAACACATAGCTCCATTTTAATCAGCTCCATTATTTGACCTTGCCCACAACTAACATTTTTCATCAGGCCCTAACTTTGCACACACGAAGCGTCTCCCAGGAAAGATGCTACTAATTGATGTTATCCTGCAGGCACTTTGTCTGAACACAGGTCTGGCCCATGTAAATATTTACAAGTACTACGCCTATTAATGTTAAAAGGAAAGCCTTGTGATCACTTAATAAACCTTGTGAAAGAAGTGGTGGGTGGTGATAGGAAAATAGGTTAGTTTGCCAGATTCCCAGCCATATTTTCACATGATTTGACTGCATTCCTGTCTATACCAAACAGTATTGTTGGCTCCCGGGCTTTAACCTGTTTAACATATAAAAGTATGATTCTTTGAAAGTGCTTGCCAGCCTACTCTAATTATATTGTATTAAAACTCTAGGCTAGACGTGGTGTGTTGATGGTATCATATTATAAAGCAGCCAAGTTTTAAAACCAGAGCTGCATGCTGGCAGGAGGTTTTCTGCCTTTTCAGCCCTGGTGATTTTGGGTAACTTGTATATTATAAAAGAAAAGTTTTAAGTTAAAACTAAGGCAAAGCCTGCTAAAGCTAAGTAGAAGCAAAAAAGGGCAGGTCACTCTTTCTTGTCCTTACTCAAAGACCCAATTCTGAGCCTGTTTTCTTTTCCATTCCAGAAGGAGTGAGTGGAGCATATGATGAAATCCATGGTATTTCAGCAAACAAATCCATTCTGATTTGCCCTGCAGTACTCAAGATGTTGCTGTTGACTACAGCCACTTGGTCAAGGAGCCCTGAAAGCATTTAGTTAATATAGTTATTACCTGTTGTTTATAGTGAAATAATTATAGAGTTAATATAGATATTTAAGGCTGGTACTTGCACAGGGTACTGCTTGATGCTGTCCTAGGGATTTCCCTAGAGAAACCTAGGGATTCAAAAGAGCTTCCAGCATGGCAGCAATATAGCTCCTTTGCTTTTTCTGCTTCTGGGCTTCATTTTAATATTATTATATCTTCTATTCCAGGGGTTTGGTTTGGGGTAGGGGGTTGATGGTTTGATTTAATAATTCTCATATTTCTGTGACATTCAAAATAATAAAATCGAGCCCATACAATCTGTGTCTTCTGAAATTACTTTTAGAAATAATTTCCCAGAATGTCACTGCAGCAATTGTTTTCGGTGGAATGTTCAAGGGATATATTTTACTTTCCTAAATTTCATTCTAGAAAAACAGGTCTGCTACTGGAAGACACCAAACTACACAAGAATGAATTTCTATAGGAAGTGAGAGACTTCTCTAATGAAGTAAGAGACAAATGAAGTCAACATTACTTGATTGTGAAAGGTGTTTGTCTATTGAGTGTCTTATATAGTAAAGTGGGGAGTGAATAGTTCATTAGTACTGCACACTAATTGCATACAAAATAGTTGGTTCCTGTTACCATGAAAATAAAATGCCACATTTATGAGAATATAATTATATAGAGCATAATAAATTAACACATCACAGTTGGATGAGCAGAGATTTTGCAGAAAGTACTTGTTCAAAATAATTTGGCAAATGGTTCATGCGAGCTGCTTTAGCTCACATGCTTACAGACAGGAACTGTCTTCCATATCAGTTGCTTTGATAAGTAGCTGCTTGTAATTCATTATGCTGAGTAATTTATAATTTCCTATAAATCACATTCTATAGATTCTGCTCCCTGGATTTCCAGAATGGCTGTGTGATCCCACACATATTAACAATTAACAGTATTTCAGTTTCTGAAAACTATTTGTTTAAAAATGCATACTTCTGCTGTGCACAGAACCTGCATCACTGCTGTCTCAGAATGTCACCTTTGATCCTAGTGAGGAAAATTACCATCCACACTCTGAAACAGCAGGGATTTTAGCACTTCTTGACTTCAGAAGTGCCATCCAAGTGTGAAGTGGAGCTTCTTGGTAAGGTATTAGTTATTCCTGACTCAAAGGCATGTATGTGCTTAAGGTCATTCAGGTAAACATTAAGCTATTTAGTTCTTTATTATGTCCTGAGGACTTTCACATTTCTGTTTTAACTAAATGATCACTTCCACAGTTTTTCAGTCTCAGAGAACATAAAAGGAAATCCCACCATATCTGAGAAATTAAGGTGTTTAGCTAGTTGTATTCTGCCATGACGTCATCTGTGATTTCTGCTTTTTGGGAGGATTTTGACCAGTATGTAAAACTGACGAATTCATGAAACCTACTTAGTCTGTTTTTTTTCTTTTTTTTTTTTTTTTTTTCCTATTCCTTGAACCATGGAAAAGTTAAAAATTGAAAGAGAAATTTGCACCGTTTCAAATACAGACATTTTAACAGACTAATCAGTCAGTTTCCCAGGTAGTGGAGTAACTAAGTTTACAATGTGCTCTAAAGGGCCCAAAGCTGCTGCTGGGTGGCCCAAATCCAAAGCCTGGGAAAGGGAAGCTAAGGCACTCAACACTAGCTGATCCTCATCCCGTAAAAACTGGCACAAGTAATTAGACCTGCAGATGGGCAGATGTTCATTGCAGAAGTAGCAGATTTATTAACTTTTAAAATTGATATCTTGGATTAAATCTAATGGAAGTTGGATTCCTCTTTGATGACTTCTGTATCTGAGAAGTTTTATCTTTTGGGGGCTTTTAGTCTTAATGGGGAAAAATAGCTGTGAATGTTAGGATGTGTCTTTCATTCAATAGGAATACTGTTGTAGAAAGTGCAATGATGCAATTTATTCAGCAATAATAGGAAATAAAGAATATTTGTTCAGACATCATGCTGTCTTATGTGTGTGTGTGTGTGTGTGTGTGTGTGTGTGAATTATGACTCAGATTCTAGGTGGTTTGAATTGCCTTATACAATGACTGTATTATGTGACTCGACCATAGAGAGGGCTTTTGAGGCTCGGATTCTCAGGCAATTCATTTCGGTGGAACAAAAAACCAGAAAGTTTACTCCTCTGCTCACAGCGTCATTCCTGGTGGGTAGGGTGATCATCCTCTGCACCACCAGATTCCTGCTGGGTCTCCCACTGGCTCTGCTACCACAGGTCTGCACATGCTCCCCTTCTGCAGGAGGAATTGCTCCCCCACCTCTTTGCTGAAGGAACTGCTGCTCTAAGACTGACTTTCATCCCAGGTGGCATGTAGCAATTAATTAAAAGAGTTTCATTGTTGGAATATTCCCCCTCTATGTAGGTAAAGGAGAACAAAATCTCAAATATACACCCTCAACAAGAGAAAATTCAACAGTCATGTGATGATGCATTGGGACTCCTACAGCTACGTATGTGATTATGAGGATACTCTAGAAACATACTGACATTTTTAGGGCTATGTGGTGAAACAGTGTTATTTTCCTATTTATTTTCCTACTGGGTTTTTTGGTTGTGTTTTTTTGTTTGTTTGTTTGTTTGTTTGTTTTTGTTTTGTTTTGGTTTTTTGTTGTTTTTTTTTGTTTTTAATGTTTTGGGGGTTTTTGGTGTGTTTTTGTTTGTTTGTTTATTTGTTTGTTTTGTTTTTGGTTTTTTGTTTGTTTTTTCTTCCCAAAATATAAACATCTGCAAACAAACAGACAGAAACATTAAAGTGACAAAAAGTCACAAAACTTTGGGAAATATGAATGTGTGCTTTATATTCTTCCTCCGCATCGCTGGCAATTTTTGCATTTATTTTTATTCCAGAAAAGTAGAAACAAGTGCAGAATGTATGCTGTGGAGGAAAGCAGCCTGGAGGCATTTCTATAAACCCATCCCCTTACTGTTCATTGCACTGAGAAGAAAAACAGAAAGATGAGATTCCTCAACGAAGGCAAAACAAGAGGCAGAAATATTATCTCATCTTTTCTCAGGAAACAGGCAAATCTCCTGCACTATTCACTAGTGCTGGAATTCATCAGCTGCTGAATAATATGTTTGGAGTGCTTGGTGAGATGATTCTGAGTTAGAAAGTCCCTAAGAAGCCACTCTGCAAGTGGATGAAGGAAAGAAAAGAAGCTATGGGGCACTCTGTACACCAATTCAAGGCTCTGCTTTGGAAAAATTGGCTCTGCCGTGTGAGACAACCGGTGAGTGTTTGGAAATGATTAAAAAAGGAATATTTAAAATTTTTTGGTATCTGTTGGAAAAAGTGTATCTATCGATTTTCCCTTTTCACTGCAGATTGTTAAGGATGGACTGTCTGCAACTGGTTCTTTCTTTGCCTTTTCTCACCTAATTGTTAAAAAACACAAGTAGTGAACAACATGTTATTTTAATTCTAAAATGGCTGAATATAGCAATGGTCCCCAATTTGCAAATGAAACAAATCTCATAAAAGTTTTGAAGAACCAGTTCTTATCTTTTAATTAACATTAGATAACAGCAGTACTGGTAAGCAGTGACAAGGGAGAAAATCAATTTTCTTCACATTACAGGTGCTTATAGGTAATGCAAGAAAGCTTGCATGACTGTGATCAAAGTCTAGATAGAGGGAATGTGTTGTGTATTACAATTGTATAAACTTCTACATTTTCTTCCTTATCTGCTCTCCAAAGCCTAATTTAACCTTTCAAATTCCAATATGCAAAATAATGTGGCAGCTACTTCAACAGAAGTCAAAATTAAAATGATGAAAATTAGATACGAGATGTCTTTCACCTTTACTATGATTGAAAAGATTTTTTAGGATAGAAGGAAGTGAATTTTCTCAAGTGAGAGAACATTTTTGTGGAAAGAAAGGTCACTTCAGTTAATAGTTTCACACTGATTTCACTTGTCTGTAATGATCTGGGGATTTGCAGTGAAGCATGTTGGCTGCTTTGGATAGGATTATTTCAATTAAATAAACACAGCTTTCAGTTTCAGAAATATTTAGCCTCAATAAAATTGTGATTTAGAGAGGAATTTATTCCCCAAATTAATGAAAGTGATGTTTTCTGATATAAAATATACTTTTGGGGGAAGGATGCTGTTGGTCATATTCTTCTCCATGCCTGAACAGTTCTGTATATTCAATTGCTATGCATTAAGCGCGTTTCCTGTATCTCCTGTTTTCCTGCATGTGGATCTATTTCTCCTCTTGTTCTGTGTAGTGTTCCCTCATATATTTCTGAAGGGAAAAAATCTTAATTCATGAAGTTTTAAGCTTGTCTATTTGGTATATTTCCTGAATAGAGAACTCACTGAGATGCAGACTTCTCCAAGCCAGGAATTACAAGGGTGATCCAAAGCAAACTTCATTCTGTCTGTTCAGAGGCAGAAGCTGCCCTGGGGAACAGCACTCCTTGTGTGCTGCTGTGCAAACACTGAGCTGTGAAGGAGCTCCATCTGCAGTTCCTGGAGGAGAAATCCAGGTGGATCGTCCACCTATGCAGAGGTGGTCAGACCCTTGTGAATCTGAAGAGAGAAGCACCTCCTGAAAGACCTGATGTGCATCAGCTCTGTTCCATATCATGTAGCTCTGTCTACATAAGACAATTTTCTCCCCATGGTTATTTATCAGCAGTTAGGGCTGGAAGACAAGTGAGGGCTGTTGAACTAGCAAAGTGTCATGAGTGCCATGTGCTTGGCCATTGTTTGGCTTGACCTGCTGTGACATTGAGTGAGGGTCTGGACTCCTGGTTGAGGCTGGCTGTGATAGCAGGGTTTGCCCTGCTCCCCTTCTGGGGTCCCTGGGATGGGTCCCCTGCCCTGCTGAGTGGCACTGTTACGCACAGATCCCTGCACCCTGGGGAGCAGCCAGCCCTTGCTGATCCCTAGAAGATTGAAAGCATCATCCCCAACTTTTATTAAGTTGGCTCCTGTATTGTTTTGAGTGTGATCAGTTTAGATAAATGGCAATTTCCCTAAATTTCAGGAAACCTTTTGTTGCTTGTCTCGTGTTCAGCACAGATGACCTTCTCCACAGGGAAGACTCTGACACTGGATTTTGTTCTTAAGCATTATGTTATGGTTCTTAGGCATTTTTCTAACATGCCCAAGTTTAGGAATCACTTATGTAATGGGATTTGGTTCAACTCTCACAGTTTAGAAATAAAATCCCCAGTATGTTCCAGAGACGTTAACAGCCTCTAATGAGAGATCTTCAGTGTGGCTGTCATTTCTACTGTGTTTCTGTTACTGAGTCCCCTATTCACACTTTCCTAATGCTGTTATCAGTGAATTGAGAAATCTTTTGAAACTTGTCTCAATGTCAGTTTCTTCCTTTCTGCTGATAAAAACGGAGACAATTGCTTTTCTTTGTGTTTTTTTCTTCCTTCCAATCCATTTGGGAGCTTGTGCCCTCTCTGCAGATCCATGAACGTGCAGTGTGTATGTGCAGTCTGCTCAGAGAAGATAGACTGAAAATCTGAGTCCTGCAGCACATTGGCTTGTGTACCTTGTAATTATGGTCCTGGAAATGGAACACTGGGATATGAGATGTGTGGCTGTGGGCAGCCTCAGGCCTGTTAGCTTGGTCTCACTTGGTCTTTCCTCCTGGAGATGACCAAAGGGGCTTTGGAGAGCATTAGAGTGCAGGTGACAGAAAGGGTGTAATGGCAGCAGCCAGGGAGCCAGGGAAGGACGAGGAGGTATGTCACCAGGAAAGGGTCAGGGGAGCATGAAGAATTGCACCAAGGTGCAGAATGCTGCTTGCTTCTTAGGACGGTCAGGTATGGGAAAGTTGAAGGTCGCTGTCATCACCTTGCCAGAGTCTCTGTCTTGACCTGAGGAAAGTATCTACAAACACTATAAATTGAAATGAAAATTACTTTTCTGTTCTGAAAGAAGTGTATTTCACAAAGTTACAAGGATTTCAAGTAGAAGCGTCAGTTGTTAGCTTGCTTTAATGACCTTATTTTACCTTAAATCGTTGTAGAGAGGATATTTAATGTTTTTATTTTAAATTAAAAGACATGAATTTTAATGTTTTGTTCCCAAAGCTTATGTTCTCTAGACTGATGTTCTGATTTTCTTTTTCAGGTCCTCTCTCTCACTGAAATACTGTGGCCATGTGTACTTTTTTTGATTCTAGCTGCCATCCGCTTCCAGGAGCCCCCAAAATACAAGGAAAACTGTATGTTTTGTTTCACCTGTGTTCTATTTGTTTGCCTCTGCCAATAGAAGTATTTAGCAAATACTAAGGACATCCTAGAAGGGGGGAACTTAAATGTAGTGGAGTCAATGGAAAGAGTCCTACAGTGGAATTCATCAGCTACTGATCTGAGGAAGCTCTATTTACATGAGAAAGAGATATTTTAAACATCAGCTTTGGAGTAAGGGAGATAAATTGGGTTTTAGTTGTATTTATTTCTTTCTATTGAGTAATGGAGTTTAGATGACTGCTTCAGAGGTGGATATTTAAAATTAGACAAGATGAAGCTTACCCATACCCACTTCCTGGGATTGAGAATTAATATTTTATTAAATTCTATTTCCTTTAACGCTTCAAAACTTGTTATGATGTCCTCCACCTTATAAAGCTATTTTTGCTTTTATCTTGTCAAAATATGATTAATTTGGAAAAGAATTATTTATGATATTATAATCTATTCCGTTTATTATTCTGTTATTCACCAATGGCAGTAAAATGGGGACAAACCAGCTTTAGCTACATTAAAACTCAGTTTGGTAAAACAATTCCAGATCTGTAGAGTGAAATATATGGGAAGAATCTAGCCTGCACTACATACATTTCCTTTATGGAAAGATATGGATAATTCCAGAGATATGGAAAAGTGTTGTTTAAACAGTCTTGATTGATGCATGTTCAGACACTGCTGAATACCAGTTCCTTCATTTTTCAAAAGCCTGTGAGAAAAGAGGAAATACTGCTTTGTGCAGAAGTTCTATATTCCAATCCGGGTCACATGATTTTGGGCAGAGAAGCTGGCAACCACATGGTAGTGCAGTAATGTTACTACCAGGAAAATCAGCTTTTCAAGGATTGCTCTCAAATGTCACATGTAGCTTGTTGTCACAATCTGACACAGAGGTTACTCATTTTCTGTGATGACTGAGTTTATCTTAAATGAGACACCTGAGACTGGTACAACTTCATTGCTTGCAGGTGACAAAGAGGCCTTTTAGGATAAGGGAACACAATGTGATGGTACAGTTTGTGAATGCAGTGTTCCTGATGTTACTTCTGCTTGGTTTTAGGTTACTTAGAAGCTCGTGATTTGCCAAGCCGGGGCCTTTATCCTTTTGTGCGGACCCTTTTCTGTAATGTTGGTTCCAGATGCAGGAACTCCAGTTACACAGCACAGAGGCACGGCCGCTTTGGGTGAGTTACCTGACTTTGACAGAGCTGCCTCCATCACACTGCGTCACACAGCAAAGGTTCTTACTGCCTTGTAGACAGGGAAAATAGGAACATTGTTATTCTGTGCTGAGTTTCTTCAGTGTTCTCACGATTGCAAGAGATATAAGGCCTTGGTCATACCTCTTTCTAGTTTTTGTTTGCATTTCATGCTGGTTTTGGATACTGAATACTCTTTGGGGGTAAAATTGTAGAGGTACCTTGTTGTATTCTTTGCCTTTCACTGCTACCATGTGAGAACATACTTTTATCCTTTGCTAGAGAGCCTTTTATTACATGAGAGTGAAGTTGAGCACCAACATTATATGTGGATTTAAACTTTGAATAGTTTGGGAGCATACACAGTGGGAGAAGTGAACCCAGAAAAGCAAAACAAGGATAACTTTTATGTAAGGCCCACAAAGAGCCAACAAGGAATAGTAAAAGTTCTGTACTGACAAAGAATTTGGAAGAAGGTATCCATAAGAAGTCCTTGTCACAGGATCTTAGAATGCAGAAAGAAAAAAAAAAAAGATTTAAATTTGGAATTTTTCTTTAAGAAATTAATTAATTTCATCTACTCCAAAAGTGCTTGCGATGCAAAGCCACTTATGCAAACTGGCTGAAGGGTGTCATAAACAACCTTGCAAAATATATAACAATAAAGTCAAATTAGGGTGAGCTAATCAGAATATATATGTCTATATCTGTATGTTTATTCTTAGAAAATTGATAATATCTACCAAAAGATCTTAGAGGCCTGAGCCAGGTGTGTCAGAGCATTAAATATTTATGGTTTATTATTGCAGAGGTTTATAGGCAGCAATAAATTTTGCATACAGCAAGTTGGAAAGCTTCAGTACCATGGCAATAGGCCATAATATTATCTATTGATCTAGATGGTCTGCGGCAGTTACTTGTGCATGTAGAGAACTGTTGATTGAACATAAGACTCTGCAAAATAAATCTTGTTTATGGGAAATCTTTTGTTACATAAAGTGAGACTTTGTTTGTAGAATTAGACTCACATAACAATTTAAGCCACTATTAGTCAAGGTGTGTTGTTGCACGTGATACTTACAGACAAAAATACCACTATTAAAATTCTCTTTCTCCTCTTACTACTAATATAATTAAGATTGTTACATGACCACTGAGTTCCTTTTCCCTGGGGTTATACTCACCTTTCCACTGTTGCTCTGGGTCATGTCAGTAGCTGCAGATAGATGGAGATGGAGTTGTTATGGCAAGTCATTGATCCACAGTCCTTTACCTGGAGGAATGCGGTGTTGAGGACTTCTTTTTCACTTGGGGGTCACTTATGTTTGCTAGTGTGCTTTTACACTTTGGCTCTTTTCCATTGGTCTGCATCTCTGAGACACATTCAAATTTATGTGGTACACCTAAATGTATACAGCATTTTTTACATATGTTAGCTACCTGTTATTTTTTTCTTGATATTTAGAAATTGGCTTTGTCCAGCTATAGTTCTGAATTTTAACTGAACACTGGTGACTTGTTTATAGCCATGGGATCCTCATGCCAGTCTGTTCCCTACCTCTTATCATCCCAGACACTCCAGTATTATACTCCAGTACAGTTCATCTCTGTCCCTACCTCCCAAGGCCTCTGCTATTCTACTGGGCCTGTGTTCTTCTGCACTGCTTTCTTAATCATAAATATCTCACTCTGCACTGAATAGTCACTTGCTAATTCTATCTGTATAAAACTATGATGGTGTTATATAATGACAAGTGAAAATACAACATTGCCAGAGTTATCTGACCAGGAAAATTTAAAAAAGTAAAGTGAAAATGACAAGTTCAGGCAAATCAAAGGTTGCAAGCCCCTGTGCTGTCGTATTTCAAACTCAGTGCAAAGTCTGTAGCCTCTTACTTGCAGTAGCCATTCTATATTACTGGTTTAAAGAGTTACTGTAACTAGCCTTTTAACTAACTACTGTTACTAGCCTTTTAAAAAAACCTGTTTCCTAAAAGTATAGTTTTTTATTTATATCACTAGTTCAGATGCCATCTAAATGTGTTAAATCTCTAGAAACTATGAACTATATTGACTGGTCTGCATGATTGTTTACACTGTTTTGACTGAACTGCCCAAATTATGTTCCAGCTCAATAGAAAAATCAGGAAAGAATTTCCTGGAGGCAGTCTTAGACCTACTTAAGAATAGGGGAAATTATTCAGTGGTTTTCAATTTTTCTACTGAAAAATAAAACACATCCATATTTATACATTAAATAGGCTACACTGAGTAGCATACAGCCTAGGTAAGGAAAAAAGGCTAAAAAGGTAGGATAAAGTTCATTTTGAGGTCAGCCTGTTCCACCAGGTCCATCAGTATAAATTAAGTCAACCTCAGGGCTGCTCTGACTTATGCTGGCTGCCAACAGCCTTAGGAGTGCAGACTGTCAGTTTGATCAGTCAAACAAAACTGAATTCAGTCCCTGTTGACTGGAGAGATGGGGTGGCATAGGAGCAGTAATACTAATTATCTTCCCTTTAAGGATTTATATCAAACCATAAGTCTGATAAAGGTACGTGTTTTTTAATGTCAATAATATTGTGTTTATTAAGGGTGAGTCAGACTGCATAGTTTACATGAACTCTCGACCATTTGTTTTCATATTTGCTTTCACAGTGTGTACCACTTTGGTGCTATCAGTTTGAAATGTAGTAGTTGGCTTTGGGAGGAAGTAGTTCTATGACTACTGTCAGAACCTCTGTGGAATCCATAAACCGCCAATAACTATTCACCAGTGAGCAGCCCCCACCATGAGGGGGGCTGAGCTCAGGGTGAAGTTATCCTGCTGCAGGCCATGCCCTCACAGATGTGTCCCTGTCCCTTCAGGCAACAGCCTGTGATGTGGTGAGAAGATGAGCCCGGTGAAGCCTACAACCTCATTAACTTTGAATTGCAGCAAGATCTGACACCTCCTCTGATGCCTCGGGAAGCATCCAGTTTGCAAGAGCTCTCTGGCTCTGCTCCTTGCTCCTCTTTTCAGCCACTGCAAAAGCTGCTGGCTGGCATCTCGCTGATATGGTTCCCTAGCCTGTTACACCCACTGATATCTCAGAGCAGAGGAACAAGGAAGTATTCAGGAGCTCCCATGGCAAAGGATATTTTTCCCTGCTCTTTCCAGAATGTTCCACTCTCCACCTCATCTTAGTGGAGCACAGTGTAAAATTGAGAGTGTGCAAATAAGATGAAAAAACACACAGCCCAGGGTCCTATAGCCTTACACCCACGCATTGCCATGCATGTGCATGGAAGCATCATGATTTCCCAGTACTCTGCATTCCCTGGCAGATCTTGCAGAACATGGTGGGATTTCCCCTTGCAGTCGACTCCTAGATCTATGTTAGACTTCTCAATACCTAAAAGAAAATTAAGCTATTCTCAGACTTAGAACCACAAATATAATTAAAGCAAGACTCTAAAATGTTATTCCTAAGCACATTAGTTTGCTTCTCGTTCTTTAGCTACAAGTGGTGGCAGCCTGAGCAGCCTCACCCAGGAGATGTGATAGAAGCCCGGGTCTGTCTCTGGCACTTCTGCTGGATGCACCACTCGTACCCACGTGGTAGCTCTGTCTCCTTTTGCACCTGACTGTGCTCCTGGGCTCACCCTGCCTTGTTGGGGCTGTCTCTGGAGCCTGTGACACACCCCTGTGTCTGCCTGCAGGCTGGGGTCCTGGGGGACAATGAGGGCATGGACTCTGCCAGGGTTGCCTCAGCTCCTAGTTTGCCCCCTCCTGGAGCAGCCCTGATCCTGCCACCCTTTTTCTTCTTACTGTTCTAAACCTTGTGTTTTATCCATACCTGGGACTCTGTGCTTCTCCAGTGGAGGAGCATCAGAAGAGCTCATGTACAACAGCAGGTGTGGAAGTACAAAATCAAGGAAAGTCTAAGCATCAGCAATATTCTTTGCGTAAGAATTGCTTAAAGGGTCAGATTTTTGTTGAATGAGGGATATCTTCAGATGAGAAATAGTTCTTCAAGATAGCTTATGGCTGCAGAAACTTACTACAATATTAATTCCATGTGGTTTAGGCCAGCTTTTGTAATCTTGGGCTATGTAGTTGGGAAACAGAAGCAATTTTTGTGATCTTTCTTATAGATTGCCAGAGACCTGGGGAGAAAATGAAATTTAAGCATTTATTTTCTCCATTTTAGAGCCAATTAAGAAGAATTATTTTGTTGGTTCTTTATATATTTAACTCCATTGCATTTTAGGAAAATTATAATTGTATCAACATGGAAGAGAGAGATCTTTCTGTGAGAGACACACAATATGTTGTTGTCCAGCATGCGTATTGGTATTGATGTCTCCAGGCTGTCCTGATATGTTGCAGAATGGAAGCCAGCTGGGGCTTTGCAATTTTAGAGAGAAATTATTAATGTGGTGACAGGGATGAGGTTGAGATGAGTTTGCTGAGACGCTTATGAAAATCACTAATCTAAATGGCATTTCACATCAGAGCTGAGTTCTCAGATGAACTCTGAAATGTTCTTATTGTTACCCTGAGTAGCTGAGTAAATTGGACAGAATTAATGCTTCTGAGTCATGGCTTTAGGAAATGACAATTGCTTTTACATGCTCGAAGAGATGCAGTCTTCTTGCTCTTTTGCAGCATTTTGTCATGGTCAAAGCTTGTACCAATGTATGTCTTTAGTTTGATTTCTGTTCTCGTGAACTTTGTGGAAATGTACAGTTGAGGGGAGGGCTACCATGGACGATAATGAAATTTTAGATATATACATTCCCCAATCTCTTCTAATACCCCAATTCTAATTATATATGTCCTTTCCTACAAATTACTGGCTTCCTCCTTTTGTCCTTTTTATTATCCCTTGCTTCCCCTCTTTACTGTTCCTAGCAACTGCTGCTAGGAATTTCCTTGAAACGGTTGCTGGACTTCCTTTACACATACACACAAGTGAGTTAATGTCACCTTCTGCTCCAGAAAGCACACATTGAAGGCTTTGGGAGAGTAGCAGTACAATATTGAAGTATTTTTGTTGGCACACTGTCTGAAAATTGTTTGCCTTGACTGTCTGCAGCTGGTTTTGAAGTGTAGTTTCTTATCTTTCTGGCAAGATGGTAATATCTTCCTGCAATTTTTTGTAACCTGTGCTGAATTAAGAGCTCAGTAGTAACTTGTAGCACTCTTATTAGGAGGTAAATGTGGTCCTCTATTACTGTGTTGAAAATACATAAAATCCTTTAATCTTAGCACAGATATTCAGCAAATATGATCTCTGTAATAATTCAATCTGCTTCATAAAATGAAGCCTGATAATGCCTGCTGCCATTTCCCCTTCAAAAAGAGTCTGTACTCAGATCCAAGAATAATGAGAGGCAGGTCTGTAGCAATGATGGCAAAAGAGGGTCACAAATGGCAGGTAGCTGACATGGCTGCTGACCTGGAAATCCCCACAGAGCTGATAGCTCACAGCCAGCACATCCAAACAGCTGCTCTTGGACTGCTGAGAGGCTTGGGCTTAGGAGAATGGTCTTTCTATGGATCTTCCAGATTGCACACATGCCTTGTGTTCTGTAATTGCTGAGCCTTATGCCTTGGATTTGCTCCTTTTGCCATACCCTAAATATCTACATTCCCCTAGAATTTCTCAGCACTCTCTCAATTTTTGCTATCAAAATTTTTTTTCCTGCACTTCACCCTGTGGCTCTTCAGAGCCACTATGCTCCAAAGTGCTGTCTGCTCGTTCCTTAAATGCTTTTAGTCGTCATATCTTCCCAGGCCCATTTCCCCAGCCCCGTGTACTCTGTGGGACATCACAGGGCAGTAGCTTTTGTCCCTAGTCCTCCAGACTGGGAGCAGTGAAAGAATAGCCCAGCTGAGTGTGCTGTCGATTCATCTAATCTGCTTCTGCTAAGCATTTAACAAGTGGCTAAAGCACGTAAAATTAGATACCAAGAGGATGTTTTTTGTTGTTTCCCTGCTGTCTTTCAACCGAAACTTTGCAGATGCAAGGTGCAGCAGAGTTGGTGATGGGGATAGAGTGGAAGGAATTACTGATTCTTTCTTTCGCTGCTATCTGTGCCCCCTGCTGCTGGCAGGGAGGCCGGGCAGCCCCAGCAGACCCTGGAGACAGCACTGAGTCCTGCTGTGTGCTCCTATGTGACTAAGGCTTTTTCTCCCCAGAGCATTGTTGTTGGCAATGTTCCTAAAACCAGGAGGTTTGTAGATGGGGATACAAGGCTTGAGTCTAGTTTGGAGGGCAAACAATGTAGGTTGAAATACTGCAGTCCTCTAAGTACTTGCTAAGTGACCTTGCTAGGAGAGTTTAGTTTTCAATTTTAAGTTCAGCAAGTATTGGAAAAAAATCCTAAAAAAACCAACACCATCACTCCCTCTAAACCCTACAAAAAACCCTAAGACAACCAAAAACTGTGAAAAATCCCATGAAAACTGAGCTAGAGTTCTTTTTTTTTTTTTTTTTTTTTAAAGTTCTGAGTGGCTGCTGTTATTCTGGTCAAGTGCCGGCTTCTTGTTCATGCTCAAAAAGCAGAGTGCTAGGAAGATTTCAGTATGCAAGTAGTGTTTCAGTTCTTTGCCAAACACGAGTATTCTCAGCTGTCTGAAATTTTGGGCAGAGAGAGTTTCAGTAATATTGGAATTAATGAGGTAATTTTCAAAGACAACAGCTCAAGTGCAACTTCCAATCACCCTAAAAGCCACCTTCTGAACAGCAGAAACCTACTTTTTAAAACTCTATTTAAAAGGGAAAAATTTGTGTTGAGGAATTGTTCCACCTTTAGCCCACTGAAGGTAGAGGATGGTGAGAGAGTTTTCCAAAATCCTACTGTCTGTGGGCCAAGTTGGAATCAAAATAGGATATACTGAAACTATTAAGAACTTGATTGTTTAAGATTAGATTAAGGGAAACAAAGAAAATTTAAAGTTGCTAACAGCTCTGTGGGTATCTGAACAAATGAGGATTAGGGAGGGAGGGAAAGAGAACTAAGAGAATGAGAAAGTGATAGATGATGGCTTGCTTTTGTTTGTGAATTGATCTCATCAGGCTTTTCTTTCAATAAGTAGAAATTGTGCTGAAAGCAAGCACTGGCATATAAACTCGATGGGAAAGGAATGTAACTCTTTATGATATTTTTGTAAGTGGGATAGGACAAGAGGCAATGGGCAGAACTGATACACACCAAGTTGCACCTGAATATGAGGAGAAACTTCTTTACTTTGCAGGAGACTGAGCACTGGAACAGGTGCCCAGAGAGGCTGTGGAGTCTGCCTCACTGGAGATATTCAGGAACCATCTGGATACAATCCTGTGCCATGAGCTCTAGGTTGAGCCTGCTTGAGCAGGAAGGCTGGACCCCACTGTGGTCCCTTCCAACTTGACCCATTCTTTGATTCTGTGACAGTTGTGTTTTTAATGCAAAGTAGAATTGTTTTTGCTAGACAGGATGTACCTCTTAAGATAATTTGAATCTCCTATAAGATAAAACAGAATTCAACTGCCTACTAACATGCTAAATGTAATTATTCCCTTGTTTATGGTGTTTTAGGAGGGTCTAAGTAATTTTGTCCTGTAAAGAGGTGTGTAGATGACTTCTGGTGTTATTTAAAGTGTTGTTAGAAAATTGTGCAATTGGATAGTTGCCGGATAGCAATGTGATAGAGATAAGACATAACACTTACCAGTGGTATGCCTGCAGGCTAAAATCAGGAAAAATCCAGTAGTAAGGATAAAATACTGGTTTTATACGCTGCTGTATGTATTTGAAAAAACAAACTGTTACCTTAGTTCAAGATTTCATATTGTATCTTTCTCATCAAAGAACTGCCACCAGGACACGTGATAATCCAGGGGAGAAAATTTTTGCAAGTGTCTGTTCTTGGCTTGTGCCAGAATTGGCATAGGTGACCTCAGAAATTTTTCATTGCCCACTTTCCTGAGGTTTTGAGACCCAGTGCTGCAACTTGCATGCTAATGAATAGAACTAAATGGAAATTGTATAAATACATCATTGTTTAAAAAAAAAAAAAATCAGAATACTGCTGTGAGTATATACACGTTTTTCAGCTACTTGATTTCAGTGTGTTACCTCACTTGTCTCTCTTTTTTCTGCCGAAAAATAGTGCAAGCCCCCAAAGTGGACCAGAGAGAGCCACTGGACCTGATCTAGACTTCATGGAAGAGATAGAAGAACTTGCAAAGGAATTTATTGATACTACAGAGAAAGCCATGGTCTTAGAGAAGCTCTGGGAAGAAAACTCGAGGCTCTCAGGTAAGCTGTGATTTTTCTAAAAATTAATTTATTTGCCTATTGGTTAGTGATAGCTGTCAAACAAAAGAATAGTTTGATCTTAAAAATAAAATTAGGCGACTAAAATTTTAGCTGATCTAAAAAACTTCACTTTTATGATTATTAACACACAGGCCATCAAAATTACCAGAAAAAAAAATTAGCTTTCTAAAGCTGTGCCCTTGTATACTTGAGAGTTACGAAAACACTGAGAGGAGAGCTTAAAAGATAAGGGTTATAATCAGAGTGCAAGGTTACTTGGTCTATTATGCACTCAAAAGTAGTTTATGAGGATTCAGCTCTCCCTCCTCAGATTTTTCTGTTATACTAAAGAGTGCAGGAATGGAAAACAACAGTAGCTCACACCTGGTGACCTTAGGTGACCTTCAGTCTTGCACAGAAAGAGTGATACTGGAAACAGCAGGGTCTGAGTCTCCTGTTCCATTTCCACAGACACTGCACAGCCTTGTTGCTGTAACGGGGGGCTTTGAAGAGCTCCCACTACCCTGGGTCTCTGGCTGAGTTTTCAAGCAGACAGATTAAGGTGAAACTGTAATTTTCATGCCTGGCTGTCTGGTAGCTAGGATAATCATCTAGTGTTGATATGATTTTGTCTCACTAAAAATTTGAACAGTAAGCAAGGTCTTTTAAATTGTTTTTGTGGTTACAGTAAAAGGATTGGGATGCACAGAAAATCAAATGGACCACTGTCTTTGGGATATTGTGCTTTTACTCTTCTAGAAACATCCTTCGTGCACTGCTTTCTCTTGCTTATGAATATTAATTCTTCTAAAGTTAATAATGCTTCTCTTTAAAGGAAAATATTTAATTTTACAGGGCTCCATAACATCACCACTTTTCTTACTGTAAGTATTTTTTAAAGTCTATTTCTAGATTACAGTTTTGAGATTTGAGGCATCTTTATTGTAATGATTAGAGATTTGTTATCCTGTCAAGTTTAAGTAAACTATCTTTAAAAAAAATGTTTGAAGAAAAAAATGTCTTGTAAAATTGATAATGTTCAATGGTTTCTAGATTGCTTATTTAAACCAGTCTAGGTTGTTAGTAGCTAAAATCCACAACTATTTGAAGGGTATTTTGTTTAATAGGAGCAATTTAAAGTTTATTAAGAGCAATTTAAAAGTTCACCTGTCAGATGTATTTTTTTCCGTATCTGATTGTTACTGCTACTTTGTGAAACCTAGATTTCCAGCTTATAACTTGAAATTAGATGGAATTTTATAATAACATTTTTAAATTACTCATAAGTTCATTGATTGAAAGGAGCCACATCAATATGAAATTTCATTTCTGGAATGGAATATAGAATAGAAAGAATGTATTTATCAACATTAAGAAAATATTAGGTTGACTGTAGATGATCATTATTAGAAATAGAGCTTGTATACACAAGCTTCTTTTTGTATAAGCCATGCTCATGTCACCATTATGCAAAAAAGCCCAAGTGAGACATTAATTTAGAGTAGCAAAGACTGCATAATAAAGCATGATAAATCCTGCTTTGCATAGGCGTCATGTTGTGCAGTCCTATGAAAGAGATTGGTTTATCCCAGGCAGTTCATCTTTAAAGAGCCATTCTTTTAAGTTATTATTTGAGACCCCCACAAGCCCTGCAAAGAGCTGTGAGACAAGGATGGCAAGGCCTGGGCATCCCCCTGATCTTTATACCTTAGACTTAGAAATTCTTTGCATGGCTAAAGAGTTTCTTGTGCTTGAGAGCTCAAAGAAAATCCTTCCCTTGGTTACATTTCTGAGCAGAAAGAGATGCCTTAGCTTTACTTCCAGCTCCATTTTTCCTTCAGGAGCAGAGAGACATATCAGAAACAAAGCTTCCATGAGTCCAAAATACTACCAAAATCATGTGGTATTTTACCAAATCTAGAAGTATGCTTCCACTTTGGAAAAAATATTTTGAATGGTTTAAAATTCAAGCGCATCAGGGAAGCAATAGGCACCTGCTTTTTTTTTTTTTTTTTTTTTTTTTAATTGGAAGTGTTGCATGTAATTTTTATTTTTTCCACCTAAAGATGGATTTGAATGAAGCAGAGAAAATTATTTCTAGAGCAGAAAATCTGTACAAGCAACCATATATCTGGAACCTTCTGCATTCACTCCCTCATCTTGAACTGAACAGCTTTTATACAGAAGATGAGTTAGCTACCATAACACATTTTCTAAAAGTTATTCAAAAGTAAGTACTTTCACATTCTTGAAAGTGCTCTGTTTTAAAATTTTGTTTGCAATTCTTGTTCTTCTCACTGTCTGCTTAATAACATGAGCATCCTTAACAGTGTAAAGAGGCTAAAATTTTCTTCTCTTTGCCAGATTTTGCTTTTATAAAACTGGGTTAGGAATTTTCACCCACACTGATTACTTTATAACTGTGTTTTGCATCTCTGCCAAACTCAACAGAGATGCCCTAGGAGTCTTTGATAAGCAGCTTCATGATAGCAATGCCTGAAATTAGCCTATCACATTGTATGGATTTGAACCTTGTAATGTACTTTGGGGGTCTTTGAAAGACAGAAGATATACATATGAATATAAGAAAATAATCAGATCCAAATGTATGCAGCACTTAGTCAGTATCAGGAAAATTAATCAATTTTGTTTCTTAAGCCTCTTGCTGTCAAAAAAGCTTTAGGTGTCCTCTTGCAAGAAATGAAATGGTTAGGAAAAAAAACCCCAGAGACTGTATTTTGAACCAGGTAAAGGACAGCTAGATTCAGAGGCAGGCATAGAATTAAAGCATAGACCAAGGCATGTACCTACAGGAATTTTCAGTAAAATAAGGTAATTGTTAGGTGAAAGTCAGGTGTGTATATGCCAGGGTAGGCAGTTTGTTGTAACAACTTGATAGGCAATTGTCATTGCAGTCAAATAACACAGTCATAAAGCAAGAGAAGCCCTCTGAAATTGGGTGCCTGTGCAAGACTGGCCATGTACCTCACCAGTCTTAGACCATGGAGAAGCAGGGGCCCAAAGATTGTGAATGAGAAATTACTGTGTTGTTCTGCCATCCTTTATCATCCCACTATCTCTCTCTTTTTTTTTTTAATAAAAAAAAATCTTACCCAAAGAAAAACAACAAAAATAGCTCTCCACCCAGATAAGAAGGATATGATGATATAACTTTTTTTCAAACTAAGTCTCTTACAATATGCAGATTGCACCTATGTTGGTGCTTGATTTTGAAAATTTATTTATTTTTCCCTTATGCCTGAGTAATTTGTAACCTTATTCCAGCTTGTTTTCTGAGCTATTAACATCAAAACTACATAGGAGACTCAGATATTTACATATGGTTTTGGTATTTTCATTTGCTTGGGTTTTTTTTAGCATTTCTCTGCCCTTCAGTGACCAAATTTACCCTCATTAATGCAATTTGGAAAATAAACCATAAAACCCAATGCTTGTTTCTTGACTAGTTTCATATTGCTATATGACAATCTAGAGGTCCTATCTAAGGTAGAATTTAACCAGTAGAAAGCTTCTGAATTTGCACTTCCCACTTTCTGGTCTGTACTGTTTGTTGTGTCTCTCAGAGGTACTTTACAGAGACTTTTCACATCTCTGTGACTGGATTTGGGTTTACTGGATTCTTATTTGCATAATAAGAAAGGATTGCTCTGTACGAAATTTGACTTAAATTTTAAGTATTAAGTTTCATCTACATAAACAGAATTTTTTTTCACAGCTGAGATGATGGAGACTTGTAAGAAATTAAGTAGATATATTTTTATCAATGCATTGTATAATGCACTTGGTTTAACTTCTTGTGAGAATAAGTATTATATTGCTTTAAAAATATTTTTTCCTTCCAATTGATGGGAAGTAAAATATGTTGATCCTGCCTTCTTGTGGGGATGAGAATGTTTGTTTGTGGTAGTCTTGCTCTTATTTTTATTCACCCATTTTTTTCTCTCCTTTTTTTTTAAGAGTACATTGGTCCTCTCAGGACACATTTCTTTAATGGAAATTGATACTCTAGCTGTAATATCTCAATCCGTGTTTTATTAATTTAAACTCTAATTTCATAAAATATCGGTTTTTCAACAGTAAAAAAAAGTGTATTATTATCCAGTTGCTTGAAGATTGTCTCCTTCCAGCAAGTCCTTTCAGGTTTTTGACTTTACAGAGAGCTTGATTTTTGTTTTATTTTCCACTTTCAGTACCTTAGCATCACTGAAGGATTTAGCTATGATGCCACTGGGCCAAAGTTTCTATGAAGTGGTGAAAATGGCACTGAATTTGACTGCAGCATCAGTACAGGATAGGAGTTTAGAAGGTAAGAAATTTGCTTCAGATTTTCTTTGAACTACCTCATATTTCCAGCATGATTATATGATAATAACTGTTGGACCTTCTTCTTAGCTTCCTGATGTGCAGAGACTAAACTATATTGCTGCAGTGCTAACCCAGTTCTTTACTGATCTGCTTTCTAAAGACCAATACTAATAACTAAATTTTATCGGACTTTGGCAACTGTCAGATAAACAAAGCGTCAGATAAACAAAGCATCAGATAAACTGGTCTAATACATAGTGCTTAGAATGGCCTTTCAGCAATGAATTTTGGAGAGAGACTAAATCAATAGAAGGGACAGTTTCTTCCATTTGATAGAAGAGAGCATTTTGTTTTAGACATGCATGTTAAGCATTATGACTGGTTTACTTTAAGCTTCATTCTTCTGTTCTCATAAATTCTGCTGTCAGCTGAACACTTACATTTCTCCACCTGCTGCTTCACTATTGAAGATGAGTTTAATTGGAGAAAGGTTGGCTGGCCCCAGGAAAACAAGAAAAGGTCAGGAGCAAGTTTCATGGGCAAACTGAAGCGCATCATGTGTAGGTGCAGCTGTCTGCTTGGTATGGAAGGTCAGGCTAAGAGCAATATGCAGTCTAGATCTCACTTCACCTGCAAAACTGAAGGCTATGTGGGACAAAGGTGATATACTTGGATCCCTTGCACAGAAGATGAACTATTTCCCTGGAAATTATGGTATTTTCCCGTTGTTCTCATTCTCAGTAGTGATTCGCATGGAGTCCATACACACACCTTTGCATAACTGTACAGTTCAGAATGGCAACCTACAGAGTTTGCTGGCAATCACTATGCTGGGGCATCCCACCATCATCATATCAACTGCTGAAATGCCATCACATCAACTGACTTTACCACTAGTGCATTCATGGATTTTATCCTAGGTAAATTGGTGTGCGGGTGCACACATTCTGCTGTCCCCAAAAAAGCTGGGAACGTGATACATGGATCTCAACAAGTGTGAACCACCAAGAAACAAGGTGAGTAAAAAGAATGAATTACATAAGCAAAAGATTTTCTTTCTTTCAGGTTTTCAATACAATCTTTCTTTTGGGGATATTTTGTGGAATCCACTTGCTGTGAAAGCAGAACTTGAATCCAGGTTTGGTTTTGATGGCCCTCATGTTGAGAAGCTGCTGAGTTATACAGCACAACTAACACAGGTAAATCAGTCGAAAATTTCGGTGTCTTTCTCAAATATATATTTTTTTTCATTTGTACCATGAACGTATTTTCCTGTGTTACAGAAGCTTAGCATTGTGAAGCAGGTTGTTAAAGGCTGTTAAATATCTTGGCTTCATTCCCATCAATTAAATGTATTTAGCTTTAGCTGACATCTCTGCGCATGAAGACACTGATAGTTCTAGTTGTGTACACATGAATTTGTGCTTCTCTGAAGTCACAACTGCGTATGACAGAGTCCTGAGTTTATTATCCAAATCCTGTAGAGAATTCTGAGTGTTTATCCACTAAACTTTTTAAACAAATCCTTTATTTGAGTCTGACCAGATTAGCTTGTTTGGTAGCATTTTTCATCTGGTTTGCTGGACAAAGAATGCCTGTCTCTTCTGTGTATAAATTAAGGGAGATCAAGAGTCCTTTCTTCTCAGTTGTGCAGTCTTGATATGAATATGCTAGACTGAGTTGTCTCACTGGTGCTTAATCAATATCCTGGTGATGCATCACATTTAGAAGAAAATCTTTCTTCAAATAGGGTATTCTAACCTATTCTCCAGACCAAAATGGTCTGTTGTGGTGCTCTGGTTTGAACTGCAGAAAACTGGAAACAATTTTTTGTACTTTAGTCCACAGTTCCTTTAACAGAACATGTTGGTATCTGTGTGATATCTGCCCTTTGCAGAGCACTACAATTTAGAGTTATATTCCAGACGAGCTCATTGTAAAAATAGCTGATTTACACAAATGGATAAATTATTAAAAAACCCAAACCCTTAACTTTTGAATGGCCTTTTAATGAAATATCAGCGATGGCCTGTTTGATCAAATGAATTGAATTCTACTGCATCTTGGTAGGTATGGCTGATTGTGAAATCCCAGGCTACTCACTTGCTAACTATTTAAACTAGTATCTCAATATTTTGTCCTTATGTTAGAACATTGAAGACTATCAAGAACTATTAAATCAAATATGGAAACCTGGATAATGTTTGTTTTAAGCACTTCAATTCTCTATCTAATGCCCCATTTTGTTTGGTGTCAAAACTCCTGCAAAACTTGTTAGGAATTCTCTGGTCAAAGTAGAAAAGAGCAAGGATGTAAAGTATCTCAGACAATAACAGACCTGAAATGCGTAGCATTATTTTTGTAAGGTTTAATAATATTTATAGGCTTGGGAATATTTAATCTTTCATCACAGATTTTAAAAATTAGTCTGAGGGAAAATATTCTGTTCTCTTGGCCACTCTCTTGAAACCCACCAACCTCAATTTAGAACTACTCTGCTGCATGTAATCACTGGTTGAGATGTATCATTGTATGAAGTGCTTTTTTTATCAGTAATTTTTATACTTTTGAAGTTGTTTCAGTATAGTTATTCTACTGAAGGGGCACTGTATCATAGTCAAGTTAGTTCAGCCGCAGCCTGCAAATTACTGTAGAAGTAGCAACAGTAGTGTAGCTACAAGGTGAAAATTCCTTGCAGATACGAGCAATCTCATCATTCTGCCTGCTGTATGAGCACCTTAATGGGGCCACTGGTATTTTATACAGCAACCTGCATGTGGAGTACTTTGAAGTATGTGCCCAGGAATATGAGGCTAGGTTAAATGGGCTTTATTCTTGCTGAAGAGGCCATGTGTTATTCTTATTTTCTCTAGATTAGTAAGTTGATAGGAGAGAGAACACTCAGCAAAGCTCTTGAAATACTCATCAATTCCTTGTGTCTTTGCCAGATTCCCACAGGAGAGACACTGGAGCAGTTTGTGTGCTCTGCTCTGGCTGTTGTCCCAGAGAATGAAGCAAACAAAGAGAATAATGGAGAGGGCTGTAATTCTGCACAGCATGAAGCCAAACTGTATCTTGTTCATGCTGTCAGCAAGTTCAAACTCTATGCACAGGTAACTTTAATAAGATAATAAATTGAATTCCTAGTTTTTCCATGTTGGTTGTCAGCAGTAACTCAGTTAAAAGATGTAAGTTATCTGTAAAATCTTCTTTTCATGCAATTTTTTGCTAATAAGATGAAATATTCCTTATAAAGAGTCATTACAGTGGAAGTATAATCTATCATCATGTGTCCACTTAGTCAGATTTTCTCATTAATGGAGATTCAGATTTGAAATCTAAAAGGGAATGTACTAAAATATACTGCAATATGGAGACCTGTCAGAGGATGCTGTTTACTGTCCACCTGAGACTAAACGTTGGACAAAACTGAAAAAGCAACTAGACACCTCCACTGATATATAATTAATTTATTTATTATTCCCCTTCACTGTCTCTGGCAATAGTGGCTGAAGCAAGATAAAAATAAATTTCCAGTAGAGCATCTTAAAACTCTGATGTACAGCTTCCTGTGTATTTACTCAAAAGTGTAATCTTTGAGGTTTCCCTGCTGCATAATGTTGGAGGTAATAATTCAATGTGATTGCCAAAACTAATGCACTAATTTCTATACAGGAAAATCCAGTAATAATTTCAGCCATGATCTAAAAACTCTTAGCAAGGGTTGAGGTTCTTTTTATGGGCACCAGAAATACTGTTATCTGCTGGCCACTGTGAATTATCTTGGTGAACAGAATATCTCTTAGAATAAATCTGTGATATTCACTTGGCATTAAAAAGAAAGGTAATGGTGAAGGAAAGGAGAGCAGTCAGTAGTTCTGGCCAGGTGTTGTTATGCTTATTTCTGGGCTGCACAATGGGAGCATGCAGGCTCCTTCACAACCTTTGTATTATGGGACTCCAAAAATGTTAAGGCTTCTACCTTCCATCACATTGGCAGTGTAGGCAGAAGTCTGGTAAAGGGAGCCTGAGTAACTGGCTGTGGTGGTCAGCTTTTGGATAATTTCAACCTCAGCCCATCTTTTCTGCATTCCTGGGTCTTTAGGCAAGGTCAGCACCACGTGGGATGTCAGTTGTCTGTGTTCTGTAGCCTGTTACATTGCCAACTTGCATGTCAGTCAAAACTGTATTGAAAATCTACCTTTGTCATATCACTCATTTCAGAGTCGAGAGGTTGTTAGGGAGAAATTTTGGTATCATTGTTGATTGTGTAAATTTTTTTAAAGACATGCAAATTCTGTGTACTGCCTAAGTAAGAAATCCTTGATTAACAAGAGGTTCTGTTTTGTATTCAACCCACTAGATACTTGAGCAATGGCTTGGCAGCAGCAGTCTCTCTCAGAATCTCCTTTTGGAACTTAGAAGAATCATGGCTGATTTAATGTCTCAATTTCTAGATGACAGGGAAATCAGGAAACTTTTTTCAGAGATAAATACCCTGATTCAGCAATGGAATGAGAAATCAGATGCCTATTTTTCAGAAGGATATGTTTCATCACATGATTGGTAAGTTATCTTTCTGCAGCTTGTCTTATAAAATTAGATCAACCTGAATATTTGTTTTTACTTTGCATTTAATTGATTTCTGTTTGTCTGTTTTGTGATTTCGTTTTTTATTCTGTAGTTCAAAACCCTGTATACAGTCAAATAACTGTACTGATGCTTATATGTTCTGGAAAAGAAATTAAGTTTGTGCTTCACAGTATAGTCGCCTACAGGTTCAGCAGAGGATGTGACTACTACATGATCAGGACTCGCAGGAATCAGCAGCTGTGGATAATTGGCATTTTGAACTAGGACCTGAATTCTCTATCTTGTTCTGCAAATAAAATTTAATTCCCACAAGTAGTTGGTGTGACTCAGTAACACTTCTCATGTATAGCAAGTCCAGTGCATCTGAAATACTTAGCATTTTTATTGTAGAAGTCAAACTCAGTTGCGCAGGAGATCTTGTAACAGAAGTCTGCAGCTATGGCCTATGGAAAACAGAATTTTAAACACATAGAATTTTATATATATATATGAGTTTGCAATCTCATCTAGGGCACTCTGAAATCGTACTCTGAGTATGATTTCTTTTGATGTTTTTGAACTTTTCTTACAGTTTCAAGTTCCGTTTGATTTGTCACTTGATGTAAATGTAAATACTTTATATGAAGATGTGTCTGTAAGCCCTGTACTTATTAAGAATGATGTTTTGTGAGGCTGTTTAAATATTCCTGATCTGGAAGGTTCTACAGAGGAGTTAAGTTGTACATAAAGGGAGTTAATGTTTGTCAGAGTTGGTAGAGCCCCAAGAAAGATCTATGGCAGAGCAAGGGAACTGATACTTCTCTATTTCTAATGACACACTGGATGACCTGCATTGCTTCTGGGAGTTATAATATTGGCCTCAGTTTCTCATTGCTTGTAATTACTTATTCATATTAAACACTAGAGCTGGAGGAGGTATGATTCATGTTATACAAATCAACATCTCAGGATAAATCTGAAAGAAACAATCCATTATTAACTAGCAAGAGAGAGATTGCAGTCAAATTGTTCAAAAATTTAATAGGTTGTTTTCAAATTTGGTTCTAATTTATAAAAGAAAACTACTGTGCTGCTGCAGTTGTAAGTGACATCAAAGTAGATTTTTAGCAGTTTTTCCCTTTTGTTTGCAGTGCACAATGTTTTTGTGTTCTATCTCTGATTGCAGAGTCTGGAGAGAAAGAAAATATATCTAAGGAGACGATATTTTGAACTTAGGGCCTTTACATTCCAAGGCTCTTTTTTCCATGCACCTCCTCTTGACCAATCTTGCATAACTAGGAATTGTTTTTTCTTTTGATCAATAATACTGACAGAATAGAAACATCAGTTGGTGCATTCCAATTTTCACTGTGACTTTGTGTTTTTGTAGATATTAAAATAGCAGTGCAGCTATCAGGCAGTCAATTGGAACATTTTAGCTTTCAATGACGATGAGAAAACAAAAAAACCCAAAACTTTAGCGTTCATAGAAAATCAGAGGTTTTGATCAATTCTGTTGATACATTCCTGTCTTTAAAATAATTAGTCTGTGGAACATAAAAGCTTTGTTCTTTTCAGCAGCTGAAAATGTGAGGTACTCAAAGGTGTTGTATTCTTTGTGGCTTTCAAGCTTGATTATAAGTACTGATAAATGCACAATTATTTAACTGCTGTCTACATTCAGGTTTTGATTTGAATCAGGTTGTGACTTTCCAGTAGGGTTTTTTCACATTTTTTTGAAAACCAAAGAAATTGTCAAGTTTTGCTTATTCAAGATTTTGTGGTGATTAATTTGGGACTTATAGTATATTTGGAATTTCCTTTAATTAAGTAAGTAGACCTAGATTCTAAAATTAAATAATATATAGTTAAAAATTCCTGCCTGCCTGCTAGGTAACTAACAAGAAAAAACTTACAATTAATTTTTCAGGATTTTGACACCTTTCAAAGAGTTTTTGAAGACAGAAGAAAACTTAAGGATTTCTGGTGAAAATAAAATGGATCATCTTTCTCATCTTGTAGAAGTCATAGAAAAAATTATAATGTTTGATTTCCCAGTTTCTTCAAACAAGTCTCTAATTGTAAATGCCTTGAATAATGCAATTATATGGATAAAAAAATTTGCTGATGGGGAGCAATCTGCCACCAATTTCTCACTTGTAGTTTCTGAACTCCATTATGAGCTACAAAAAAAAATCCAGCCTCTTCAGAGCTTCTGGACAGAAAAGAAGACAGAAATTTTCTGGCATATAGTGGAAAGTGTATTCCATGACCTTGATTCTAGGCTTTTTGTCTTGAGTCAAGTAGAAGAGGAAGAGGTAATTGCGACCTTATCTAGAATTTTATCTTCTATTACAGAAAATAAAATTTATAATAGAAGTATGGCGTTGCTCAAAAATATCCTGACTGGTTGGCCAGAGTTAAATATTACTGCTTTGGACCATTTAAAACATTTAAGTGGACACTTTCAAACAAATCTTTATGAAGTTGGATCATTGTCTGGTGATCATGTCAATGTGTCGTTTAGCACAATTCCTGGAGAGAGGAATACCTCCTCTTTATTTCTCTCAAATGCGACTTTTATGTATAAGGTACAAGAATTAGAAGAAATTGTGCATGATTTCCTCAGAAATATCCAAAAATTTAATAGTACTAGTGTGGCCTCCCTTGTTCCAAAAATTTTCTCTCTGTACCAGAATGATGATCTGGTTTTAAATATTAAGAGCAATAACACTCTGTTGAAACTTCTTTACGAGACTTCAAAAAGTATGTCATCTTCTCAAGTATGGCATGATTTGCAAAATAAGGAATTAGTTTTTGATTTTCTGTTTGAAACTTTCGATCTTCTCTGGAACCTCACCAGTAAGTCTCTCTGTGAAAAGTTACTGTTAATTTACAACTACACAGAGTTTCAGGCACAATTTCTTGCACAGAATGGAAAAAAACATATACAAGTTGTTTATGACACTCTGAGCAGCCTTAAAACTTTATTTATAGATGAAGAGCTCCAAACAGATATCTTATGTTTTTTGGAAGAATTTCTTGATCTGTCTCCAGGATGCCTGGTAAATAATGGGTGCACTGATTTTTACCTAGCAAACGTGAGTTCTGTAGAAGATTCAGCAGAGGTTTATAACTTATTTCTGCTTCCATTGGACAGTGTCCTGTCTAATGTACCAAACTGGGGAGATAAGGTAAGTGTGCCTTCTGCTTTGCACTGCACTTTTACGTGGCTTCAGGCATGGACAGAGATTTTTGAAGAAGCATCAGAAATCTTAAATTTGAATTCAACCTGTTTTGTTTGCCTAAAAGATGATTTGGCATATCTCTCTGGAAACCTTTTAAATGTATCTCAAGATGAACTGTGCAATAATACAGCTATGGCTATTGTTGAAGCTACAGAAGCAGCAATGAAGCTATTAAAAGCTCTATTTCAGGAACATGGCAATTTAAATGACTTGAAAGATTTTGAGGTGTTCCTTGTTAATCTTCAAAGTGTAATTAACAATACGTTTGATGTCACAAACTTGCTTAAAGATGGCAATTTCGAAAGTGTTCTAGAGACAATAGGAGCTATGATAATCACAATGCAGAAATCTATACTGACGATAGTTAACGAAGAGTTTTTGAATTCTTGGCTTGATGCTTTCATCTCTGGAGGATCTGAGGAAGAAGATAAGGGTGCTGGTGTATTTTCCATTGGAAATTCCCTTTCTACTATTCTTAAGCTCTCTCAAAAGGAACTTGAAATTATTCTCACTGAGATAAATGACACATCTTCTTTTTTAATAACTGTAACTCGAGACAAATATATGGCTTGTATCAGCATTTTCCAGAATATTACCAAACTAATTTTGGATAATACTCTGAAAGACATAAACTACTTGCAAACAAATCTTCCATCTCAACTTAACTCCTTTCTAAACTTTCATAGTACAATGGATGAAGAAGAGGATTGTAACACATGGATACATGGATTAAGTAATCTTACTGAAAAATACAAGTCACCTTCCCAACTTGAAACTGCAAAACATATTTTATTTCTTCTGCAATCTCTGGGAAATGCTGAGACAGATATTAAACTAATGAATGTGATGGACTTTGTTAATTTGGTTTTTAATTTGACACTCCCTGAATGTTCCCTGGGTGGTTCTGATGTGATTTGTGTAAGTGTTTATTTCAATATCATAGCAAAAACTTTGAAATTTATTCTCCCCGAATTTTATGTAAAAGATGACGTTAATGTGCTTGAATTGATTTTTAAACTTTTAAATAACTCTGGAGAGCAAATACAAACTGTTATCAGTGATTTAGTTGGGAGCTCATTGTACATGTCAAATAAGACTCATTTTAGTCAGTCAACCCGTGGTTTTAACAGGACCTCAAGGATGCTCCTTAATCCTTTTCACCACATTCGTCTTTTATCAGTGGAACTTTTGTCAGAAATTCAAAGTCTTCTGAAAAACAAAACTTTTGAAAACAACTCCTCTCATTTGGACAATGAGATTGAACATTTCTTGCATGGGAAAAATATCAGTTTGTTGATGGAGTTCTTTCAATATATGATTAAAAAGCTTGACTCAAACTTGCAGAATGAACACAAAACATTTCCTCAGAAACTGATAGAAACAGCAGGTCTGAATATTGAACTGGTAAGGAAGGCACTTGAAATTTTCAACTCTCCTACTTTTACTTTCTTTCCATTAAGAGATGAAAAGTTGTTTCTAAAGCATGTGGGTACCTTGGTGCAAAATATGAGAAACATGGATGTTGAGTTTTTGATAAGTAGATTCAAACAGGTCCAGGAGAACCTAGAAAATTTCTTTAAAAATATCAAACCTTTTTCTCTTGAGAACTCTGAGTTAGGTACTTTAGCAGACTGGTGGGATGCATTTGAGAACATATCATGTTACTGGAACCTGACTGGTGTATGGCAAATAACACAGCTTTTTGAACAAGATGAGCCCTACACTATAGAAGATGTGTTCAACTTCATCTTTGATGTCATCAGCCTTACAGAAAGATTGGCTCATGGAAATGTTACAGAAGCATTAACTGAAATATATGCTTTCATACTGACTCAGGAAGAAAAAATGCCAATGTTTACTGATGAGGAGTTCTCTGACCAAGTAGAAGATCTTCTAACATTGCTGGAGATGTTGGCAGACATCTCTGATGAACCTGGAGAAGCCTCTGTTTGTTTTTCTGCAGCATTCTGCTGGACTCTCACAACAGCAACACCTCTCACAACAGCAGCACCTCAGAGTGATCCCACTATTCAACTTTGTGACTTTGTACATACCAATTCTACTCTTCATTACAATGCAGTCATTGAAGTAATTAAGAAGCTTAAAGTCATCAGTCTGGATGACAGTTTCACTTGCTTTATGGAGGGCATTCAGATGGATATCACTCGCAATCTGACTTGCTTTTTTCATCAGATCAAAGAATGGAACTCTATAATTTTGAAGTATTCTGAGCTCCATCATATAAACAGCTCAGTTCTCAAAGAGCTGCTAGATTTTTGGAATGAGTTATCCCTTTATGCTGTGCCACTCCAGGTGAATAATACACATGCAATCAATTGTTCCTCCACACCAAAGAGCCAAATGGCTTTACAAATTGTAGAAACTCTGGGCAGCATTTCAGTGTCAGAAATGGAGATGGCCAAACGTCTTCTTGAACAGCTTGATAATCTTTATGGTGGCCTAAGCTGGAGCAGAGGGTCAAGAACATCACTTAAGAAGGCTCTTACTAATGTGAAGAATATGACCAGTGAAGTTTCTAGGCTCCTGAATACTGAAGCTGTCCTTTCTTTTCTTTCTGTAATTCAGCCTTTAATGACTCTGTCACCTGTTGGAAACCAGACACACGCAATTCTTTTGACAGTATCAGCTTTAAGTGGGAACATCAGTATATCTGACAACTTTGAGAACTTCTGGTTTCCTGTAGTTGCAAGCATAGAAAATTTATTGGTGAATTTCAGTGTTAGACCCTTACTTGTGGTGATAAATCAAGAGTTTCAATTACTAAAATTTGCCACTGGACAGTCCCCTTCAATGGCTCCTGATGTTTTGCTAGAGCAGTTTAACACATCATCTGTAGATGTTATATCAAGAAATTTTGAAGATATACAAGACATTGTGAAGAACATTCTATGTGAATGTAGCAATAAAAATTATTCTAAAATAGTGCATGCTCTAATTCTCATTATGACTAATGAAAGTTCATCAAATGACCTACTGCTAGCTGTCAAAGATATTATTGGCTTTCTGGAGCTATTCCAAAATAAGTCTAAGAAGGACTACCTTGGTATATTGTTTGATGACAGTCATTTTAGCAGAGAGAAATTGAATAATGCTTATGCTGCTTTTTCAGTTTTGCTAAACAGCTTCCTTCATACACTTGCTGATCTCGATGTTGTAGAAGAAACTTTGCATACAAACATTACTGAGCTTCATAAAGTTGACTTCGTTGATTCATTTTTTTATAATGCCCTATATAGAGACACTTCTACTCAGTCCCAAAGCAGAACTCTGGAGATCATGCAAGAGATTTTGCAAATATTTTTTCAGTCTACTGCAGAACACGACAGGAATAAAATAAAACTCTTACTAATGAATTTGAATAAGGATGTAATGGCAGAACTGAGGTGAGTGTTTTTCATGTACTCATTTTGGGAAGTGTGCTGACAGTTTCAGAAGGGCTCTCTGTTTATGAGCAGCTCAATCAAAACTTTTATCAAGGTAATTAGTGTTTCATTTCAGATTTGTTCCAACTTATATTGTTCAGACCAGCCGAATTTGGTATCAGAACACATTGTGTGGATGAGATTATTGTCTTTAGTTTGTGTTTACCATATGTGTTTAGTCTTATGTGTTGATACTTGAATTGGTTTCTTTGGAACTATTACAGAAACAATTATTTGAAGATACTGGTGTTATAAAATCCTTGCAGGTCTGAATACTGAACCCCTCCTAATCGGCAGGCAACAGTCATTTTTGCCTATGGAGCTAAATGTTAAGGAATACTTGGGCCTAATTATTTGTGGTCTGTGGAGGTTTTTACCTATATCCAAATATAGCTATACAAAGTTTCTTTAACTTAAATTTGGTGATGTCTTATGTTTCAACTATTGCATTAAGTGTTCAGTTTAACAAATGCAGTGTCTGAAGGAATCTTGAGCCCACAATCATTCTTGCCTGATTGCTCAGATCAGATGTAATCCGGAAGCAGAGGAAACTGCTTCAGGTTTACTGATGGTTTACTTAGTAACAAGGCTGTTAGATTGGAGTTACTGCTTCTAAACAAGATTGAATGAGCCCACAAGTTGGTTGCTCCTGACAGCTCTAGGGTATCTTGCTGGTGGAACTACTGGTCCTACTGATGTAAACTAGCTGAGAAATGACACTTTAAAGTTGATACTCTGATGTGGTATTTTGACTTTTATGATTAATTTTATGCGAATACATGAAGCTATTGTCCATCAGGGTCAAGTATTAGCCTCATCTGCTTAAAATTATCGAAAGCAAGTACTAGAAAAGTGGTTTATTTTCCCTACATGCTGATTATCTACTCTTTGCCATCAACTCAGCACATTATGTGGGCTCTCAGTGTTTCTGAAGCTATTACGATTTTGCTTATTTTGTGAAGGTATTTTCTAGCACTCCAAGGTATTTTTTTTTTTTTAACATGGAAGTATTGTATTCTGATTTTGAAATAATTCAAACAAATGTAATAACTGTTAATATTGAAATCCTTGTGTGGCTTATTGAACACTGCATTTGTGCATTGTCGTTTCTTGAAATTTTTCTGTGGTACCTTTGGAATGAAAATAATGTTTTCTTATTGATGTTTCTACAGAGCATCTAAAATCTGCAGCATTCTTCAGGAACGTTTATACCCTGATAGTGTCGTACTATTGCAGAAATTGCAATTTACCGTTTTGAATATTCTCAAAATCTTTTCAGGTTGGTTACCACAGTAGTGGCTCTGAGTCCCCATGTGTTAGTGTTGTCAAGTTAAGGCTTTTCTCTAAGCAAACTTTTGTACAAATAAGGTAATTTGGGTGATGTCAAACAAGGCAAGCATACTGATGCCTGGAAATTAAACCAACAGAGGTGCAGGAAAAAGTCTGATGCAGATCATATAAAGGAATGATTTCTTTCTGGAGTGTTGATATAGATTTAAAATCCCAGTGAATGCAGGAGATCTTGCTGCTCCTCCTCAGCTAGTGAGCTGAGTCAAGTCACAGGGTTTGTTTTTTTTTTTGAGCCAGACTTACCACAGGGCAGTGTGTAGTTGACAGTAAGGAAAATTGGGCAAGTATTTGAAGGAAGTAGCATCTCCCACTTCTTGCTGTGTGGCCATGTCACACCAGTGAATTGGCTACCTGTAGCTGAAAAACTTCACCTTCAACAAATTTTACTGTATTACCTTGTTTAATTTCTTATGTATATGCTCCCAAGTTGTGCACTTTAAGAAAGACTCTATATAGACCCCAGTGTAATTTCATATTATGTTTTCTTTGGAAAACAAAAGCCAGTGCATTTTCAAGTTCATATTTTAGCCAACTATGCCCAGAATTGCAAAGAGCAATTAGGAGGCATTAACTTGCCCTTCTAAAACAAGGGATAAGATCTTTAATGTCTTATGCCAAGTTAATTTCTAAAAAATGTAAAATGTGATTACAACTCAGTTTTGGCTGTTTTCTCTACTCTCCTGTGATGGATGTAGTTCTACAGAGTAAAGTGATAGTGATGTTGAGCTAGGAAAAATGATACTAAAATTGTGTATCTAGGTAACTCTGTTCTGTCCTTGACCTCTGAAGAACAGTCTATTTATTGAGAGAACTGACATTAGGGGAATAAATTCCTCTCATTCTCATTTCAATCCTCTGTTTGTAGGAATGTTTAATAATGTTTCATTTGTTATAGAAAACACTATGCAACCTAATAAGAAAAGATGAAAACTGCTTGATTTGGTTTGATTTGAGGAATTGTATTGTATTGCTTCTATGAGTAAGATCAAGATTTGCTTGCTTTAGAAGCAGTGTTTTATTTTTCTTCCTAGTTAACCAAACTTAAGGAAAAAAAATAGTTGAAAAAATTACCTTGGTACTGAATGAGCAGTGAAGTCAAATTCCTTCACTAAAATCCCGTGTACAAACCCTCTGCAGACAGCAGAAAGGAGGCATTTTCCGAGGATATGCTGGCTACAAGCTTGGGTAGAAACAACCTCCATGGATAATGCTATCACTCTATGTGTGTTCATTATGCTAAGATATGGAAAATGTTCATGTAAGGCTGTTTTTCTCCCCTTATAGTTTGGGTTTGAAAGTTACTGCTCACTGGAAGGTTAGTAACACCCAGGTGTTCCTACAGGGAAATAGCATCAGGGGAGCCTGCTTGAGGAAAAGGTAGATGTAGTTAATGCACTTAGCTTCTCACAGTTATGCTTCTTGCTCATGAAGAGCAAATAAGAAACTTTCTTCTCTGGTTCTGTAGCAGATAAGAATGTTCTTATTATTGATCAGGAAAATGTAATGGAGAAGACTAACTGAAATTGAATCAAACCAGCCTTTCTTGTCGTCTGAAATGATACTTAAATTTAGTTAGGAATATTTCTCTGTGCCTAACATTTCAGATGTTCCTTGCTTTTAAAAATTTTCTCTCCCATATTAGTTGGCTAACTTTAAATTTTATTTCAAATTTGGTTTATTTAATCTGATTAAATCTGGACATTTTCTCTTGCAGAAGAACCCATTGTCTTTAGCAACATTTTCTGTGCCATTACACAGTGTGAAGATGGATTAATGGGTCACTTGCTCCTCGCTGTCTTTGAAGGGATTGCTGTGGTTCAAGATCATTATCAGGTCTGAATGATTCCCTCACCTACAAGTGTACTTTACAACATGCATTTAACTTTGGAAGCTTATGAAAGTTTCCTTTTTTCCCCCACTTTCTGAATGATGAGTCCCCACGGCGGCTATACAAACCCGAGATTTAAATAGGTATAACTCTGATAATTTTGATAGAGATACCCAGAAGAAATTCCCTATAACTAGGGTAATTGGATTGTCAATCAGTGTCAAAGAGCAGCCCATTTTAATTTCTTTAAATTCTATCATTCTGCTAATTTAAAGAGTAATAGTACATTTATACTGTTAAATCTTCACATGAACGTTGGTGAAATTAAACTAGAAACAAATTAACTTCCTGGCCAGAATAATTCCAGCTAAAATAACAGCTACGATTGCCAGTTGTTTTCAGTCTGTTTTTCTTTAACATGAAATTGCCATCAGGTGAGAGTATTATTTGGCATAGAGAGACTCTCCCAGAGTTGGAAGGAGGCCTATGGTTAGTACGCATGTGTGTACACAGACAAAATACTAAAGTAATGCTTTTTAGTATAGAATTCTTCTTCTCTCTATTAAGTAGTGTGGCTGCTTTATCTACCTGGACGTTTTTCTGATAGGAACAACAATGTGTTAAATTAAACAGGTGACAAGTGGCATTACTCCTATCTAAAAGCAGACTTTTGCTGGCCAAATGTATTTGTGCAGTCACCATCCTTCTATGACCTACTTCTGAAAATATCAAAAAAACCTTGCAAAATCAAAGTTGTAAATATTCAGGAGAAAATATAAAAGTGTATACTATACAGAGCATAATACATGAAAAACTTTGAGGATCCAGATATTTTGGTTTGTTGAATGTAAACTGATGTTGTTCAGAACAAATTTTTTGGAAAAGGATGAAAACGGTCAGACTAAAATAAAAAAAAAATAAGGAAAAAGAACAGCTCATTTCATTTTGAAGCAAATTTTAAAAGGTTGGCATTTCTATTAGTGGATGACGCTCCTTGACAGGATAGTTCAAATTCCTAATCCAATGGTTTCCAAAACTCAAATATTTGAAAATTCCTTGGTTCTTGAAAACATTGAATCCAGGCTCAATTAATCATACAATGACTAAGAGAGTATTACCTTACCTATATTCTCATTTAAAAATATGAATCATCTAATTACTGAGAGCTGCTGCTTCAAACTGTAACACAATCTCATGAATTTACTAACTGTGTTCTGCAGGATGTTGGAAGATATTTGCCTGCTTTCAAAAAGGGGGATTGTGAGAGTATGGCATATATAAACCAAAAACTTTCCAGTGCTTTGGAGAACTTTGTGGGAACCTTGCAGAATATCAGCAGTGACAGCTGTGAATGTCATCTAATGTTGGGGAACATCCAGAGACGACTGCAAATGTAAAGCCTTTCACATTTTGGTACCCCAAATGGTTCTTCATCATTAGTGATGTTATTCTGTGCATATATCTGTGTTCTAAATTAAGTAATTACAGGAGAAATATTGTCTTTTTTAGCTTTGTTAATGTAACTTAAACCTGAGTGGATAAAATGCACAAATTATTTAAGTAATTTAGAATAACTTAATATTTCTAAAAACACATTTTTGGCTGAGCACTTGCAGCAGGTCTTGCTGCTCCATCAGCTGAATCCTTTGGATTACAACTAAGAAAATTTTAAATTTCCTGTGACTTCAGTTAAGTCAAAATTTTGATATCTAAATTTTTTATTTATAGCTCTTTTGGTATGGCTTTTCCTCTCAATAGCTCAATACCTTTTTTGTGAAATATTAAGCATTCAGAAGAGTTCAGCAGTTCAAAGTGTTAGAAACACAGTATGGTGATTGTAAATGGATGGGATTGTACTCCAATCAACTTCTGATAGTTGTTATTTGCATGGGGAAAACCATTATATTTTAAGCAAAGATGCTGCCAGGGAGTATTTCAAATTTGCAATCAGCTAGGAGTAGACATAGCTATAATTGCTAATATACTGGTTTGACTATTGGATTGTTTTCATAACAGGCTTGAATGATGTCTGTGAATTACAGTAATAATACAGAAGAACTTGAGGCTAGATGCTGCTCCTAAATACCATGGGCTCATGTCAAGTTCTGAAGAGAAAATCATATCCAATATGTGCATACTATTTATTACTTAAAATATAATTAGCTAGACTTTTTTTTCATCTTGAACTGCAGTGATTTGTATATCTAGGTTTTAAAAATGTGTGTTCAGTAAGAAACATGAAAGTGAGATTTTTGTTAGACCTGTCCTTCTCCATAAGCTACTGTTTTCTAGGGCCCTTAGTCATTGTGGGAATCAATCTCTACATATGCAGTCTCATTTGGACATGAAATATGATGAACACTGCACCATATAAATACCACACAAGGTCTGTAGATGTGCTGACTGCATGCACAGTGTGTGCACACAGAGAATAATGGGACCCTATTGCCCCTTTTAGTTCTATTTCACTATCCAAGTTGGTCTTTATGCATCGAATTGCCAATGACTTGGTTGTGATAACTTGTGAAACTAAGGCTATCATTCCAGGGTGACTGAAAATCTGGACCTGCAATTGTCAGAAAATCCAGCTGCAGCTTTCCTCAGCAATTTTAATCTTGTGAATGGTGGGTTCCAGTTTTCTTCACTTTCTGTAAGTCACTCTAGTGCAATTTTGTAGGACAATAACTGTTTCTTTGTCCTTTTAAATTCAAAGGGACACTGTTTATGGAGACCATTGACTTAAGGCAATATTGTCACTCAGTGAATTGAATAGAAAGGATACAATCTGTAGGAAATCTAATTAATCAAATTGGTGCTGTTGGTACTATTTTCTTCCTCTTCCAGATGTTAAAGTCAAAGATTTTGTGCGGAATATTAGTCAGTTGAGGCTGGACATTGGTTCCTCTGTTAATATTTCTGAAGAAACTGTCAATACCCTCTTGGAAGCCAGTGTCTCTCATTCAGAGGTAAAAGATCAAAAAGAGGTGTCATATTAGTGGGTCAACCTATAGCACTGTATGCTAGTTGAAGCAAAACAAGCCATGTTGTTTGTGTGGAATCTTATATTTTCACTGATCACTTTCATGTCAAATACTTGAGGGTTTTAGGACTTCAAAGTAATAATGTGAGGCATTAAGAGATTAGTTTATACTAGCACTATTCTTCTTGTCTAAATGGCACTGCTTCATTACTTTCAGCAGTGTTTTACCCTCTTATGCTGTCACAGAATTGGAGCTTTGCTGTCTTGGTATTGCAGAGAAGGTGAGGGTTTCTGGAGATATCATTTTGTACCTTACCATCTCTGCTCATTGTGGCATGGAGTTGTCTTATGTATATATTTTTAAAATTCTTTTGTATGTTCCTCACTGTTCTTACATTATCTTACCACTGTCTTGCTTTACTTGCATTTTGAGTTATTGACTCTTGAGTATTGTAAGTTTTCTGAGGGAAAGGCTGTGTGTTATCATTGCTTTTTCCTGTGATCCCAGTGATCAGTTAAAATCATGAGAAATGCCAGCTAACTAATAAATTCTCTTTGCAGCAAGTGTCTGTTTAAGAGCTGAGGGTACATTTGGTGTAAATGGATCATCTCAGTCAAGCAGCCACTGGGTGTCAGTGATGTTCTGCTTGCAGAAACCATCACAAGCTCAGTCTGTGAAAAGTGCAGCATTAAAAAGGCAGTTCACACCATCATAGCTACTTAGAGGTGATTTGTTCTTCTACTTCTGTGGCAGTGTGGCTGCCTTTATTGTTAGCTTGTTATTGTGATACCACTAAATGGTAATGAGAGAAGTCAGCTGAAAGCAATCCAGTTAAATGGGATTCAGTGCACCTTTGATCCTTTGGAATAATAATGCTAATTGGCTGAATTGTCAAATTACTTTTCATCCTTACTTTTTGCTGGTCATATGTAGAGCTTAGGTATATACACGTCTCACATTTGGATAACTATACAGAATTTTTTGTTTGCTTAGTACTTAAATCCTCCTCCAGTCCAACTGGAGCATTAAAAGCTTGTGGCTCTTAGTGATTATGAAAGCTGCACAAGTACTTTTTAGAGTTATATTTTAGGCATGCCCATTATGTTTATTGTCTATACAGCCACTGTCTGATAACCTAATGATAGCTATAGGCCCATTGTAGCCCTATATTTCTGTGATCATATACTACTACTGTGCTTGCTTCTGGAAAAGTAAGAGTAAACTTGGCAATTTTTTGTGTTTATTGTATTTACCCATAATTCCTGTCAAAATGTTATGTGATGGCCATGCTCATTGCATGTGATGAAGTGATTTGAAATCACTTAAAACCTGTAACCTGAAGACTATAAGCATTCATTTACTGAATGTAGGAATTTGGATTAGCTCTGGTATGCAGAAAGCTGCAAGGGAAGTTCAGAGGTACTTAACCTAGGGGAGAAAACATAGAATGTGTTAAAAATGCACTGAAATGGGTAATATTCATGTGAGGCACATTTGAAATAAATTTCAAATTGCATCACAGTCAAACTTCCTCCCGAGCAAGAAGTCCAAATCAGTATAATTTTACACTGCTTGCAGAATTATTTTCATATTCTATTCCTTGAATGCACACGATGAAAAGTGAATCTATAGATATAAAACCTTGTAGAATCACAAAGGCAAAATTCTGTTCCAAAATAAAAACCAAAAAATCAAATTATGAAGTTGGAAAATAAAATGTTATAGGAATTAAAGATTTAAATTGCATATCCTGTCTTGCAGATCCTCTCTCTGATTGGGTACTGTTAGCAGCAAGAGATGCATTCAATGGAGGTGATAGAGGCAGGTTTTGTCCTAAGCAGTACAAAGCAGCACTGTACCTTGGCTCCTACAGGCTCCTAAACAACTTGTAATTTTTCTGGACTTGTTGCAAATGGATAGCTAAGAACCTCTGAGATATCTGGGCTTCAAGCACTTGCAGTTATCCAAGATGATTTTATTATAGTCTCACCCAAGATCTGCTTAGGCATTTGTCCCTTCATCTTCTATTAAATGATACTTTAAAGCAGTGTTTAACTGATAAAAGTGAGCTGGCTCGGAGTAAACACTGTGCCATATAGGCATCCCCAAGTGTTAAATTTGTGTCCTTTGAAAGAAGGAAGGACCATATTGTTTGATGTTAGTGATTCACATGCCTAGATTTTGATCTTCAGGTGTTTCTGCAGCAGAGGTGTTTATCTACTAGAAGTATGCTCAGCATTGTAAATATGCCTGCTTATGGTATGAATGCTCAAGAACGAATGATTGACCTGTAAAAAATGAAAGCAACTCCTTATAAGAAATATACTTACTCTTTTTATATGTTCCAGGAGTATAAAGTAAGAACATAGCAATCTGATATAAAGCTATATGGTTTATTATTTCAGATCTCTTGGTGCCTGAAAATTGTCATGTTACCGTGACACAGATTTTCACCTTATTGACTATAAAAAAAAGGTGATGTATTTCAGGGAGAATTTTTTTTAATACACATATATTGTGATAGGTTCTTTACAGTGCCTTTGTGGTAGCCTTAACTGGAAGGTGTAATGAAGAAGTGCTTGGCCTACTGCTAAAGCTGCCTGAAAACAATAAAACTTCCCTGGTAGTGGAAGAATTATGTTCTTTACCAGCACTGGACTTATATACCACGTTTGTATTGATTATACAAAATTTGAATGTACGTCACATCATGTACAAGGTAAGATGTTTTTATTTGAAGATAGTATGAAACAGGCAGATAGATTAATAATTCTATTATTTCTTCGGATGTTCTTTCTCTATGAAAGCAAAAAATATGGCATTTTTTGTCTTTGTTTTGCTCCCCAAAATATAACAGTTGAAGAATGAGGCTGATAGATGTTTCCTCAGGAAAATTATCACTGAAGAATTAATTATGAAAACTTTGCAGAAAACACAGGAGGCCAAAGAGAGTTTTATTCATCTTTATCAGAGTTTGCTGTTCATGCAATTAGTCACTTCATTATTTGTAAGAGTGGAAGCTTGATCTACAGCATTTGAACTAAAACCAAGATAGGAGCTCACATCACAAGCATGACAAAATTATTTTCTAGGGAGAATTCATAATACTGTGGATGCAAATGTCTGTAGCACAACTGTATTATCTCTACAACTGTAGATAATCTGGAATCTAGTATGGATATTCAGTGAGATAATGGCTTTATCTGTAAGAGCAGAATTATTGAATGGAATTGTTAGACATTTAGTTCAGTTCTTTGGGGGTCATTGATTGACAGAATGTAAAATGAAATATAAGCTGAAATATACTTATTGTGAGGAAGAATTTTTTTTTTCCTAAAGTCATAGAAGTCTGGTTGTATTTTGGATGCTGCAGGTTAGACATAGAATTTTAAAAGAAAGAACATTTCCCACAATAGCTGAAAATACCAGAAGGAAAAGAAAAGATTTTACTTCTTGAATTATCTGCAAACCTAGAAGGGGGGAAAAAATAGAAGAAAATAAACCAGTGTTTATTCTGATGAGTTGCTACTGAGCTCTACAGAAACCTGTTCAAGTCCTAGCAAAGGGTAAAAAATATTGTCAGCTCATTCTAAATTAGAAGGGAAATTCTGCTACTCTTTTAGCCAAATAAGATTTTTTTAATTGGTATCTTTGAATTTTGGGGGATTTTTTGTCTTTTATTTTTTTTGTTTGACTATTTAAGAGCTGGTGAAGGCTGAGAAGAAAATCAAGCACAGACATTATAGTAGGAAGACAAAGGTGGATGTAAAATAGATATTCAGAGGAAGAACTGAAACTATATAATGAGATTATCATGGTTTAATTATTTTGCATAGACAGGTAAAAATGAATCACTTTGCATTATTGTATCATCTAACTAATCTCCAAAACAAAGGGAACATAGAGAAAATCTATAATGACGAATTTGCATGGTGGAAATAGCAAACATCCAATTGAACTTAGGTCAAGTAGGTAGTAAAATGCACACAATTATTTTGGGCATGAAAAATTTAAAGGCAGGAAGAGTGTGGCAGGAAAGCTAATTACTTTAGGAGTCATCTTAAGCAATAAAAGTGGTTTCTGGATTTATTTTAACTTAAAAATTATTTTTAAAATATGAAATTATTGCATTGAACATTTCTTAAATGGTGAAGGAAAAGTTTCCATTTACACTGAATTCTAAAAGGATATAAGGTTGGAGATCGCATTAGCATCTTGGGTTGGAAAACTCTCTTCAACTTGGCAGGTGTAAACATGTTATCTGAATATTAATTTATGATTTGTCATAAGCCAGATCTAACATTGTATTATGGAGAACATCTCTTCAGCTTAATCTAAGAGTAACTGGGGAGTTATATCAAAAGGAATTTTATTAAACATGGTTTAGAGGAACATTGTATAATCAGTTTTAGAAAAAGACAATAATTTTGAGTGTTTAATTGAAAGGCAAACATTTTTTTTCTAACTGGAATTTCCTGTGTTGTTTTTTTTTTTCCTTCTTTTCCAAGGTCCAGATACCACCTGAGATACGCAATGTATTAAATATGCTACTGGATGTGGTTTCTAGTATCAGTTCACTTCTCAATAAAGTTCACCATGTCATAGAAAAGCTTCCAGTGTTCCTCCAAGGAATCCAAAATATGGGTGTGCTTGACATCTCTGCATTGCAGCAGGTATGTGTAGAATTTCAATATGCAAAATTCATTCCCCTTGTGAGGTGATTAGATAGGGATATGTGCTTAGCAAGGAGGCATACCAATAGAAATTGTTTCCTAGAAAGTAGGGAATGCAGAGAGGAGTCCATAAACCCTAGGAAGCTGCATTTGGTCTCTTTTGAGCAGTCTGGAATTCTGAGACTATTGATGTGTTGTTTCTATCATTTTCTTTTTTGTTAACTTATGAAATCCTAGCCTAAGTTAGTTCAGTGTTTGTCAACTGACTAACATTATCATCTATTATCCGTGATTTGGACTTAGCTAGCCAGACCTTTTCTGCTAATAGTGATTTTTTTGTTTGCTTTGTTTTTTTTTTAAGCAGATTTATTTTATTTATGAGAAATAGCTTTGCTTTTTTTAAAGAATATGAGCTCAAGACAGCCTATGTGGTTCTTGTATCTGCTACATGTTTCTGTTTGTGTCACCTAAAGGGTTTGTGTGGTAGTTCTGCTTGACATTTAAAAAAAAGAGTGGCATATGGTGTGAGTGAGGGTATTCCTTTTGTCCTTGCCTTTAAGGGCAGTTGCTGTATGCATGTCTACACAGCTAGCACAGTGATGGATCTAGTGTTAAATGAGTTATCAGAAAGATTTCTGTGTCTAAGCAGGTTCCAACTCTCTAAAAGATCCCGCAGTGGTAAACGGTGCAGTCTGGTTTATTGCTAGAGAATAAACAATGCCCTAAGGCTACTGTCCTTAGTGTGAAGTCTTTATCAAGATCTTATAATCTGGGTGATAGAGAGATGTTGAAAAATGCTGTTCTGGTGAATCAATCCGTTTTGGTTTTGAGCCTCTCTTTTTGGGACAGCTCTTTTGCTGCTGCAATGTATGGTGATTTTCATCAGATACTTGCCTGTTTTTCTGCTTTCCTTAAACTAGCTCTGTTTGTGTCAGATTTTCCTTCCAGCAAATGAAATACTCTTTTTGGACTAAAATCCCAAAGTTCCTTATTTGATAGAAGAACCTCTCAAAAGGTGCTTTTTAAAAAACGTTTGCAAAGGAGCAAATAGAACAGCAGAGGGCTATCTGCTCACAATTTTAAGCTTTGCTCAGTGACCACCCCTATTATCCTGTAATATGCCATATATTTAACCTTGGAATTTTTATTCTTTTTTAGTTTTAACGTTTTTTGTTCACCTTTTTGACAGTCTTTATTTTCTAAAGTTTTGCTAAATCCATTTTTCTTCTGAAATTGCAGAGGCTTTTGGTCACCTAATAATTTGTGGAGGATTAAAATAATCAGTGCCTATTTCTTCTATTAATAATAAGTTGCATATTTGATTTCAAGAGCTCTTCTGTCTCTGTAACTTTAAAATTTTGAAGCCTATTAAAGTGAAAGTGTCCCTTTTTTTCATGTTTAACTTTTTTTTATACTTTCCAATAAGTTTTAATTATTGATTATTTTTTGCTTCTTTTCTATGTTGGCTAAGCTTGTGCTATCGAATAAATACTCCACTGAAGTGCATATATTGCTTATATGCTTCCCTCCTTAAATGTTTTCTTCTGTTTCCAAGAGAGTCCATCCTTCTCGATTTTTGCTTTCATGATTGCCAAGAGCAAAGTAGTTCAGTGACATTGAAAGATTATCAGATAAAGAATGTAATTGTTTTTAGGGTAAAATAAGTGGACCTTTGTCAGAAAGACATTGAAGTTGATTTTTAAAAAATTACTTCTGTAATGAAAGAGGTAATGACATAATTGTCAACTATGCACATAGATTTCTGTCTGAAAGGAAAAATGAAAAGGAAGAAATAATTTTAATATAGCTGTAAAATATGAAATTGAATTGAAAAGGTACACATATTGTAATAAAAGATGATGTAAAAACTCATTATCTACCCATCAGCATTAACTAGAATATGGTGCCAGACTCTACTGTTAAAAACACCGAGTGAATGGTAACTCCCTGAGGAAAAACACTGCTGATTTCAATCATGATTTTTGCTCGTGTTTTTCTGTTTGAAATTATCCAGTTATATTTTCATACCTAATTTTTTGGATGCTTGTCACTCATCAATAGATAAGCTGCAGGAGACTTCCTGAGTTGCTGAATGCTGTTAATTGTAAGAGGTGGCCTCACTCTGTAATCCTTCCACTAACTTGAACAAATTCTCTGTTGAACCTATCATTGTAGAACAACCTGTTGGGGTTTCAAATGAATAAAATTCTGACTTAGGTTTATTTGTGGCTACTATGTTTATCTTTTAATCAAAAATGTTCTGTAGTATTTTTAACTTCTATGGCTTGCTTATATGTTTGTGGAAGGCCAGTTGCAATCCTTCTCTGTTTTGATAGGTTGAAGTAACTTATTTTAGCATTTGGTTTTTTGCTTTAGCTTTTTCTTTTATATTAAGCTCTCGGTTGCTTAGGACAGCGTAGCATCATTTTTGCATGCTGGTTTAAGGCTAATCCTGAATGTCTGGAAGAAGAAATGTGTACAGTGTTTATGGGGAATTGCAGCTGATGACTCTTGTAGCCTGCTCATTCTTGTCTATACCTACTAACATGACTCTCCTAAACTTGCATTCAACTTTTTCATAAACTGCACACAGTTTTGTCTCTTAGATGATTAAGGATTTGTGATATACTGCAGTGACCTCCATTTTATAGCAACATCTCACGATTTCAGTTAATAAATAAGATTTTGCACTGGTTATCTTTCTATTCAATTTGCGTTAAATTACTTATTTGAGTTTTTTGCCGTATTGAATTCTGATCTTCTTTTCTCCTGCAATGCCTTCTGGTATTAAACGATAGGCAAATTTAGGCAATTTGCTTCTTTCAAGGCTCAAAGGAATAACACTAATGACTTCTCTGTAATCCTGTGCTTTCTTTCCTGTTAACAGGCTCCCTGCAATATCTTCTTAATGCCATTTTTTACCCACCACTATTAATCAACAATTGGATTAATGATGATTAATATTTTCTAGAGCAAGAACATTAATTGGTTGTCAGGGTTCACCTACATTTGAGTCAGCATGTATCTTTTTTGGAGAAAGGAATTGCCCTCCCGCATAAATATGTTGTGTTGGTCAGGAATGATAACTTGAGAATGCATTAAATTTTACTTCTCAAATATTTTTTGTCTTTAATGTTCTCCACTTTAAAATTTATTGTGTATCTTGCCCTAATAAACATCAGAACCAGATATCCATTATTTCCTGGGTCACTATACTTCTCATTCTTCAGTATATATAATTTTTCTATTTTTCAAATAGTGTCATCTCAATTGGATAGGCTTCTGAAAAATTGTTTAATTAAATCAGCAATTTTGCTATTATCCCTCTGATTCTGTCAATTTCAGGACAAAAAAAGACTTTGTTCTGTTTATTTTTTTCCCAAGAATCAGGATTATCTATTTCTCTGAATTTGTTTCCTTTGGCTCTTAGGTTTCATCAAATTTTGAATTATTTTTTAGCTCCTTGTAGTTTTCTAGGAAAATTGCATTATTTTTTCTCTTTCTTTCTCTCTAATGTAACGATTCAGAATGTATTTTAGATTTATGTGTAAGCTGTAGCACAGTATGACTCTTAAGTTTCTTTTTCTGAGTAGCTGGTATTTCTATTCTATGTGATTTTTTTTTTTTTTTTTTTTTTTTTTTTTTACTCATAACATTTTTTAGGCATACAGCTGTTCAGTTAGGTTGGAAGCTCCTGTGCTATGAGATTTTTGCCTCCATTTGAAAATCTAGTTGCAGATAATCTTTTAATCTTTCATACCAGCTTTCCTTTTCCATGAAATTGTTACAGTGACTTGACTGATTAGTTTGTAGGAGGCTGGTTGTTTGGATCCATCAGCCTTGATTACAGCCTTACACTATACAGTTTAGACTGGACCAACTAGATCAAAGATAACTTTTTTTTGTGAGATACATACCATATATTTCTCATACTTTATCAAAGAAAAATTTTAAGAAATACATCTTTTTTAGTCAGTGGATATTTAGTTGAAAGACAGTAAGTAGATTTAGCCTGTTAGTGGCAGCTTACCACATAAATATTCATTATTTGAATTTCAAGTTATTTTGATTGGAACTGGAATTAATTAGCACGTTTGTGCTCTTTGACTGAAATAAGCCTCATTTATTCCTCTAGTGCAAATAGTCACTAATAAAGATTCATAACCAATTTTATACAGTATTGTGCATAAATAAAGTTTATTTCTTCAGTGAAGTCCATGCCAGCAGATTCATTCAAGGGCTGTTGATGCTTGTATTATGAAATATGGGTATCATTTACCTTCTTTGCTCTGTGCTGAAACTATATGCTAAAAGTAAGATTTTTGGGAGCAGCTAACACTGGGTTTTAAACAACACTTACTAATACTTCTCCAGGACTACTAAAGAAGCACCTGGCACTTCAATAAATGCATTGATCAGGATAAACTGTTTCTAACAGCGCAATTTCCAAACTGTCTGTGATTATGTCTTTATGTAAAGTGCTGTATTACTTTGAAAATTGACTCTTCTGTTTAAAAAAATTCCAACGATTAAATACTAATTTTTTTCAGTGCCGAATGTGCGTGTTTGACATATCACAGTGTTTTTTTCCTGCTTGCCACTTGTGGAGTCTTCAAATGATGTCTGATATTCCAGTAATGCCTTTCTTGACGAGCATCTGCAGCAGTAATGAGTATCAGGCGAGCCTGTGCACTCTTCAGTCGCGCCACAGCAGCACGATGCCTTGCAGTTGTGTCCTCTTAGAGCCCTGCACCTGTAGGGGCTTCCATGAGATATCACTCACAATCGAGCCCATTATTTGAAAAGTGGAGCTGCGCAGAGGATGAGACTATTGTTCTTCTTTCTTTTTGAATGTGGTGAATGGTGGTGCTTAAGCCCTAAAAGCAATCAGATTGCTCTCTCTCCTCATTACAAGTATGCTAGTCATGAACAAATGGCAATAATAAATGCTGATATGACTCAAGATGTGCAAAAACTGTAAGCACATCTAACAGGTTAAAAGATGTACTTGAAAAATAGGCTTTTAGGGCATGTGCATCTGAATTTTTTTTTTTCATATTAGCAACTGTCTTCACTTTAAATGTTCATAGCAAAATGGCTTTGATTGTTTCTGCTGCCTTTGTGACATAGGAATAATCTACCAGGAAGATCACATTTTGTGAAAACTGACGTTGGAATCGGGGTATCTGTTGTCCAGTTGTCTTGATATTTTCATTCCTTTTCTTCCTAACTGTTACAAAGTATTTGTCACATTTCAGTGTAGTACATTATGCTACTGTCTTTCGTTGAGTATCTTGGCAATTAAAACTATATTACCTTTCCCCATAGTAGATCAGAAGAACAGAAATGAGCACAGCAGGCCCTCATCCTAATAGGCTGTTTCAACAGCCTAATTTTGTCAGTCTCCTTAGACGTCAATATTGACAGAACACTAGGGCTACTCCTTGAAGCTACTTAAAGCAACTTTGATTCATCTGTATTTTTGTTCATTTGTTCTAGTTTTTGAAAGGTGGGCAGTTCAGAAGTTCAGCTGTTGGATCCCTGGAGTCTGTAATCAAGGCAGTGTGTAAAGAAGAATCTTCATTTTTCAGCAATGCAAACCTGTTCATGGACATGCCCAGAGTCATGGGACTTTTGGAGGACAATATGGCAAAATATGGCATTCCTGAAGACTCAAGTAAGAAAAAATATCAATGACAAGTTGCTGTATGAATTCAGAGTTAAGAGAAATTTTTCCCACTTTAATTGAAATGTTTATATACCCACTGACATCTCAGTTGACACTGTCATCTTGAGCACAAAGTGTTGATCAATAAAAGTTAAGTGGCTATAGGATAATTGTGGGTGAGACAGATTCTGTTTATTTTCTATCTTTGCAAATAATAAATAAGAATATTCCTGTCTTCGAGACATTTTTATTAACATTTTTAAAGCACTTGGCATTAAAAATATATCTTTACGTACAAGATTGCGAATTTATTGCTGCTTGCCATTCTTTGGTGAACACAAAGCTGTGGTATTATTGAGCAGTAAAATTTGCAAACCTTCTGGACAGAGTGAGTTTTGTAATGGTTGATATTCCTATTCTCTTTGTCAAGTGCTCAGAAAAATCCCTTAGCTCTCATATAGTTTCACCTTTGCTCTTTTTCCTCAATAGACATTTGACTTACCCTGATTAATTTTAATATTGTTAGTAACCTTGTTAGTGGCTCAGGTGGCCCTGTGCAGGAGAAGAATACAGTGATAGAGTGTCACTAGGGACATTAGACTGTCATCTACTGGCTTCTACAGGCAGAAATTGCTCCTGGCTTGGCTGGGACTCTTGGGAGGGAGCCAGAGCTCTGCTTTGGCCTTCTCACTTACGTGTGTGGGATGTAGTGGTAAGCAGGCAGCTCTGCTTTTCTGTCTGTTGGAAGAATGAAGTTCAGCTGGATGGCTGATTAAGCAGATTGTTTGGAGCTTAGCCTCTTCAAAAACAGTTTAGGCCAGAAGCACTGTTTCTTGATTTCTTTTTTTTTTGTTTTCATGTTGTCACAACTCTGCTGTGTTGTGAGACTTTTTTACTGTAGGGCTGTGAAATATTTAAGGCATCAGCAAGTTCCAACATTTCCATGAGCAAATTAATACGGTTGCCCGTATTTTACAAATTGGTACATGGGGCAGTGGAAAATGAAAATTAAAAAAAATTTTAGCCGCAGAAACTTGATTCATACCACTTCACAGTGATTAACCTGTATGTATTTTATATATATGAAATGCTTCCCACTGACTTTCTGAAGATCACAGCAAAGCCAGAGTAGCAAGTTTTGTGTCCTTAGTCTATTGACATTTCTCTCTGGCCAACTTGTAACTTCTTAGTTCTTTGCTATTGTTTAGCAAGGATTGTGTTTAGTAATGATTGTTTCATTCAAGATAGGCTACTTCTTTGCCCAAACTTTTACTTTCTTAATGAAACATTTCTGACACTTCTTTCTTTAACCTTTGTCAGGAGTTTAAGTGGTTTTGGCCTAGTTCTCCATTATGTAAAAAGATTTATCTTCCTTGAGGAGTTAATGACATTATTTGATATTTCTTCAGAGCACTAGAAACAGGATGTTCTGTAAACACTTGTAATAAAGAATAAAACCTCCCAAAACATGAGTTGGGCATAAAAATCTTAATGTTTCTTATAGGAACTCACTGCCTTTACATGAGTGCAAATGCAGTAGGATATCTTGGAAACTATTCCTTAGATCCTAGCTCTGGAGGACATACACCCTAATGCAATAGTAGCCTCATGTGATGTAGGAAAATGGGTTTTTATTAAGGAATAGAAAAGACAATTGATTAGATTTTTCAAATCAAGAAGTTAGATGTCATGACAATTTTTTTCCTTTTTGATAGGATCTTGTAAGATTTTGTACAAAAAGAAAAGTCTGTATTTGTGAAGGATTTTGTATATTCCTACTTCTTTCTTATATAGGAATCCAAAGCTGCAGAACAATGGAGGGTGTCAAAGGAAATACTTTTTTCTTTTAAAGTGACTTTTCCCTCTGAATTCACTTTTGTGGGCAGAAGTTTTGCATATGTCCTTCTGCTCTAAAATGCACTAATGTAACACTTAGGATAAATGGGATTCACAGGCAGATTTTCAGAAATGTGAGGAACTTTTAAGATTCAGATTTTTTTTTTTCCCTCTCAGTGTTTAGAGTTCTGCATCCTCAATACTATCATAGATTGTGTTTAAGTAATTTCTATAGGAGCATGTGCTGATTGTTTAGTGGCATTTGGATGGTGTTCTTACCAAAACACCGGTAACAGTTTTTGGCATGGCGCTGTGGTAGACTCTAAAATAAGACTCAAACATTTCTTTGAAAAAAAAAAAATTCAATTTCACCCGTGTTGTCCGCCTTAAATGTGAATCTGTCTTTGTTTTTGCAGCTCCTTTTTGCTTGAAGCTTTATCAGGAGATTTTGCAGGCTCCTAATGGGGCTTTGCTATGGACTTTCCTGAAACCTTTATTACATGGGAAGATACTGTACAATTCAAACATCAACATGATTGACCTGGTGATGGAGAGGGTGAGTATCAAAAAACGCTGCTATTTCTATGTATTGATTTTCTTTGTAATTCGTTTTAAAGGTCCACTTCTCTCAGGGTAGGCAGAAGCAACTGGATAATTGCCTTTCAGAAAAATAGATCCAACTCTGAGGTCTCACCTGTTTCCCACTTTAAACTTAATGCTTCTCTTAACTTTTATCCTACGTGTTACAGTACTTCACACTCGGTGTGAAAAGCAGAATTTTGCTCAAAGTCCTTTAAACCACCTATAGAAAGGTTGAAAGGGACACATTAACAGAAGTGTTGTGTGAATGTGAAATGCTGAATCCCGGTGTAGGGTGCTCATATCCTGGGGAAGCTTTTGCCTTCAACGTTTTCTTATCATAGGAAATGTAATGGGGCAGCACAGGGACATGTTGGACGGGATGCCCCCAGGGAGAAAATGCCTGTTCTTATGGAGTCATTGAGCTGAATTAAAAAAAAAAAAAAAAAAAAAAGTTAAGAAACCTAGAGTTCATCCTTACTTATTGTTTCTAACACCAGTAGCTGAGTGACCAGTCATGACTGCAGTGCTGTACGTGTGGATGCTGATGATGGTATTCAAGAGTTTTACTATCTCTGCAGTTTTGTTATGGCTGGTGTTCTGTCTTGAGTGTGATTATTGAGAATGACATATTTCTTCATGCCTAACTTAGAGGTATTTCTGTAAGAGAAGGGTTTATGACTTTCAGATTTCTCTGCAAATTTTGCATTGATCTTCTAAATGTCTGACTTTTACCCTGCAATATTAGTTATTGCAAGAATGGAAATTTGGAAAAAAAATTGCTGCCTGTATTTGGTACACAAAAAGACTTTAAATGTGATGGTAACTATATTCTCTGTAAATTGAAAACTATGATATTCTGATTTGTGTTCTAAAAATATAACAAAATCCTAAGCCAAACACCCCATTGTAGATAGCAGATACTACATAACTTTATAGTTTCTGTTCTGAATTGGAAAAAAGGATTGAGTGATTTCATATTTTGCAGTTAGATAACTTAATTTGTGGAACATTGGCTATTGCTCTGGAGTACAGCATAATTAGTTTAAAATTTCTAGTAATTTAAAAATAAAGCTGTTCTTGATGTTTCTAGATGGAAATTCTATAAAGAACAAGATGTAAGAAAGGATAAATATTGCATATCTTTTTGAACTTGTATTACATATCTGTGTTACAATGACGTTTTGAATATAACAGTTAAAATATTTCCACAATTTTTTGCCATTTAATACACCAAACCTCCATTCTTAAAAACAACTGTAGGAAAGATGGATATCTTCACATACAACATATTCCCCCATAGACCTTTTAGTGAAATCTGGACTGATAATGCAGTTCAGAAAAGTTGGCTTGTGGGTTGGTTTTTTTGGGTTTGTTGGTTGATTGGCTGTTTTTTGGGGGCTGAGGTTTAGTGCTCTGGAACAATAAAGGTTTCTGATAGAAACTCTTATTCTACTTATATAGTTTCAGGCTCACAAAAGTTCCATCAGCTTATTCAGAAATCTCTGTAAATACGGTCTTGCCCCTCTTCCCAGTCCTGTAAATATAACAAGGAGTTGTGAATTAGTATCTATTTATGTGTAAGCATGAAAGTAGTGGGACATTTTCTTGTTTTTATTACAGAAATCTCAGCTACTGCTTGAACACAAAGTTTAAATGCAAAGTATTGTCCCTAGTGTCTCAAATGTTGCAACTAAACTCCAACCCTGTAGCCCCTACAATCCTGATCTCCTACTGAAATTGGAACAGTTCTAGTTTCCATTAGACTATGTGGCCACATGCCTTCTATTTACTAGAAGAAAAAAGTAGCAGATTAAAGCTTTGAAAAAGTTTTGAAAATGTTTGTATACTCTGACATATTCTCTAAGCTTTCCACATGGACTGTTACATTTTACAGTGTGTAATTGACCGTTCTTTGATAAATTGTGCAGTTGCTGGGTTTGAGTTTCAGAGAAGGCAGCAATTCTGCTGTGTGGAATGATGGTGGTGACAATCACAGAAACAGGCTGTGGTGATGACTGAGGGTAAAACTGTTCAGTGCCAATTGGCATCCAGGAGTTCAAAGGCCACATGTGATGTCTTTGCTATTTGCTTTCACAACTAAGCTGATTTTTGTCACTGATTAACTGATCTTATGGAAGCATTTCTTATTTCAGAAGATTTTCAGAGCTGATCTTATATTCAGCAATCACTTTTGAAGAATTTTTTGCTATTTCCAAAAACTTTGTCAGGTTTGCCTGGACTTTTCTGCTTTAATTTGTCCACTTGCTTTTTGGGTTATATAAATTCCCAGTATTTATTGTGCCTGTGGTGAGTTCTGCATCAACTACTTCTTCCTCACTTCCTTGTTCTTCCATTTCAGACTGTGGCACCTTCTATTTTAATAGTCTATGTTTTTATCTCCCAGCTCTAATTATTTTTATTCCCTATTTACTACTACTCTTTATTGTAATTTATTAGTAGTATAAAAAAATTAAAACTTAGGTTTCAGAATTATTAGTCTGCAATCATCAGGTTCCCTTAGCATCTTTATAAATAGCTTTGCATTTGCTATTTTACACTTCCCTCATAACAAGGGAATTTTAATCAGGAGGTTACACTACAATGAGTAGTTCAGCTATTTAATCCTCAAGTAGTTTTGAAATTCTTGACTGGACATTATCTTTTCCTGGAAAGTATGTATTGTTAATTTTGTTAAGTTGTATGACTTTTTTTTACCACTGCTTCTATTAGACACAGATTCTCCAAAGAGTTTTCTGCTTGGGGAAGGAACTTCCCAAAGCCTATGGTCATGAATGAAAAAGCCAAACTGCTTTTAAACAAACTTTTAAAAATTTTTTTTATTTCCTAGGATTTGGGTTTTTATGCTTATTTGGATGCAATCTTCCTTTGAAAGGAAGTTTTCTAGTGGTTTCCTGCTTTTTAGTGTGTGTGTGTATATATAGATAGATCTTCCCCAAATATTTTTTTATAGGGAGTAGGTATTTGTTCAGTTTCTCTATGCTGCCTTAGACTCTGCACCTTCTGCACACAACTTATCACTTTGCTGCTCTTAATTTCTTTCAAATAAGTGCTTACATTTTAGAAAGTTCATGTTTTCCAAAAATCCATGCTGCTGCAGTAATTTTATTTTTTTATTTTTTGTATAAGGAGATGAATACAACAACATTATAGTTACTCTTTGTAGCTCTTTGAAAACAATTTCAGCACAAAAATTATTCTTTTGTGCTGTTCAGAATAAAGTTAAGAAGCACTAAGCTTTACTGAGCCTAGATCATACAAGCTGCTGGGTATAATACTTTCTAGTGGTGTCTGAAAGTTTGATCTCCTTGTGTTCTGCTGTGACCTGTGGTTGCTCTGTCTTGGGGAGAAAGCAATCTCCCAGATTCCCTGTTTGCCACCCTCGCAGCTTTCCTGGTCTCCTTCATCTTGTCACCATCGTGCCTGGTCTGGGAGTTTCAATCCATGACGTTTCTGTGTTACTTCTGATCAGAAGAACTTATTTAGTCTACTTGACAGCAGATTTAGTTTAACGTTTAGAATCGCGTTCTCCTTAACACTAATAAATTATCACTCATTAAAGTGGAATGTGGATTCTCATAGAAGTTAAATGTGTCATGTTTTCCAGGGAAACAAAATTGCATGCAAAGTCTCTTTGGGGCATTCTGTGTTAGAAAGAGGAAGAAAGAGACACCAGAAATTGTTTTCTCATGTTGTACTAAGAGTGAGATTTTTGCAAAAGGCACTTAAAATGCTACGGCAGAAATTGTATACTTTCAACAGGAATTATTGCAAAAAGTGTGGTCCCAAATTGGAGTTTACAACCCACTGCAGACACTCTGCTGGAAAATGTCACAATTTTTATCATAACAACTATGCTGGATTGTTCTTAAATGCACTTCTGTGACTGATAACACCAATTTAAACAAAAAGATACTGCAATATTTTCTAGTCTTGAGTGTACTTGTGATCTGTTTAAAACAGGCTAGAAAAAAATTGCTGGTTGTTTACTAAGAGAGAAATTGTAACCTGTGCTTGCCTGGGACAGAAAATATTTTCCTTTACTCAAGTCTTTCCCTGTGAGAATACTTTGAAACTGATTGATTGATCAGTTGTATTTATTGTCCAGACTGTGCTTCCAAATTTCAGTTTTATGATGTACTCAGTCAAACTAGTTTGAATAAAAGACTCACAACTGAGAGGCTTTCTTTTGAATATGTTCTAGCTGCTTTTCTTCTTTCTTTCTCAAGCACACCCCCATGATACTCTGTATGAATGAGACACTGTAAGATAAAGAAGTCTATATGATACTTCAGGTGGGAAACATACAGAGCACAGGAAAACTTTGATTGCTTGGTATCGGAAAAAAAGCTTTTAATTTCTTAGGGAAAAAAAAAGAAAACATGGATACTATTATTGCTGACTATCAAAATTGAATGGAAAGGAGTTGCAGAAGATCTAAAGCATGCCAATTTCTTAAAATTTACTCTGCACACATTTCACTTCATTTGTTTCCAAATATTTTTTTCCCCCAGGCCAATTTCACTTTTGGTTTTGTGGAAAACTTGAAGACTTATTCTGAGACATGGCTTAGGATGTCTGAGATTTTTAAAACCAGTGGAAATGTTCTCACAGTGTCACGACTGCAGGTTGGTGAACTGTGGGAAATTTTTCTATTTTCCAACTTTTTACTGTTCGATCTAGACAGTATTTCTATACATGCAAAACTACCCATACATCTGACTTCAGATTTAAAAAGAGCTGAAAAAGAGGCAGATTAGTTTTAGGTCATGAACCTACAGACTGATGCTGAGAAACTTCTGATGTGAAAATACTTAAAAGCATTGTTCCCTCACTATCTCCAGTATCATTGATCAACAGGGGAAATAAAATGGTGTTGGTACTTGTTTGTTCATTGCTTATGTTTGCCATCAAAATATGAAACTGATTAAAAAAAATGATGAGGAAAATATTGACTATAAAGGAAAAAGATATCCTTATTGCTGGGCTTTTTCAATTCTACATAATTGTGCCTCCCCCGTCACCTCTCCTAAATCTCTTCCTCACCCCCTTGCCATTTATTTGAAATATATGCTGTTAGCCTCTTAGGAGGGAAAGATCAAAGACATAGAGAAGCTAAATGACTTCTGCAATTCATGCAGGAAATCTTGGTAATGGAATTGAACATTAATACATATACATATTTTGTATTTTCTTAGAGAAGATAAACCCAAGGTAACATCTATCGCTTTTTGTTTCAGGAAGCCCTGAAAAACAATTTTGTAAAGCATTTCATAGAAAGTAATTTGGATATCAACATGGAAAAGCTCCTTAAAAAAATGCAAACATATGGTACGTATATGAAAGTACATGCTATGGTTAGTCTTGGTAAACTTCAACTTAGAATTACATTTAGTTGAAATTGAATATTTTACCTACCTAAATGGTATGTAAGCTAAGTAATAAGAGACTTTACCCTCTTGAGTTAGTTTCAAATGTAATTGTCTTTTTTCTTTTGAGTTGACTGGATAATTTGAATTTCAAATATTGAAACTGTATTGGTAACAAGTCAGAAGTGGAAAAGTGTCATGGGAGAGTCTTAAACATAGTTAACAGGAGTGAAGGGAAATACAAACCTTGTAGCCACAGTTCCATTAGGTAGAAGTATATTTTTGTAGTCAATTTTGAAGGAAATAAATAGAAAATGAGATTAGATACAGTGTGTTTGATGAAAAATTCTCTATTTTTTCCCTCCGCTTATCCAGAATCAACTGTGTGTAGTGTCCTTGAGCCTCAGAAAAGCCTGAGAGGGGGTTATAACCAGGGAGCTGCACTGTCAATATGAAGCAACTTGGGTCAGTCCCAGCCCTGGGATATCCCAGTGGGGCCAGGGGATGATGCTGGGGCAGAACACCAGCCCGTGGGAAGCAGTGTGTGCCCAGCTGCACAAGCAGGTGTGAAATGATGGGAGCTGCCCTGTCCCAGCTCTGGTGGGAAAGGAGTGGCCCTGGTTCATGGGAGCCTCCCCCTGGGCACAGCCATCCCTGGCTCTGCCCCCTTTCTGCATTGGTGGTGAGCCCTGGCAGTCAGACAGATTTTCCAGGGTTAGGTGGATAGCCCAAGGGGAATCATTATTTTGACTAATTTGGGATATTCAAGGATTTAAGAAGGAGAAGAGAAAAGTAGCTTAAATTTGCAGCATAATACTAACGATTTTATAAGAACTTGATAATTGAAAAAAAATTCAGTATGTCCAGCTGTCAGTAAGGTAGGTGCATGATCATTAAAATGCTTGCCAGCATGTGCCAGAAGGAAAACTCTATATTAAGCAGATTTCAATGCCATTAAAAAAAGTTCATGATTTTGAGAAACAGAGAAAAATGGGATAAAATGCAATAACAGTGTGACATCCTGGACAAAGGGAGCAGGGTATTTTCTAGAGGAGGATTGTGGTAGAAAGGACAGATTTGTGTGGTTTCAGGTCAGTGAGTGTTAGGATAATTATGAGCCAAACAGAAATCTGTTCCAATTGCTTTCTGCAGGAGGGCAGTGATGAGCTCTCGGGTACCCCCATAGAGGGACTGTGTGATCCTCATTGCTTTGAAAAAATTGACTTTACAGAAATGTAGGTCATTAAGTGTGCTTTACAGTCAAGGTATTAAGACTACAGATAAAATAAATAAATGTACCTGAAATAGAGCTTATATTGGTTTTCAGTATCTGTCTCTAAGAAGGAGATGGACAAAATCCATGGAGGCTCCTGAGAGCTTGTAAATGAAGTGTGTTCTCATTCTAACTTGTGACTGCACCAGCTCAGGGCAGTAGTACAGTTGGTGTGAGCTGGTGTGGCTTTTCTTTAGCAGACAGGTTGTGAGATTTAGTTGAAATTGGCTTTGGTTTGAAGGCTTTTTTTGAAGACTTGGACTGCCTGTGCATCCTTTCAATAGGAAAAATCGTAAATGGCATCTGGAATTCAAACTGGAAAGAATCTGGGCACTGTGTCTTCCTTAGGCAAGGGACTCAAATTTAAATCTGCTTTCTCCTCAGATGATTTTCTTAACCAGTGAACTGCTGGTTAGCCTGGGCTGGGCACAGCTCAGCTCTCGAGGTGAAGATGGATTGTAATACAGATAAAAACCAAGCCCACAGAATCACCATATTGGAAAGAGAGGATGGAGGAAAGAGCAAGTCTCTTAAACTTCAGGGCGTGCTGGAAACAAAGCTTTCTTGATCTATTAGTTGAGTAATGGCTGGATTTTGTTTGTGTGGACCTAATACTGAGAACTACATGATAGGTTATGGACAAACAATATTCCATTAAATAGATATCATGGTCTCTGGAATTATCAGATACATCTTCACTGGTGCAGACAACATCAAAGAAATCTGTACCTGTTTCTCAAGCTATAGCTTTTTAACAGAACTAAGGATATTTGATAATATGTAACGAATGGTTAATAGTTTGGAGGGTCAAGACAAAATATGATTTAAGTAGAGTGGCTTATGAAACTAGAATTTCCTTATTTGAAGTGAATACAGATGATAAAATTAACATCATATAAAAACTGAAAATCAGTAGGGGCTATAGATCACAAGAGCGTTTATGCCTTTGTGAAACTGATCTCTCCAAAGTGCAGAGCACTCCTCTGCATTTATTATACTTCTTTGTGTAGACTCGCTTGGTTGTTTTACTTGTTGAAAAATGATATGCACTCTTATTTTTATCTTAACTTGTCTACTTTTTGTTCATTTTATTAGGCCATAATTATATGTAACTTAACTGTAAACCTCTGTTCTTTTGTTTGGTTTTTTAAAAAAAATTTGTTAATCTTATGTTGCATCAGCTGTTTAGTCCTGTAATTACCTTGTGTCCAATTAAAACCTTGAATACATTCATGTTACTGGTTTTACCACTCACAATCTTTATTTTCATCCAAAGCTCCAGCTTTCTAAAGTCTCCTGATCTCTGTGATTATGCTTTCTAACTAAAGCAAATATTCCCTTATCACATCTACACTCTCATACAGATGACTTTTAATTATCCTCAAAAACATGGTGCTTGTGTTTGTATCTTTTTTTATTTCTCTAGAATAATATAAAAAATGTTAACAGACTTAGTGATGGTTTTTTCCATGTTACTCCTGCTGTAAAGTGGACAGAGTGGACAGATGTAGAACTCTTCCAATGTCTCTATAAAATCATCATGCTGCAACACCTTGCAAGGTTATCAATTTCTAAAACTATTAGCAGGATTACTGCATCAGATTTACTTAGGTGGAGCAAGGTCAATATTTAGGCTGAGGACTGAAAAGCTTGTGGTTTTCTTTTTAGTCCCTTTACTTTCTAAGCTAGCTGTGTGGGGGCAAGGCAATTGTTTTCCTCCTCCATGCTTGCCTTTGCAGCCCAGCAACTTGCAATAATTTCCTACCGATCTTATATAAACCCTGTCCCACTAGAACTTGTGAGCTGGGCACAGCCCTTACAAACCTTCAGGGGGCACTGGGAGGTGTTTGTGCTGCAAATTCTTTCAAATTCTTGTTTGCTGAGTCTCTCTCTGGTCCTTCTTCTTTGATTTCTCCCCGATATGAATTTTCGTTTTTCACTATCAAGGACTGTCCCTTACAGAGGGCTACTTGTGACTGTGTTAACAGCCAGGGTGATAGGAAAGCTGCTTGTTTTGGTCTTGTTTTCTTTTTGTGCTACCCCTCTGCTGCCCTCATTGTAACGAAATAATTTTGTGTGTCTTTAGAAGACAGGAAACAGCTGTAATGCCATCACTGAAAACTGTGCCACCACTCAAATGTTCTGATAACTAGAAACTTTCTTCTAATTTCTGACCTAAATTTACTTATTCCTGATTTATTCCAATTTATTCTTCCAGCAACTTTTTATTTGTGCTTAAATAACACTTCTACCCATGGTTTTACAGAAACCATTTCTATTTCCTCCCTCCTTATTTAGGTTAAACAAGCTATGAGTGGAAGATGAGGGCTGACTTGATTTTTAACAAAATATGAAGATAATAGTGAACATAGATTTATCAAGCTTTTGATTTATAATTTCTGCATTTATAAATAGGAAAAAAAGGTGGTCATCAACCCTATAGAACTTGATTTTAAAATGTTCATGTAGATTGCATTTTTTCATATATGTGCTATTTCTATGATGGAGTACAGAAGTTTATGCACATTAAGACTATTTTTTCCCAGAAATATTTAGGTATACTACACTCCAAGCCAACAGCAATATAGGTGTTACTTCTTACGCTAAAATATTCAACCGTTTAACTCATGAGAGAAGCCTTTCTTAGCTAATTACTGATCTTAAATTAAGGTCTTGTGTGTGTATATATTATTCAATGATAGAATGCTTTCAGTAGGAGGGGGTCTTAAGGATGATATACCTCCAACCCCTCTGCCATGAGGCCACGTTCTTCTAGACCAGGTTGCTCAGAGCCCCATCCAGCCTGACTTTGAACACTTCCAGGCTCAGGGCATTCACAGCTTCTCTGGGCATCCTCTTCCAATCTAAACCTACTCTTGTACAGTTAAAACCATTCCCTCTTGTCCTACTGGTCTATGCCCTTGTAAAATGTCTGTCCTCAGCTTTTTTTGTAAGCCACCTTCAGGCCACAATAAGATCTGGAAGGTCTGTCTGGAGCTTTCTCTTCTCCTGGTTGAATAACCCCAACCCTCACAACCTGTCTTCATACAGAACAATGCATATAGGGCTATATATAATTATATACACATATATAAAAATGCACATGAAAACCCTGCCATTTGGGCTTAATGTTAAGAATATTCTCCTCTCTCTAATGCTGTTAAAAAAAAAAGAGGCCAGCACGGGTGTTTCCTTTATTGTCCTCCTCAAGGACAGCCATAAGTAAGACATTTATTATCTCTATTTGGTTATGGTTTCTCTCAACCTATGAATTCACCCTATCATTGCTTGCCTATCTTTTGAATTCTAGACTGTCAGTTCCTCTACTTTTTCTCCTTGTGCACTTTACCCTTTCTCACTGTTAATCATGCCTCTTCTTCAGACTGCTTCATACATTTTCCACTTATCTGCCTCCCTATTGTAATATTTCCTGTGCTGATGCTGAGTAATGTCTATGATCCAGGATTTGTCTGTCACCACTGTTATCATACGAGGTCATCACCTATCCTTTTTAAAGCCTATATCTTCAAGTGAGTGTTGAAAAATTTAAGATGGAAAATTGTGTTGGATGTTTTATAGCATTGTTTATTATCTGAAAAATTGAGATGTTTTTATTAAATCTAGATGGGTTAAGATTATTTCTAGATCATGCTATCCTTCTGATTATTCTCTCAAACATAATGATGTAACATTATCCCTACATTCTATACCAATAGACAAAGATCTGAATTCCTCCAAAGGTTGAGTTTTTTACAAACCAGGTTTTGATTGAGGTATATGTTCATCCTGGATCTATAGATAAGGTAAAAATGAAGAGATTATTAGGCTTTTTTTCAGATGCTTTTAAATGTAGGACTTCTATCAAAATGCATATGCTGTATATAACACGGTTCTTGAAATATTCACAATATCAAGGAGAAAAGAACTGGATGATATGTTGCTAAATGAGAGATTAATATCTATTATGATGTCTGAAGTACAGTAATTCCCTTGTATTTGTGGGAGGAATTATGGAAGCATAATAAAAGTTAGAAGGCCTACAGCTTCAAGGGTATGGGCTCCTTCTAGAACTTTGCTAGAATTTGTTACATTTTTATTCCTCTGAAATTGAAGGAAAGAGTAGCTGGGGGCTTCTAAAAGCCACTAAGACATGAACTGCACTTCCACAAGTTCACACTAAAATTTCCTCTTTTTTTTTTACTTTTTTTTTTTTATTACAACGAGGATTTACTTTTATAGGTTCTGCGAGTGACAACACACCTTTCTGTTTTGATTGTTAAAACTAAGCAGGTCCAATTTGTTTCCTCACCCTAGAAACTATGACGAACAAGATGCTGAACAGCTCAGCGAGTAAACAGATCGACCTGTTGACACAGCTTGTTGTGAACATCTCTTCCTGTGTGTTACTGGACCGCTTCCAGCCTTTTGACTCTATAGAGAAATTGGAGGAGAAAGCCCATGAACTCATGCAGGAAAATAATCTTTTGGCTAGTAAGTGCCTTATGTAAAATGTATTTTTACAGAAAATTTCAGGCTTGGTATGTGTTTCAGTTGTCTGTGTTTATTGATAAGGTAGGTTAAGGTTACACAGTTTCAAAGTGTGCATTAAATCACATATAATACAGTCAACATAAAGTACATTTGAATGCTCTAATGTAAGTATGGAAGCTCTAATGGAAACACTAATTATATTGTTTTGACTCTGGAATGGCCAAATGAATCCCTGGAGTCTCTTATTTCTATCAAAATACTTAAAAGAATGGTTATAAATATTTAAAGAAGATAAAAAATGTGGGATACTGAGGAAACTTAACAAGATGACAAGATCATCTGGTTTGCATCCTTTCAAAATTTATTTTTTATATTCTTGGCTTTTTGAAAAGGAGGAAAGAAAGGGGTTTGTTAAGATATACTCTTAAACAGCACTTCAAAGAAATTAGCTTGTTTATTCAGGGTAAATAAATTCTTAAGGAATTTCTTTTCCTCCTTGGGATTACACTTTTTGTCTTTTTCCTGCATTATATGCTTATTGCTGAGAATCAATTAATTTTACAAAAGATTTTAAAAGGCAAGAAAATTTTTCCTTAACATACAAGCTTGTCTTGCAGAAAATGCTGTGCATTGCATGTAGTGTTTTCAAAAGAGAGGCCCCCTTAAGTCTATAAAAAGTGTTCCACAATGTTTTCCTACTGTCGTTTTGGGGGTTTTTGTCCCCCTTATTGTAAGTGTACAACAGAAGACATGAGAAAGCACTTGTAAAGAAGGAAACTCTTCAGTCTGGAATCCCATGCAGGCCATACCTTGAGATAGGGAAAACTGCTCAGAAGTACTTTGGAGAAGGCAAACTGTTCCTCTCTTTAAGGAATGAAATGGACAGAGAAATCTTGGCCCTCAGAAAACGGAATTATCAAATTCTAGTTCCATTTTTCATCTACTTACCTAGGCAAGAGTCATATGCTAATATAAGCCAAGACATTTTGAGTGAGTATTTTTCAGTACTCTGGCCTTATTGTCTCCTCACATTATTAGAGAGAGAAGATGGTGTTTTAAGGAACCTAATGTCTCTGATATGTCAGTGTTACATGCTCTGATGTAGGCATACATGCCTTTCCATAGAAAAATGTTAAACTGGCATAGAACTTTTTAATTTTTTTTGTGGTCATCAGAGCCTTCATAGCTTACTGGAATGTCTTAGAAAATCAGCTGTTTGTGTAAATGGGAAAATGAGATTGATCGGCTGAAAGAAATAAAGTATCCTGCATTTTATTTTCTTTCAGAGAAACAGATGGTATGTAAGGTATCTCTTCCTTTTCCCGGGGAAGAAAAGGGCCACACTTAGCATTTATTCAGAAGTCCTAAAAAAGTCTGGGTCACACAAGAAGAGAACACAAGCATGTATTTGGCTTCATCTTTACAGCTACATATTGAGCTTTCATCTGTTTGGTTGGAATTTTTTTCCTTTATACAAAGCTAGAGAAAAAAAACATATAAATTCTAAAATTTATAAATTTTATAAATTCTATAAATGTATAAATTTTATAAATGCTGTGCTAAACTAGAAGTTCTGCAACTTACCTGAAGATTAATATCAGAGTAAATTTTAGTGGGTTGGTACTGTTTACTTTGTCATCTGCTTATGGAAGCTGTTATCTTTTACACAAATTTTATGGCTACTGCTTTTACTGTGGAACAGATATCAGTCTCCCCCCAAAAGGCTAAATGTGGATGCAAAGAGAAAACTGCAGTTCAAAAAAGACAAATCACCTCAGATAAAAATGATTTTTATGAACCCATTTATCATGTGAATAATCTTTTACATTTCATATTCATGAATGTGAAAAATGTGTCTCCTAAACCTGCCATTTTTGGGCTTGGGATCAAGAAAGTTTGGGCACCTGCCCTGACAGATTAATGCATCCTATATCATATGGTAATTAACCATGAGTTAGCTATGGAAATAGCATAAACTATATAAGCTTAATTGTGCATCTTCCTTTCTTCTTGTGTCAGGTATCATCTTCAACACACCAGAGGATGAGAAGCAAGATTCCAGCAATCTCCTTCCAAGACACATTTCATATACAATTAGAACCAGTGTTCTCTACAGCATGAGAACAGATTTGATTAAAAACCCAACATGGAAATCCCATCCCCACAAATTGCCAGCTGATGGGTTTAAATACAACCATGTCTTTATTCCTCTTCAAGACATGATTGAAAGGGCAATTATTTCAGCACAGACTGGGACAGACACCTCAGAGACAGCAATTCAGGTGCAAGCCATGCCTTACCCTTGTCATACCAGTGATCTGTAAGTAAAATTTCAGCTTTTTAATTTGATGTAATATTCTTGTTAGATTAGTTCTAGAGAGCCTGGGATCCTACTGGGTTCCAAATTTTCACTGGGTGAATGTATATCTCTGCATAAGCTTAAACAAATACATCCAGTATCAGAGTATTGCAGCACAGCAAATGTTTTCCAACAGCTGTGTTTAACATAACATGTTATACAACGTTTGTCTGGCAAACGACCCCTTACAAAATGTTTGCAGCTATAATGTGGAGTAGTCTGCTGGACAGAGGCTGTGTCAACATAGTCTGCAATTAACTTAGATTATTCTGAGATGCCTTTTAAATCCTTAGTATTCCTGTACACAAATTGTAAACTGATCCCTTGAAGGGTGAAGCTGATGAAATGAAAGTGTAGGGTTGTTCTTTGTAAAATCATCAAAACATCCCAACTATTAGATTTTAAAATTAGTCAGTGGTAATAAATTTGTTAAAGTGGAGTGAAAATTGACTGAGTCATGTTATTTCTCGCTGTCCAAATATATTACTTTGCCAATGACACAAATCTGAATTTTTTTGACTTTGATTGGAGTCCTAAAGAGTAATTATATCAGTTGTATGGTTTAAAATACTATAATATATAATAATATTGTACTAATACATATATTTAGTTTGTTACAAAAAATAAGTAATTCTTATCAGAACAGGAATAATTTTTTTTCATGTCAGATCTTTTGTCCGTATTTTGAGAACAGTTCCAGTATTAAGCTATTAACATTCTGCTAGAAAATAGTTTATCTTTGTGAGCTGACAACTTTTCATATCTGTTCTTTCATAGATTCTTGAACAACACAGGTTTTTTTTTCCCACTTATGATGATGTTAACATGGATGGTTTCAGTTGCTGGTATGGTTCGCAAGCTGGTTTATGAAAGAGAAATTCACCTTGAAGAGGTAAGAGGCAGATTAACCTCTGAAAAGAAAACTTACTCATTTGCACTGAAATGCAAAAGTCGTGAGGTACTTTTAAGTGCTCATAATCCAGATGGCTTTGTTTTCACTTGTTTCCTCTGGGCAGTAGGCTCTAGTTCTAGCTGCCAACTCAGATTCACAACATTGTTTGAGCATCAGTATGCAAATATTGTCCATGAGACAAAAAGCAAAAGTTGAAGGTGGAAAGTGTTATTTGGGAAGGCCTTTCTATTGGAATGATTTTTGTTTTGGATTATTTTTCATATTTTGCTCTATGTAGTTTGTAATGATAAAACTGCCTAAAATAAGTTGAGTTTGTTATGTACTGTGTAATTATCAGGAATATAAGGGAGATTGCATACCAAAAGAAAAGGAGACAATTATTTGCTTCTCTAAACAGCTAGTCTTCACAGGTGCTGAGCATTTGGAATGGCCGGGTCCTTGTGATACATTTTCTATAGGGATAAATACACTTTTTAAAGAATTACACTGGTTTCATTTTATCAGCAGAATTACTGCTTGAGCAGGATTTTTAATTTAGGGAATTATTAAGGATTTATCTAATTTCTCTAACCTTTCTGTTGCAAGATAAAATTTTTTTAATTCTCCAAAATATTAAATCAAGTTAATTTTAATTTTGATGACCTTATGACAACTGCTTCAGAGGTTTTATTAGATTGTATCTAAAGACAGGCTTTTTTAGAAAAAGAGGGATGTAATCCATACCTGGCTAAATTATTATTTGCCTGGTAATACATACAGGATGAACCAGTAATCTGACATCTGTTCTTAAAACCCTAAGCAAAGGAGAGTTTTGCTGAGCATGGTGACTCCTTGTGATCATGTGTGACGATCTCAGAGACTGCCCTCCTCAATCATGTATCTGATTCGGGTGAGAGAACAGGGCAAGGGCAAAGAAACAAGAAATTTAAGGGGAACATGACACCCTTTGGGAAACTTGTAGTGTCTTGGCGACAACACGTTTTGTTTAAAGAAGAAGAACAAAAAGAAAGTTTGTTTCCTAGCTTTAACTCACTCTCCTGTGTTGTCTTGCAGTATATGAAGACAATGGGTGTGTATCCAGCCATTCATTTCTTTGCTTGGTTTTTGGAAAATGTCATTGTGCTCACAGTAAGCAGCTGTGCTCTGGCCATCATTTTAAAAGCGAGTGGTATCTTTGCTTATAGCAATGGCTTTCTTATCTTCCTTTTTCTCCTGGAATTTGGAGTAACAGTTATCATGTTAAGCTATTTTTTGGGAGCATTTTTCAGCAGTGCCAATACAGCAGCTCTGTGTGCCAGCCTTGTCTATATGATCAGCTTTTTACCCTACATAGTTTTGTTGGTCTTGCAGAACCAGCTGGGTTTCACCAACCAGATTATAATGGTAAATATTGCTTCTTTTCTAATTTTTCTCTATCAACTATATTGTGAATTTCCATAGTATCACAACTTCATACCATAAAGCATTTATTTTTTCCCACGTTTCTCTTTGTGATTATTGGAAATATATCTCTAACTAATAAATCTCCAACTGAGAAAATATTTAGAAGATTGAAAGGAATGAAAAATAAATTGTCAGGGCAATTTTATAAACCTACAGAAAATATCAGGAAAATGCGTTCCTGATACTCATGAGTTCTTTTAATGTCTTGACCTCAAAATATTTGTAACATTAGTGTATTTTCAAGATCAGCTAATGACATGCCACTTCTCAAAGTCATTATTTGTTTGGAAAAAAACTGTTAATATAACTGGAGAATAGGTCAGAAGTGTGTCCAACCATATAATCTGAGGTATATGTTTCTTTGGTGTAGGTTCTTGCAGGTCCTTTCCTGATCTATGTACTCCACAGGTTGTTTTATGTCTTTGTACTGTCCTAACTTACTATGTCCCTGAATGTGACATCAAATATCACCATCGTATGAGGAAAGCCATATTTCACACATTATGAATTTACTTTTTCAAAATAACTCACTAAATTAAGCTGATGGAATAATTCATACACCATTAAAAATGCTCATTTTTTTCAGTGTCAGTTGGTCAGATAAAATAAGACTTTTCAGTATTAATAGTGAGGTCAGTGGAGCAAATACTACTAAGGCTTGTGGGGGAGTATGGTTAAAACGTAACGTGAAATAGCAACCATTAGCCTATATGGAGAAAAAAAAAGGTCTATTTAGTTTGTGTTTGACTTTAGTATACAATATATTTTCATGGAACTTGTTAACAACATGTTTTTATTTGATGCTCACATACTCTTTCTCCTCTGATGTTGTAGTGTCTTCTTTCTACAACCGCCTTTGGGCAAGGAATATTTTTCATTACATATTTTGAGGGCCAAGAAATAGGTAAGCTCTTGAGTTAGGAGAAAAGCTTTGTGTGTAATTGCTATTTCAAAAATTACAGTTGGAAATGTTTTTCAATCTGTTCTGAAAAAATCTCTAATGAGTTAATAAACTGGATAAAGTTTAGGTACTTAAAGGGATGTAATCCTTTTTTTAACTATTATGACAAGACCAATGTTAATGACAGTGGATGTTTCAAACTATTGAAAAAAATATCATAATGGTAGAACAGTTTGTAAGAGTGGAAGAGACAATTGCAGAAAATATTGCTTAAATTTCCCACCAGACACTTCATCAAAATGACTCCTCTTTACTGAAGGAAGGGTAATATGTGTTTTGGGAAAAACTACTTTCCTTGACAATTGTGGAAAAAAATTGTAGAAGCAATATCATGACCCACTCTACTGTAATCAAAGTAGCATATTCAGTAAAAAAAACAGCAATATTTTTAATAAATGTACAGGTTTGTTACTTTTGTTTTCCATTTAGCAGTATGGTAGCTTTCTGTAGCACAAGTGCTCGCACATTTTTTTCCTTTCATGTCTTCTGCAAGGTAATAATTTTATGAAGCAATTATTCAGTGAGTTCATTCCTGTTTACCTCTGAATGCAGTCAATGTACACAATGCTTCTTAGTTAGAATTCACAGATTTAAATGTTCAGATTTAGCATTATAAAAATGATATTAAACTTTGTGCAATCCTTTCTTTATATCAGCAGAGCGGCTTAAAGCCTGATTCATTGGTCAGTGCCCCATTTTGTCAGTGTTGTACTTCCTTTTCTTTTGCCAAATTAAAGGCCAGCTACAACTTCATAAACGGCCCTTTCTACAACAGCTTCTCTTCATTTTCCCAGCAGCAGTGTCACCTGCTGTTCTAAACACAGTCTTGTAGAGGCATAGTATTTTTTTCTGTTCATTAGGATTACTGTTATTAACTATGATTTGTCTTGTGCCAGTGCTTAAATACCCAGAAGTGTGTGATGTTGATGTGTTTGTGATCTGTAATGCTGTGCTGATTTAGCTTTGACCTTTAAAAAAATCATTATTATTACTACCAGGAATTCAGTGGGATAATGTGCACCAGTCAATGGCACAAGGAGGATACATGACCTTTGGATGGATGTGCTGGATGATGCTCTTTGACTCCATTTTATATTTTGTAGGTGGCTGGTATTTCAGCAATATTTTTCCTGGTAAGATCTTGAGCTTGTTCTTATTTCATGTTTTTGAAGAAGTGATTTGATATTATTCATCCATTAATATCTTCACAATGTAAACAGTTCAGCCACCACAGGAAACACTTATCCTGGCATTGTCTTCCTTGGTTTTATGCAAATAAAACAAAAATGTCTTTTTCTGAGTTATGGCTCTGTTCTGCCAAACTGCCCCACTTTCTTTAAGGACTGGGAAACATCATCTTCTTAAATACATAAATATTGACTAGTGCTAACACAATTCTAGACTAGAATTTTTAGCCATCTTTTGTTTGCTGGTGGGCTGGCCAAATATTTGATAGAATTAGGAATTTATTGGATCTTTGCAGTAAGAGAGCTTAGTCTAATAGCAAAACTTCCTGGAAAAATGGTGAATCTCCTGTCAGTACCTGGGCTGAGAACAACAGCATGTTTTCAGATCATAAAAACTTCAGACAGCACAGTAACTGTATCTTGCTCCCAATCAGTCCACAGTCCAGTGCATAGAGAAAACAAATTGATTTTCAAGTCTATTTTCAGAAAGTAGTGGTGTGTTTTTAATTTTTTTTCATGAACCAATTTTTATGTCTTATTGAGTTGATTGATGTATTTTTAATCGTAGCCTCATGCCTCACTGTATGTTTTACCTTTCCTCTGATGATTTACCTTTCTTTTGATTTACATATTCCACTTTTTCTTCTGGCTACCTTGTATTTTTTAAATTAAAATTAATTTTGCCTTGAAAGATAGGGGTAGGTGGAATATGCAACTGGGTTTTAAAAACTTTCTCTTAAATTGACACTTGCCCTTCAGTGTCAACATAATGACACGCCAGACAGAGTGTGTATTGTGTGATGGGTGAGTAGTGCCTGAAAAGATCAGGCAATGTCTAAGATTAGTTTGTATATAGGAGTGTCTTTTTGCCCTTTTTATGTGCCACAATAAGCGTTTCTTATGGTGGCTGACTTGTTTCCATTTTGCAGATATTAATGGAAGAACTGGTGTGATGGACCATTTTTTATAATAAAAAAAGGCTCTTTCTCTTGGCACGCTATTTGATGTATTTTCTTCCCTATGGGTTACAAGATTGTATTAAAGCTATTATTTTGTTACACTTTGAAGCTGATTTGGAGACAGGGTAAAGCATCACTGAGGCTTGATTTTTTTTCATGGAAGGACTTGGTTTTATGACCAAATGACGTTTTTACACTTTATTAAAATTTTTAAGCTAATTAGGTGACATAACCAGCTCATTGTAAACAATAATAGGACAGTTTTAGTCTACAAACAGATGCAAAACGACTTTAAATTTTTCAACAATTTATATAATCATTCTAATATAGGTAAATTTGGATTAAAGAACCGATGGAACTTTCCCTTTACTGCTTCCTACTGGAAGAACCTGTTTGGTACAGAGAGAAGCAAGGGACATTATCTGAATTCTAATATGTTTTTCTTCAATGAAAACTTCCAAGAAAAAGGTTTGTAGTAATTGAATTTGAATAATGGCTTTTTTTTCTGAATGGTGTGCTAGTCATTGTTAATCTGCTTTTATCATTGCTCGAATTATATGTTAAGACCTTGTCCCTTTCTCTCTTTCATTATATAGTATATACGATTAATATTATATAGTGACATTTTGCAACCCCCTGTAAGGATGGATTCATTCTGTGAAATTGTACAGAAATATTTAAGAAAACTCTTCTTAAAAGATGTAAAATAAGTATCTCTTGGGTTCATCCTGTCCCAGTGTGTTGCCTCTTTGCTTTGTTTGGATCTTTTGGAGTTCACTGAACCCTTTCATACTCCTAGTGAATCTGGAATGTGTTGGGCTTTATTAAGTTTTTTTAGAAATTTCCTTCTTGTTTCAGTGGAAAAATTAACTTTTTTTATTTCTTTCCCTTCTATTTCTAATTTCCCTCTTCCATAATCACTTTTCTGTCTCTTCTTCTTAGCCTTTTGTCTAGAAAGCTGTTATTGTAACTAATTTTTATTGGCCTCCAGATAATTTCACTACTCTTCTATGTATGTTCAGTTGCTTGCAATTAATTCAGAGCTTTTATTTTTAACCTTTTCCCAGTCCCTTTAAGGACGTTCCCACATTTAGTTTAGGTTTTGGAAATGCAGGAGTAAGTCACTCTCACCTGTATTCCGTCTTGGACCTTAGAAACAACACGATGGGTTGTTGTGCTTTTTTTGGAAGTGGCAATATCTTAGAAATGATCCAGTTGTCTGTAGCGTAGGTGACGAATCTGAACGACTCAGAAGTTTTACATACAGGTGTCTCCTAGATTAGAGCAGACTTTGAAATGTCTTGGGGTTCATTTAAACACTTGTGGAAAAGTGATTTGTATGAGTTTTGTCTGAATTTCTGCATTTTGTAACAACTCTATTTTGTTAAGATGATCGTGTCTGGTCCTTACATAAAATTAAGATTTCCAACGTTTCCCGCTGGGTTCACTACATAATTTGTGGAAAACAAAGACATAAACTTTTCTGTCTGACCAGTTATTAGTGTGCTTTCTGGCTCAATTCATTTAGGATTGCCTACACTTGGTGGGTCACGTTTCCTCATGCCATCTGGTTGATAGCAAATTGCCTGTGTGTGAATGCTAAAACTGTCATGCAGCAAAGGAATTTGCCGTCCTTTAAAAGAATTGTGTGCCACTGTCCTGACAATGAGTTAAACGCAACCATGAAGAATTTTCTTGGAACAGCAAAGTGACTTTCTTTCAGGCAATTTTTTCACTTGTGCTATACAGCCCAGGTAAGGGCAGGTTCCAGGAGCATGGAGAATATTTAGGAAATCAGAGGTGTGTGAGAGAGGAGCTGGGAGTGTAGGTCCCACTAGCTGGAACTACAACTAGAGCAGGGATGGCAGAGACCAGAGTGCTGTGTACCCGTTTGGAGCTCCCCTTTGGAGAAATCCCTGGGTAATCAGTTTAGTGCTTGCAAGTAACTTGGAGCTCTCTTTCTGAGTCTTTCTTGAGCTACATTGTCTGAGGCCCACTCTGCAGCTGAATGTTTTTTTGTTAGTTTAAACGATGCAAATTTAGGAAACGGCAGAAAGGTACCTGGAAGAATGGTGCATGGGTAGGAGGTCTCAGTTTCACAACTACTGGCAGTACCTTGCTAGCAAGGGACCTCAAGTTTAGAACGAAATTTTGCCAGAAGCTTAAAATTGAGTGTGAAAGCAGCAAAACAACTTCTTCATTCACTGTGTAAATAAACCAATCTTTGAAATAATGATGTATTTTTATTTATAATTTGATTTATATGATTCAAGCTTTTTATGTATAGAATAGTTCTCTGTTCTTGTAGTGTTTTATTTATGTAAAAGTATTGCAAAGAATATAACTATAAACCATAAATATCTTATGTACATATATATTTATAACAATAATTCTCTCTTATAATTCTCAGGAATAAAAGTTTGTTTCTTTGGACTAGCATTCCATTCTGGCTTGCTTTTGCTGTAAAAGAAAATAAACCAACTCACTGCCAGATCTCTAAGTAGCAATGAGTCAATAAAATATTAAACATGAATAATGTAATGGGGCTGCTGATTGACTGTGGTCATGTTTGCAAAGTAGTGCAAACCTGACATGGAAAGGAAGGCAACTTCCTTGGTGTCATATGGCACCTGTTTCCTGATGATGTTACCTCACAGTTAAAGGACTGCTGGATATTTGCTTGCCTTGAGCACCTTGAATTATGTTTAGACTAGGCTTACTCTGAATCATTTCAGAGATCTGCTTTGCTTAGTTGACTGAGTGGAATTGGGAAGATTTACTGCCTATGCCTGTGAATGCTATGTCAATATTGTGTGCCTGAAACTGGATGACATATATGAAGTAGCTTACACAGTTAGAATCTTCTAATGCTTATGGTATAAAAAAAAATGATTCAAGTAATGTTATTATAAGTATCTTTTTACTAGAAGTAAAATATAGCAACTATTTTATGACTTTATCAAGACATATGTAGACATGCACATAACTCGGCATAACTGTTATAGGTTGCTTTTTAAAACTGCAAATGGGCCAAATTCTCAGCAAATATTAGCTGACATTTCATTTCAGTGTAGTTTGTGTCAGTTCAGACAATGAATGTCTTCTCTAGGCTTTGGTAAATGGTAGAAGTTGAAGTTATTTTGGTATTCCTTACACACACACACATGCACACACGTATACACATTTAAATTCAGAAACCTGTTTGTTCTGCTGCTCTTCCCCGCACAGAGTCAGCACCTCAGAGCTGGAAAATCCCTTGCAATGAAGGAGCCACCATTGGTGTTGTGTTGCTGTCCCTCACCAAAGAGCACATGGATGGTCAGAAGGCTGCTGTGAAAGACCTCAACCTCACTTTCCATAAGGGTCAGATAACAGCACTCTTGGGCCCTAATGGAGCTGGAAAGACAACAGTTATGTAAGTCTGACTTTCAATGCTGTTACTGTCCCCTCTGATCTCTGTTATGCTTTTTCAATTTAAAATTTTGTTAACTATCTGCTATGCCTTTTTCCCCCCCCCAAAGAAATATTTGATAAACTCCCCAAAGCACATGTAAAGTGAAGATTGTATATCTATGACAAAAGGAATGTAATGAATAGAAAACTGAGTCCTCTGTGCCACTTAAACCATGTTGTGATATCTCAGGAACAGCTTAAGTAGGACCTGGTCTGGTTGTGGAGTTGAACACATCTTGAAGGAGTGTTCTTTTCTGGCAACCTATATGTTCTCACCACATGGGGAGTGTGGAGTTTTTGTCTCCAGAGGTTGCAGGGGACTTTTTTCTTGGCAGCTGACCAGGAATGAAAGTAATGAAATGAAAAATGACCTTTACAAATGTCTCAACTAAGAAGCTTTTGTTTCTACCTTTCTGTTAGCTATAATCAGCTTTTATCAAGACAGTGATGCAGCATGGGACCTAATTGGGAAATACTCTTCACAGAATACCCATGTGAAAAAGGAAAAAATCACCTGTTAGATTTGGGAGGGGAAAAAATGGATTTTCTTCTGGAGGAAGGGAAAGGAAGAACTCTTGAGGTCATGTTAAAAAAACTCACCAACCAAAAAAAACTCAAAAAACCAAAACACAAACCAACAGAAAAAAAACCCCTCAAAAGCAAAAAATATCTAAACCCAAACCATTAGTGATGTTTCTATAACTATACTCAACTGCATTGATGTTGATGTAAGGATGTTAGAACATGCCTCAGGATATCCGAGTGATGAGCTAATTGCACGTTATCTTGCTGAATATATTTTTCTTTTCTTTCAGCTCCCTGCTGACTGGTCTGTATCCACCAAGCTCTGGTACCATTATTGTTGATGGGAAGGACATCAGGACTGAGCTGGCTGCCATCAGGACAGAGCTGGGTGTTTGTCCCCAGTACGATGTCCTGTTCAGCACGCTGACGGTGCGGGAGCATCTCCTGCTCTATGGGTCAGTGAAGGCACCAGGGTGGACAAAAGAACAGTTGAATGAGCAAGTCAGTGGGTAAGCTTTCCTCCCATTTCTTGACAGTTGTCAAGTAAATTGGTAATGACTGTTGCAAGCCACCCAAACAAAAAAAAAGAGAAAACACAAAACTTGCAAGAAAAACAATGGAAACTGCAGGGTTTTGTGACTTTTTATCACATTTCATGCTCTGAAATCATGACTTGAAAATAGATCTCCTAGTTTCTAACTCTTACTTGAATATATTTGTAGTGGGAACTGTCAATGTTTAAAGCCTGGTATACATCACCATCAAGTAATGATGTTTTGACTGGAGTGGAGGTGGTTAGCCCTGTGGAAATTGCAGGGGTTCTGCCTCATGCTGTCTGCCTCACCTCTACCCTTGCTGGGGAAGCAGATAGAAAGAAAACAGCTGCGCTTTCCCTGAGATTTTAGATAAATCAACAAAATGACTTAATATATTTATTATCCAGTATTCCCTCACCTGCAATAGAAGGAAGGCTAGAAAACCAGAAAAGCCAGGTAAAGACAGTGCTTGTTATAATTTTTTTAAATAGGTCACCTCATTTTCCTTTTCCAAATCTAACCTCAAAATGTTTTTAATAAATGAAGAGGTTTAAAAATGAAAAATCCAAGAGTAAAAACAAGTCATAGCTCTGATATGAACTTGGAGGATTTGCCATTTGTCAGGTTAAAAACATTTGCTAGTGTTTTTGTGCTGATACTTCTTTGATATAGGACTGTAGATCTTATTTTTGCCTAGCTTGTATTAAACTAACTAGTAAACTGTACAAGCTGAAATATGGTTCATTAATAGCAAACTGCATTTTCTACTTCAGCAATAAAAGCCATGCTTTTCAAACAGTGTGGCAGTGTAAATAGTTTGTTTACCTTCTGATTCATGCTAAGCTCTGTGAAGAGCTGGGCGCTTCCAAGCTTCATTGGAAACAAATGTCAAGTTGATGGGACTTCTCCTTAAGTGCACAGCCAGGCATATGCAGAGGCATTTGTGGCAAAGTGGCTTTCCTTTTTGGTAGTTACCATAAAACCTGTTACTTTTAAATTTTGATCTGAACAAACTCAGATGTGGGACACTATGTTCTCCCCAGAAAAAAACTGAAGGAATTCTCCAGAACTGCAGAGACAAAACCAACTTATCAAATGGTTAAAATGGATGTAAAATAATGTTCTGTACCTTATGGTACTTAGACTGCTGAATTGTAATTCTAGCAGCAGTCTGTCATACTAATGGCACATGAGAACACTCAGAACTCTGCAGGCCTTGCTACTAAGAAAAAATATTTTTAAAGGCAACAAATGCTTTAAAGGGCTTCAGAGGAATTAGAAAAGCAAGAAGAAAAGGAAACAAAAGCTTTTGATTAACCAAAAAAAGTGGGCTCCTAAAGAGATTAGGAATTATTTTCCTCACTATATATCTATGGAATAGCTATTAAAATGAGTTTTCTCAAAAATGAGAAATTCTCTCAGGGTAAATGGCATGGCTTACAGACTTCATATTCACCAAAATGATTCAGGAGTTTAGCTTAGGACTGTTGAGCCTTCTATGTCTTCCTTGCCAAGCTGATAGCAGTTGAAAGCTCTTAGGTCAGTGACTGGATGCTCAGTGTGATGAAAAATAAGTTAAAGGTCTTATAATATTGCCTTTATTAATCATTTTTCCATACCATGCTCAGATGCAAGATCAGCATAAGAGGGCAAGAGCTGAATTGGAAACATCTGTCCTAGTCCTTAACACAGGAATTAGATTAGATTTGATTGGATTTTACCCAGGAATCACTGATCAGTTTATTTCACAAACACGTGTTCTCTGAAAGAAAAAAAAAGAGTGGTGTTACCCTATTTACTTCAAATGCCAACACATTTCCTAAAATTTCAGGCATCTCTAGTGTTCATTAAGTAGTTTGCAAAACGTGAAGCACTGCTTGAGTTGTGAAACTAGCAGTCTTTATCATTGTTTAAAGGGGCTTTAATCTGGAGTTTGCTCAAGTTGTTGGACAAACTAGTATTTATTTTACTTGCTTTAATTTAAAATTTTTCTTTACAATGCTTATTTATAATCTGTGCATCTGATGATGATAAGCATTTTTGCTTTATAGGTAGAGATACTTTTTTCCAATTTGTTTTTGATACCAAAGTATATAGTCAGATAGAAGTAGTGATCTTATAGCTTTCCATTTACAATTACTTTTCAGTCGTTCTCTGAGTGGACAGAATGTGACTAGAAGAACATTTTTAAAATTGGCTCTGTTCCTGTACTCCTGTTTCAGAGTTCTGGAAGATGTGGATTTATCCCAGCATCAGTACAAACCTGTTGGAGCCCTTTCTGGGGGAATGAAAAGGAGGCTGTCAATTGCCATCTCCTTTATTGGAAACTCAAAGACAGTTGTGCTGGATGAGCCCACCAGTGGAGTAGATCCATGTTCTCGCCGTAGTATCTGGGATGTTCTTCTGAAGTACAAAGCTGGTACAAAATTTATGTGCATCATTTTCATCTTAGTTTTCTTTCTGGATATTTTTTCAATAAATTTAAACTGGATAGTCAAAGTGTAGCCAAAATATTATCAGAAGCTAAATACATTAATTTCTGAGGGACTGTTATGTTGAACTTGGTAACTGTCAGACAAGTCAAATAGCATTACAAGAATTATCTGCTACTGTACAGAAAGACACATAATCTAAAAAATTATTGATCTTAATTCTAAATCCTGTCCTGAAGTTTCTCCCTTCTCTTCAGCTTCTCAAAATTACTTTCTGGTTTCCATTTCCCATTTTGCATAGATCTGTGTATTGATGCTTATATACTTCTAATGAGAATATATATTAATCAGTCAGTCTGCTACACTAATTCTAAAATTGATTATGGGAATCAAACTCTTCAGCTAGTGAGCACTCTGTTAGCTGTAATAACTCACACTGACTGATCCATTGAAAGGGACACTGCTGTTATGTTGTTTTAAGGAATTTATTAAGCTTTTAAAGCAGCTGGAGGTTCTAAAGCCTTAATACAGTTTGCTATTTATAAAACAGGGCAAAGCAAGTCTAGAACTGAATCTAACTCAGTTTGTAATTCTGACAGCAGATTTTGTTTGTGTCCTGTAGTTAAGAATGTGAGGAGTCTGGATAACAAAGGCTTTAGGGCTAAAGGACCGTTGTGAGGGGTTTCTCTAGAACCCGGGTTTTGTAGCCAGTCTTTGTCGCGCAGGTTGCACACTGATCTTCACCACTCACCACCTGGATGAGGCCGAGGTGCTCAGCGATCGCATTGCCATCCTGCAGCGGGGCCAGCTCAGGTGCTGCGGCTCGCCCTCTTACCTCAGGGAGACATATGGCCAGGGACACAGTCTGACGCTCATTAAAAAGGTATGTTAAAAATGTACTGTGCTGCACTGGACGGTGCCTGCCAAGTATATTTTGGGGAGATGCATGTCCCTGACAGGAAGTAATATGTAACATAAATTATTAAAGAACCGGCAAAACTTGCTTTTGTTGGCTTCCTTGGTTGTTTTGTGTGGGTAGTATTATTATTGTTATTTAGATGAACACAATGTCATCTTTGAAAATGGTGAATATTAGTATTTAGGTGAAAAGGGGCTTGTCTCACTGTCCTTTATTCCTGGGAGGTAGTTTCTGTATCCCAGCTGTGATGTAGTTTCATCAAGTGGAATTTTTCCTGCATGAATTCTAATATTAAGACCAATTCTTCTAGTCATATTTAATTTTTTCTGCATTATTATCTTTCTTTCTTCAAAGCCCTCTGTGTTTGAAATCCAGGACCCTAAGCACATTGTTCAGGTCACATCTCTGGTACAGACCCACATTCCAGAAGCCTTCTTGAAAGAGAACAGTGGGAGTGAGCTGACCTATGTGATTCCAGAAAGGGCAGATAAGACCTCTTTTAAAGGTCTTTTTCAAGCTTTAGATCAAAGCCTTCAGCATCTGCATGTGACTGGCTATGGCATTTCTGACACAACTTTGGAAGAGGTACTTGTAGTTTTTCTGTGTAATGACATTTTCTAGGTTAGAGAATCTTGATTGTATCTTTTATATTGCGCAATTTCTTGTGAGAAGCATGTTTAAAAAAAAAAAAAAGGCAAAAAGCAAGCAAACAAAACCTCCCAATTACCGTAAAATCTATACTTTATAGTTTTGCTCTGCTGTTAATTTCAACACCCACTCTACTATGATGTAATTTTTTATTTCAAGAATCTAATGTGAAGACTAATGAACTGTGTAACCCTTAACTGTTCTGCATTTAACTTCAGTGATGTGTTACGTTTCCCTTACTTTATGAGAAGCAGTGTTGTCCTAAACCCATAGCATTCAAACAATCTTTGGACTTTCAAGTCTGGTAGTTCAGCTCAGGTGGCTCTTTGGACAGAAAAAAAAATTGCTAAGAATAATTTCCAACTTACTAGTTCTGAAGACTTAGCCAAACTGTGTGATGAAATATCTAAAGAATATTTTCTGTGTATACCGGGAGTCTTTGATATATGTATACATAAACACATATACACATATATGTACATGTATGTGGGTGTATATAGTATATGGATCAGAGGAAGAGACTCTTATGCATCTTCATCACTCTGAATTCAGCTCTGTGTAAATAGCCATGTCAGCAAGAGGTTATTTCCCTTGGACTCTTTTTACCCCATCTATAATTTCTAAATAATAAGATTCCCTAAACCACCACTATCCAAGTACTGTACTATAGATCCTTTAGAAATATTTTTTTTTACTTCAAGTGATGATAGGAGACTAATGTCTCCTTTCATACATAGTTTAAAAGTTTAATAAATATATTATTTAATGCTATGAAGTAAATTATATTCCTGTTCTGAGGCAAATAAAAAATTAAAAAGTTTCTATTTTCTTATATAATATGATTAACATGGTATAAGGAATATGATTTTTCACTGCCAAACATTATTGATTTAGAGGTAATGTACATGTTGTGAATACTTCTGGGTTACATCCCCATGGGATAACAGAACTTTCCAGAACTGACATGAATAAAGTAAATGTGAAGTTGTCATGGATATGAGGAAGTTTCCTCAGTGAGCAGAATCTGTGACTCAGTTAAGAGTTTGCTTTTAGCTGTTTTGTGAAGGGGAAGTTTAAAAACATCTTTAAATGTGGTATTAGATATTAATGCATCATTCTTCAGCTTGAAGATTTAATGCATTAATTTGGGTTGATTTCTGTCATCTCTGCATCTCATCATTAGTTGTCGTTACAACCTCAATTCTCTATTTTCTTATCAAAAGCCTCTTTGCATTGGGAACTAAAAAGATAGTACATAATAGCACTATTTAATCTATTCAAGCCATTCAATCTGGAAACAAAGAACCCTGGCCTTAAAGGAAGAAATGTGTTATATTTTTTTTTCATCCTTTCTATACACTCACCATTATTCTTTTTTGTTCTGAGGGACACTCACGCTCTCAAAATCATATTAACTGAGGGAAAATGGACCTCCATTCATATTTCAAAGGAATCTTGAAGTTCTCACAGATCAGCTTCTGACACCTTTAAATCTCACTAATATTATATTTGCTCAAATTTAGGCTTGCATTTTATAATACTTGTAATCAAAAATGTTGGTAGAGTCAAAAGTAGAATAGAAGGGTAGTTAATTAAATTAAGCATATACTAAGAGTTCTCTGGAGGATGCTGTTTCACTTTATGGCAACTCTGGAGATTTCAAAGCTTATTGCTTTCTTGCTTTCCTTTGAGGAGAGAACAAAACGATTGTAGCATCTTTTCAATAAAAGGTGTGTAAAAAATTTGTTAATTAAGTACTGCTTTTAAGTTATTTTCCTTGAAACGACCTGAGAGTTCGCATCAAAACTTTCCAGGGAAAGCCATAGATGTCCTTGAAATTATGTGCACCTTCTAGTGAGATGCAGTGTGTTCCAACAGCTTCTGGTGTTGGAATCTATTAATATTCTATTAATCTATTAATATTAATCTATTTCACTGTAGTATTTTCATTTGGCCAGACTTGTTTCCTCAAGGACAAAAAGCACTTTTTGTCCCTGACAAGGACAAGTCCTTGGTCAGATATGGACATGCTAGTCAAAACAGAAATTAAGCAGAATTTCACAGAACATTCAGATTTAGAAGGGACCCAAAAGGGTCATCAAGTGCAGATCTAAAGTGAATGGCCCATATGGGGATTGAACCCATAACCTTGCTGCCATTAACACTGCATTCTGACTAACTGAGCAAGTAGGAAAAGCTAAGGTATGTGGGGAAAAGATGCACTCTGAGGTCTAGAATATACCTCCATTCAGATATAGCAAGAACATTGTCATGGTGCCTAATCATGACTTTTCCATACCTGTGTGTCTCGGAGGCTACTCACTCTGTTAATAACCTTGTTAGGCTAATACTACTTCTGTCCACAATATCTGGTGCAACATCAGGTAAATTATCATATGTTCTGTACAATGTAGTCCCTAATGATTCCCATTCTTAAGAGGATGTTTGAAAACTGCATACCATGGGGAGGACTGGGCAATGCAGGTGGCCTTCTGTCTTTACAGCTGTATCAGAGTATGTTTCAATGAAGGTACAATAGGGATAGGATGTGTTAGAAAGGAATTTGGTGGGTTTGTTTCTTTTTTTTTTTTAAGGTATAGCTACATCCTCTCTGCAATGACTTAATGAGATTAAATAAAGAAATGTGTCTGCAGCTATTTTTACACTGAAGTAAACATAGGCAGGCAATGTTTTTTGGTGTAGACATTGTCCTAGCCACAGAGGTGCAATTACTTTGATGTTTCACCAAGTGGTTGACACACCTGAAGGACAGGATGCCATCTGGAGGGAGCTAGACAAGATCAAGAATTGGGCCCATGGGAATCTCACGAGGTTTAACAAGACCAAGTGCAAGGTGCTGCACCTGGGTCAGGGTAACCCCAAGTACCAGCACAGGCTGGAGGATGAACAGATCCAGAGCAGCCCTGCCCAGAAGGACTTGGGGGTGCTGGTGGATGAGAGGCTGGACATGACCCAGCCATGGGCACTGAGAGCCCAGGAACCAAACGTGTCCTGAGCTGCATCCAAAGCAGAGTGGGCAGCAGGGCAGGGAGGGGATTCTGCCTCTCTGCTCTGCTCTGGTGAGAGCCCACCTGCAGTGCTGCATCAGCTCTGGGGTCCCAGCACAGGGAGGACAGGGACTTACTGGAGTGGGTGCAGGGGAGGGACACCAAGGTGAATAGAGGAATGGAGAACCTCTTCCTGAAGGAAAGGCTGAGAGAGTTAGGGTTGTTCAGCTGGAAGAGAAGGCTTTGAAGTGACGTAATTGTGGCTTTCTAGTACTTAAAGGGAGGCTATGAGACAGAGAGAGACTTTTTATAAGAGCATGCAGTGACAGGAGAAGGGGAAGTAGCTTTAAATTAGACATTAGGAAGAAATTCTATTTTGTGGGGGTGGTGAGGCACTGGATTGGGCTGTCCAGAGAAGCTGTGGATGTCCCATTCTTGGAAGTGCTCGAGACTAGGCTGCATGGAGTACTGAAGAATCTGGTCCAGTGGAAGGTGTCCATGGCAGACGGCTTGAAACTAGATGATCTTAAAGGTCCCTTCAAACCCAGGAAATTCAGTGATTCTATGATTCAGTTGTCACAGTTTAGTTTGGTTTGCTTGACAAAATTGGTGTTCAGAGCCATCAGCAAGCAGGTCCAAGAAAACAAATTAGAATGTGGCTTTGGACTGTCAGGATCTGCCTCCAGGGTCTAATATGGAAATATCAGGCCAGAAATTCCTGGCCTTGCAGTTGTTAATGGCCAAAGTTGTTCCCTGAAAGCTGACAGGTAACAAATGCAATCAATAACCACTGTTAAATGGCAATTATATTGACTAAACAAAATACGGCTTTGTAACATTCAGACCTTAGAAAGTCAAGAAATATCTTTCAAGAGCTATAAAGTACTTCACATTGACTGGTTTTTATTGTCTATTCTATAAGCTCCTTGGAAACAAGGAATTTTTTGTTATAGCTGATATCAGGTTCTTTTGTGGGAAGAAATAAATGGTTTCTTAATGATTTCTTAAAGTTGCACTGTGGGTATAATCTGTCTTGCAGTTCAACCCAAACAGAGAAGAAAGAGCAAAAGAAAACTTTCATCAAGACAAAGCAGAATTTGGTTGTTCTTTTCCTGTTCAAGATGCTCATCGTACCTGTATTTTCTGTTAATTTTTATCTTTTTATCTGAAGTTCTTAGATCATTGTTTAAATTGCAGTTCAGGTTAAGATAGGAAAATGTTAATTGTGTTTTTAGCTTGAGGTTACAAGTGGGGAGTGTGTGAAAAAGGCTCACCATGAGAGCCATTCCAAGCTTTTGCAAGGCAGAAGTACAGATAAATGGAATACATGCCTATGAAATTCAAAAGGCTTCATGTGGACAGAACTGTGAAGCAGATTTAAGCAAGAAATAGTAGGCTGAACAGAAATATGTTTGGCAAAGTGTATAGACCATTTAAATAGACCTCATTATTACAAAGTTGATTAATTCTGCGAGTTTTTTTTAATTTTATGTCCCTTCTGACGTGTTCCTCTAATTAAGAAAATTCAATCCTTTCAGTTTCAATCTGGTGCATATTTTTAGATTGTTGCTTTTATAAAAAAGTAATTTCAGTTTTTCTCATGGTGATTTTAGGTAACAGAATCCTATCATCTCTACCCAATTTGGGGTATGCACACTAATATTTTGCTACAAAACACACAGTTGCCCAGTCCTCTCTGTAGTATGTTTTACAAGACTTTGTGCACCTTGACTGTCTCTGATGATTGCCTTGTCCTTTAAATGTCTTTCAGTAACGTTATTGTCCGTGTGCTTGCACATACCTAGGAACTTTTCCTGAGTGTCCCTAGACACTGAATTCCCTGGAATCTGTAGGTTCTCAGTTCTGTAGGATTTTGTACATTAGATTTCGCTGTGCTAGTACAACTAAACTCTTTGGTAACCGTTCTAGTTGTGTCCACAGATTTCTAGCTGAAGCATCATAAGCAAGGTGGTTACAGCAGTCAGTAGTAATTTCTGAGTGTCTGGATGGTTTAGAATATATATATAATTATAGAAATTTATAAGTTACTTTTTTCTACTTTCATGGAAGGTTTTTCTGAAGCTGCTGCAGGAGTCAGAAAAGAAGCCTTATGTTCCACAGGCAGCAAACCTGGACCATACAAATGGTGCTGAATCAGTATGTAAGTAAAAAATTATGGGCCTTCTGAAGCAACTAGATTTATAGAGATCAAAAATGCAAATGTAAGCATGCACGAAGTTGCCAGAGTTGAGAAATGCACAAGCAAATGGAGAATACTGCTTGCTACCATCTGGTAATTCCTTTTTCGTGTGTCTGCCTTGGGTAGTAACTTTTTATATGCCTGCTGTGGTTTACCTCTGTCACTTCAGTCATCTTCCCACTCTTCTGGGTACACGTGCACATGAGCGTTCTCTCATGGCAGGAGCATTGGCTTACTGCTTCGTACCAGTCCCTGGAAGCTAATTATCCTCTTTGTTCCATACTGAAAATGGATAAATATTGCAGACATATACCACAGATATAAAATCTTTAAGCAATTAGAAAAGTACCTTCATGTTCATCCATGTACAATTCAAAAGAAAAAAAAAGCTGGTTCCCCTTGTAGTGAGAGATAATTTGTCTTCTAAAGTGGCGTGTTATTTCAGATTCCTTGACATCTTGTTTTAAAGAAAAATCCTTTATATTATCTCTTTTTCTGCCCTGCAAGCCTGGGAGGAGGTCCTTGTGAACACTTCTCAAATCTCAGGAAGATTTTTCTCTTTTAAAAATTATTTTTATAAGAAGAATTGCTAATCATCACTAATGATCATAAATGATGATTTATGATCATAATGATAATTTTTATTACAAAATCCAAGACTCAAGTTCTCTAATGTCAGTGCCTATCAAGCTGATGAATGTTTTCACATTGGCTCTGGGATTTTCATGCTTCAGTCCTTATCGTGTTTCTTTCTATTTGAAGATTGACATTTGGATTATAGTTTTCTTTGGTTATATGTCAAGCATTTTGTCCTATGTGCAGTACTTTCCATTTTGTTTCTGTAAAGTACAGGCACAGGGAAGTCCCGATCTGTGGACCTTTAACGTTACTGTAACAGAAATAACAATTTTCAGCCAAGCTTTCTTTTTTTGTTAAGATAAATTCAATTGTATCTGCCAGTAATAAGTAATCATTGCCAATAATGGTGGCCTAAGGTGAGACCTTTTCTCACAAAATGTAAGCTTGGATAGATGACCTTTTCAAGAGGGTGTGTTTGCTGGGCTATTCTAGTCCCTCTTGAATTGGTGAAGATGTAAGTGTATGAAATGAAAACAACGTCACTAAGCCAATACAATTGCCACTTCTGTCAGTGGTGAGAATGAGACTTCTATTCAAAACAGTTTTGAATTTCCCTTGTTTAATCCAAATTTATTTGTTCAAGACTCAGCTAGGACATCTGAACTAGTTTCAAATCATCATCTGTCTTCTCCACACTACATTTTCATTAAAGACTAAGATTTACAGTTCCTAAAGTAATGAAGACAGCATATCCTACCTAAGAACTTGATATACTTTCCCATCTGCATCTCAAAATGTATAAAGTAGTATTTGTTCAAGTTATTACATTAATAAAGAATTGAGTAATCAGAGACTGTATTCTTTCAGCCTGATAAGTTGTAGCAAAAATGTGATGATAATACCATTTATTTGGGGATGAGATACTGGAAAATTGTCATTCATTGCATATGACTGTCATTCATCATTAAAGACAGTTGTGAAGTGTAGGCATAAGAGATCTGGGAATGGTCATGAAAGGTGTCCATCATTGTCAAAGTTAACTAGAATACTCCATGGGCAGTAGCTTGACTTGTATGACTTTGTCTTTGAAAGCAGGTTCAAAGGCAGTCAAACTTCCTATTGTCAAAGCAGTCAAATGAATTTTCAAAACCCCCTGGAGCAAGCAGCTGGGATTATTGAGGAGATCACAGGATTCTGCTATTTGATTTGTAAAAGAATTTAGACTAGAGAGATACTTTCACCAAGCACAGATCTGAGCTCAAGCAGGGGTGCTGGCTATCCTTTACTGCTGTTGAGCCCTTGAGATGTCAGGATTGTGCAGAAATCAAAATGATGTCTAATGTCTCCTAGACTAGGAGGCATAGCAGAGAGATGTATGTCTCTTAAATGAAACTGCAGAAATTTAGGCTGACAACCACTACCAAAAACACACTAGACATTATTTCAGCAAAATATGACCGTATCTCACTGAAGTCATGTTTAACATTTTCTTAGTGTACTGTGTCTGATTGGAATTGAGTTCAATTTCTTCATAGCAGCTTCTATGGTGCTGTGTTTTGGATTTCTGACTGAAACAGTGTTGATAACACACCTGTGTTTCGGCTATCACTGAATAGTATTTGCAGTGCCAAGGCTCTCTCTTTTCCCATTTCCATGCTGTGAGTAAGCTGAGGACAAGAAAGAAGGTGTGAGGGAACACGACCTGGACAGATGAGCTAAATTCACCAGAGTTATTCAGTGTCACAGAGTGCCATGCTTGCAATAAAAGCTTTTTTGAGGAGGTTGCTGTTACTACCAGTGGCTGAGCATGTCCACTTGTGGGAGGTGGTAAGAGATTACCTTTGCATTTTCTGGGTTGGATATTTTGGTTTTTGTTTATTTGTTTGGGGTTTATTTTTCTTTCTTTTTCCTTTACTGCTTAAACTGCCTGTATCCTGACCCACAAATTTTCTCACTTTCTCTTTTCCTGTTCTCTTCCCCATCCTGCTGGAGGAGGGGGAATATGGGCGAGCAGCTGGTGCTTGGCAGCTGCTTAAGGTCAGCAACAAAAATAATGTAAGATAAACTCAGAATTATTTGAACATTTCTAAATGTAAATGTTAGAGGTAAGTAGCAGTCCATTAATTAAATTAATTGTAACAGTTTTAAAATTGGTAATTTTAAAGATGCAAAGCACACTGTAATATCTGTTTCCTTTGTGGATGGTTTTCTCCAAATTTTTAGTTTTATTCCAATGAAAAAGCCTTAGATTAAAACTCACCTTTTTGTGACAACAGTAAAAATTTTGTTTTTAAATCAGGTATGACTGTGTGTGCAGACATAGTGCATGCATATATTATAATACAGTCATGCATTATTAATTTCTATGCAGTTGGAACACACAATAGATACTTATTGTTTTCTAGATGTATACAGAGCATGCATAAAAATGGTTAGACTGAGCTTGCAATGACTGTTTGACAAGACCATTGAAGCCAAATAGCCTAGAGAAAATGGAGAAACCAACTCTGTGTGGGCCAATAAAATTATCATAATCCACAGCAGGCAGTATACATACAGAAATATGCAGGAGGGCTAAGAGCAAGTCCAAGAAGTAAGTAGCTAACCATGGATAAATGGCAAAATAATCTGAACATATGCAAAAGCAGGTAATAGCCTAGTGAGCAGTCTCATTGGCTCATTCAGGGACCAATATTGTTGAATTAAGATACTCAGATGTTTTGCTGAAGAGCCAAATTATTTCATTTTACAGCATTTATTGTCTTAGAAATTTCTGGAAGATACCAACTTTGGATCTAGTCCCTTCTGGCAGTAAACTACAGCTGGAACCCCTGAGGTGTAGTGAAATGAAACTGTAGAAAATTCAAAATTGATTCTTTATATTTTTGCACACAGTAATACATAACATTTGAAATTTCTTGCCATATCGCTGTTACAGAGACTAAGTGTATTCCAATATGTTCCAAAGAGCCAAAGGTTATTAATGGAAGTATAGTATGAATAGCCATAGTAACAGAAGTGCTATTAAAGCTTATATGCCTTTGAACTTCTTGGATAAGTTAGCCTCTGAAAGTCTGGGTGTGGAAGCAAGTTGATGCATCACTACATTTTAACATTGCTTAACCCTTTCTCTGAAGCAGCTGGTGTTAGCCATTTTGAACCACATTGGGCCAAATGTGACATTACTCCTGTTAAGATTGGTGAGATCAATAATACGTGGTACTCATAAAGCTCATCTAAAAGCTAGTTTACTAAAATTGTAGTTGACCAAAAAAGCAGTTGTTAGTAGTGGAACATCAAAATGAAGAGCTTTTGTGAATTTCAGCTGGGTTTCAACTCTGCCTTTTAATTATCTTAATGAGTGACTTTTTTTTCCCATCAGCAAGGTTATATTTACTTCAAAGCAAAACAACTGCTTAAAGGTGAAAAGTAAGACCTGTCCTAAGGACTGATTTGGATCACTTGAAAAGCTGAATCCGTTCTAAATAAAGGGTATTTGGATGATGCTAAATGCTAGGCATGTCTGTGTAATGGGGAGTAATATCCTGGAAAATACTGAGTTATCTGCTGATCCTGGTGGAGAAGCATTTTAAGACAGCTAAGGTGATTTATATTTGAGCTTAATGTACAAAATAATGTGAAGAGGTCATTTTGACTATCCATTCAAAATTGATGAGACTGATGCTACAAAACTAGTACAACCTTTCCGTCCACATTTTTAAGTTTGAATGACTTTAGAGAGAAATAGAGAATTCAGAAAGCGAGCAGAGAAGAATTAATATTGGAGGTTGGCAGCTTCCTTATAAAGGTACCAATGTAGTTTATCAAAAATAAGATAGAAAAGTTGTTTGCTTGAAGACCCTATTTTTTATTTAATGGAGAATATTGTCTGTTAAGGTATAATTCTACCTTTTATTTGGGCGGAAGAGAGAACTGAAATAAAGGAGGCAAAAAGTAAGCAAATAGCTGTAATTAAAGACAGGCAAGAGTTCATTACCTGTTGGAGTTCTTCTATCCAGGGAAGTATGTTGCTTCTCCGGGTGCATTTGACAGAAGGCTTGGGTCTTTGCAGAAAATATGCTATGGTAAAGGTTGCTATTGATTTCTGCACATGAGCAGCAGAGTAGAATTTGATGTCTTTTGGTAGGTGATCAAGGTTTCTTCTATTCTTAAACATTATCTTTTAATCCACTACAACAAATTGAGTTCATTGTAACTACAAAAAAAAGACTTGACAGTGATCTTTACAATACACTTTAAGTTATATTTTAGCATCTATTTTTAAATGGACCTCACTTCTTTCAATTTCCTGTAAAATTTGCATAAAAGAACCTAGGAATTGTTTCAGTACCTCACTTTGGAAAATGTAACTTGATTTATGAGAAGAATATTGTAGACATGAAGCATCAGTGTCTCTGTTTAGAAGTGGCTGCTGACATGAACACTGGTATTAAATTTTTCAAACTTTTGCTATCTCCCAATAAGGAAAAGATAAAGCATAAATTTCAGTCTTCTGGCAGTCTTACAGTACAGGTAACATTACCAGTTAAATTCAGCACTAAGCCCTGAAAAATTGTCAAAATAGCTGGTCTAAAAATCTTGGCTGCATTATATTTTCCTTCGGCTTATTTTACTGTTGTTTTAATTAGTTCATTGAAGGAAATGTCATGTTTCTTGCATGTGTTGACAACTTAATTTAATAAGCACTTCAAATGTTTAGTTTTATCCTCTTCAAACCCCAATCTTTTTTCCTTCACCCTTTCAGGATTCTCTGAAGCATAGAATAAGGATGGAGCATCTTTATAACATTTCCTATCAATTGTCACACAAAGCTGATTTAAAAAATAAGGCCATTTGAGATATTTAAGATTTATATATAAATTTGTTTTCTCTCTGTGCAACTGCAACTTCTTCTATTCTTCTGAAAGCAAATTGTTTCTTCCTCCTTCTTCAAATGCTACACTTTTTTTACCCACTACTTTCTTCTCTCATCCAAATATTTTCCCTACCAGTTGTTTTCTTTGTGATTGCTGCCTGATTATTTCCTTCTTTTCATCCACAGTATGGACGTCTTGGACTCTCTCTTAGGTAGGCCCAGACATTAGAGGACTGCTAGGAAAACAATGGAAATACACCTGCTTTCTAGTAAAGCATGATACTTTTACAATACCAAGAAGCTCATCCATATTCCCAGCCTCTTTGTCCTAGGATTTATCTTCCTGTTTCAGAGACATGAAGGAAATTAACCCTACCTGCCTTCCTCACACTTTTTCTGATCTTCAGCTCTAGAGAAGAAAATGGTCAGTAAAATTCCCTTTTGGCGCTTACCAAAAGGGTGCTCAATTGAAAAAAAGACTATTTCTGCATGTAGTACAGAACTAGAGGAAAAGACAATCTGTTTGGAAATTTGTATTTTGAAAATCAAATTAATTGCTCATTAAAATATTGTCTTGATGTAATTGAGCTGGTTTCATAAAAATCACTTCATGAAAGGGGCTTAGTAGCCCCTTTCCTGTAATTTGGTATTTTTGCTGGTTTTTAATATGTATGAATCTCAGTTTGAGTGGAAGGTTTGCCTGGACCAGTAAATTGTGTTATAGATTCAAACCTCAACAAGTTAGAAACTAGAAATAGTCAGTAGTCTTCAGACTACAATCTGAGAACAATTCAGTAAAGTTGTTGCATAGCCATATCTTATGATGGAAGAGATGATGCCTCTTCTATCCTGCCTAGGGGAAGCAGAATCCTCAGGGAGACTTTATTTAAGCTGTGGGAAACCAGAACAGGTAGGCATGCAACCTCTGATGGTGATGACTATATTTTTAATTTCTATATATCTCAAGGAACTTCTAAACAGAAGATTGTATTTGGTACTAACATCTCACAGCTCTTACTGCCTGATATGCATGTATGAGAATGTGAGAATATTGTGAAACTGATTTTTTTCTGACAACTTATTTCCTTGCCTTTGTCATAATCTGAGTTGTTTGTGTGTTAGCGCTTGCTTAAAAACTGTAACTTCTTGGTAGTTCTTCCACTGTGTTCAGACATTTCTTTGAGCTGAGGGATAAAGAACACATATAGTTGCAGGTGCATTAGGAACGCTTTATTTATCCAAAGGTATTTGGTAGAACTTGAGGTGTGGATACACAGTAGCCTGGGAAAGCTCTGTGAAAACAGAAAGCTTTCCCAAAGGCTGGCCTGGGAACAGAGGTTTTCCCAGGAACAAACAAAAGTACCTGCTATTGTTTACAGAGTGTGTATTTTGAGAACTCTGATGTTTATAATGAAAACATCTGTGCAAGAGGTGTTGCTCGCTCTGACAATGAGCTGTATTCTGTTCTTGGTTTAGCGATCTAGTGCTTATGAGGAGTGTGTGTTACAATAAACTCCTTCCTTTCCTGTCTTGAAAGGAGACCATACTGCTGTGTGTTTTATTACGGCCGTTCCAACAGCTAATCTTTAATTAACAGCAACATCGATGCCCCTTAATGTCTTGAAAAACAAGTGACCAAATGATCTTAGTTGTGTAGCTCTTACGTCTTGCCTATAAGCCCCTCTTTGATTTCTTCTTGGCAGTGTATTTCTTCATACAGCGACTGTTTTCCCTCTTACTTGCTCCCTTCAGTGTGTGTGTCTCTCCCTCCAGCCTTTCCTTTGCACTCCATGACGTGCTGTTTTCTTTTAGTTTCTATAAACTGAGGCTATTACAACAACTACAGACTGGAAAAAAGCATAGACAACCTATATGATCTTTCATGGCTGTCTTAAAATCCTGTCTTTTAAAGAAATATTCAGAAGACTTATTCTCCAATATGAAGGACTGCTCGTATTCCATTTCATGCTGTAATTATTTCTAAGTAACTGAAAAAACAGGAAAGAAAGGAAACAATAAAAGCGAAGTAGAACTCTTCCTCAAAAGATAATTGAGATTTGACAGCCAGCATTCCTGTGTTCATTTGCTGCTTCTGAGAATGACTTGCAGCTACTTTTGCAGGTATTCCACTTTTTTCACATTTGCAGCATCACCAAAAATCTGTATGCAGTATGTGGTTTAGGTGAGAAGCAACTGAGATTTGAATAGCAATGAATTGCCTGGTGTAACAGCAATGATGGGTTTCCCAGTGTAATAGTA